>NC_083228.1:130997031-131297031 GCF_032191835.1 Heteronotia binoei | reverse complement strand
GCAATTTTCTTAAAGTCGTAACCCAATATTTTGGAGATTTCTTGTTGTATCATCTTCCAATACTCTTTCGCTTTTTCACATGTCCACCACATATGGAAGAAAGAACCTTCATGTTTTTTACACTTCCAACATCTATCCGACATTTTCTTGCTCATCTTAGCCAATTTTTTCGGGGTCATATACCACCTGTACATCATCTTAAAACAATTTTCTTTTATACTCTGACAAGTTGATATCTTCATTGAGTTCTTCTACCTTTGGAAGAACTGGGTTACAAATTTAGAGGAAAATGAAATAAAAACAATGTATTATACCTCCCAGGGGTGGGATTCTATCAGGAGCTCCTTTGCATATCAGGCCACACCTCCCTGATGTAGCCAATCCTCCAAGAGCTTACAAGGCTCTTTTTTGTAAGCTCTTGGAGGATTGGAGGATTGTAAGCTCTTGGAGGATTGGAGGATTGGCTACTTCAGGGGTGTGTGGCCCAATATGCAAAGGAGCTCCTGCTAGAATTCCACCCCTGATACCTCCAATAAACAATATAAAACACAACTATTCATAGGAGCATTTTTAATAAAAGAGACAGTGAAATAGAAAAATAGAAATCTTCAGGAAGGTCACTTTCTATAAGCCTCTTTCCAGACGAATTCTGGTTTTCCTTCTCACGAGCTGATAGTGTTCTAGTTTCGACTGCTCAGAATTCTAAGCAATATCCTTTTCGCTTCTTTATACCACAATTGTTGATTGGATAAATTATACTGTCTTTATTTCATTGTGCTCAGATTGTGAAATTCACTTCATGGGATGCGTGGTACGTTTTTATTTATTTAAATGTTCTTTAATTGTGCAATTCCATTTTATCACATCGTCTGGGGTATGTATAGTGCCGTTCTTTCGTGAATTATTATTTTCTTTCTAACTCTGCAATCTGTCTTGGAAAGGAGACGAGAAACGAAGTAAAAAAAGACACGCAAACTACAGCCATATCCCCTTGATTTTAAGAAGCGCTGAATGTTCCCAGCACAGAACTCCAACAATAGTGTCATTTGGTCTTTGTCCCCATAAGCTGCCAAATAATATAGCACAGGGGTGTCCAAACTTTCTTAACAAAAGAGCCACATAGAATAAATGTCAGATGTTTGAGAGTTGCAAGACATGAATGTCAGTTGTTTGAGAGCTGGATGGATGGATGGATGGATGGATGGATGAAAGAAGGAAGAAAAGCGAATAAATGGGGGAGGGATGAAGAAGGGAGAGGTAGAAAGAAAGCAACTTTAATTTTACATTCTGCACGATTTTGCACTCACCTTACGCCGCTCTCACGTTTATCTTCTCAGCGAGGCCAACTTCCGATTTCCCACTATCTGTGCTGGGGCTGCAGCAAGGATCTGCGTTTTCACGCAGTAAATGGAAACTGTTTTTTTAGTGGTTTCCGTTTGCTGCACGAAAATGCCGATACTTGCTGCAGCCCCGGGGCAGATAGTGGGTAATTGGAAGTTAGCTGTGCTGAGAAGACGAACATGAGAGTAGCATAAGGTGAGTGCGAAATCGGTCGCATTCTCCAAGGCGCTGGCTGGCTTGGCTTGGCGAAGTGATTTAAAGAGACAAATGCCTTCTCCAGCCCAGCCAATGGGGTGGTGGGGGCTTCAAGAGCCACACTGTATGTGAGAAAGAGACACATGTGGCTCCCGAGCTGCAGTTTGGCTGCCCCTGATATAGCATCTACTCAGATATTCCTCCACCTGTCCCCCTGTCAAAATCAGGATGCATTTATGCCTTGTTACTTCCAGGCTGAATGAAGCCTGAAGCATGTGATTTGCCTTAGGATGGTTGAAAATAGTCTGTGGCTTCCAATGAACGGTGACACAAGTTCACAGTGACAGAAGAAAAGCACTTGATGGAAATCTGTTCAGCTCTTTCCCCCTACTGGTACTCGGCAAGGCAGAATTGCTTGCCTCTGAGGAAAATTAGGGTTAAGCGAGTTGCATTCTTAGATTGTTTAGCAAGTAATGCTCGCTTACACCCTGGAGTTAATGGGACCTTGTGTTGCAATGAGAGGATCAAGGTGGCGGGGTGAGATATCATCTGTGTGGTCAAAGTGTCACAGTTCACAATCTCCCCGCCCTCAACTCTTTATCTTAATGAGCTGGCAGGCCACAGCTATGGAAGCCACAGAATAGCAAGGGTTACAAGAGTCAATGGCAGAATTTTAATTGGAAATTCAGAAGCAGAGGAGGGCAGAAGTCCAGTCCAAGAGCACACTTCCGTACAGTGAAAGTAGGCAGTGATCCAGGGTCATGGTTGCTTCTCTCTTGTGGTGCCACAATCATGTGAAGCCCTCCAGGGAAAGGTCCCTTTTGACTCTCCTTTTTCATGGAAAATTGTAAAAAACCTATCAGGGTAGGAGATTATGGATATTGTAAGAAGGCCACTGCTGTTGATGTTGACGGATTTTAGAATATTCTGGTTGTTTTAATTTCTTCTTAATGTAGGGCTGTTGGTGTCTATTTGTTTTGCACTTTGACAAACAGAAAAAAACAGAACCTTCTGAAAGACTTTTTCTTGTGTGACCTACCATGGAGCATGAAGAGGGTGGAGTTTTGGGAGGGAAATGACTTCAGTTTGGTGTAGTGGTTGAGTGTGTGGACTCTTATCTGGGAGAACTGGGTTTGATTCCCCACTCCTCCACTTGCACCTGCTGGAATGGGCCTGGGTCAGCCATAGCTCTGGCAGAGGTTGTCCTTAAAAGGGCAGCTGCTGGGAGAGCCCTCTCCAGCCCCACCCACCTCACAGGGTGTCTGTTGTGGGGGAGGAAGGGAAAGGAGATTGTGAGCCGCTCTGAGACTCTTCGGAGTGGAAGGCGGGATATAAATCCAATATCTTCATCTTCTTAGCTCTCACAGAGGTTGTCCTTGAAAGGGCAGCTGCTGTAAGAGCTCTCTCAGCCTCACCCACCTCACAGAGTGTCTGTTGTGGGGAAAGAAGATAAAGGAGATTGTAAGCCGCTCTGAGACTCTGATTCAGAGAGAAGGGTGGGGTATAAATCTGCAGTTGTCTTCTTCTTCTTCTGCATATAATGCCCAAGGAGCCTACCCTGGAGCCATTTTCCCCAGGTGATAGTGTTTCCAATCTACAGATGAGTCCTGAAGTTGTCCCAGAATTACAACCAGGTCTTTTTTCGAGCAGGAACGCACTTCCGGCTGGCTTTGTGTCAGGGCTGTGGCCTAATATGCAAATGAGTTCCTGCTAAGATATTCTACATAAAAGCCCTGCGTGAAACAATGGTCACATCAGGGGGTGTGGCCAAACATGCAAATGAGTTCCTGCTGGGCTTTTTCTACAAAAAAAAGCCCTGATTACAACTGATCTCTAGACTGCAGAGATCACCTGGAGGAAATGACATACAAATATAACAAAAGCCCTCCTGGACCACGCTAGCAGTCCATCTGTTCCAGCATCCTGCCTCTTACAGTGGCCAGCCAGTTCTGCTGGAGGTCCAACAACAGGGTATAGAGGCTGAGGCTATCACCTGATGCAGCCTCTTGGCACTGGCATTCATATGCCCTTACTGTCTCTGAACATGAATCATAGATCCAGAGGAGTTCGCTATGTTAGTCTGTTGCTGCAAAATAGTAGAGTCCAGTAGCACCTTTTAGACTGGCAAATTTTATTGTAGCATAAGCTTTTGAGAAACACAGCTCTCTTCATCAGATCCATCAGTATTTCAAATGGGATCTTTATCAGAGGAGCACTTGTGAGGTAGATATACTTGACATGAACATAAAGAGCATTGCTAGATCAGACCAGTGGTCCATCTAGTTCACCATTTGTCACACACAGTCCAGCTCCTCTGGAGGGCAACAACAGGGTAGAGATGCCAAGGCCTTCATGAGAACATAAGAAGAGCCCTGCTGAATCAGACCAGTGAGGGTCCATCTAGTTCAGCACCCTGTCTCACACAGTGACCAACCATACCTCTTGAGCACCAACAACAGGGCATATAGACCAAGGCCTTCATAAGAACACAAGAAGGGCCCTGCAGGATCAGACCCAGTGACCCCTCTAGTCCAGCATTCTTTCTCACACAATGGCCAACCAGTTCCTCTGGAGACGAATAACAGGGCATAGAGGCTGAAGCCTTCCTAAGAACAACAGAAGAGTCCTGCTGGATCAGACCAGTGGCCCGTCTAGTCCAGGATCCTGTCTCACACAGTAGCCAACCAGTTCCTCTGGATGGTCAACAACAGGGCATAGAGATTGAGGCCTTCATAAGAATGTCAGAAGAGCCCTACTGGATCAGACCAGTGGTCCATCTAGCTCAGCATCCTGTCACACATAATGGCCAGTCAGTTGCTCTGGATGGCAAACAACAGAACATACAAACCTAAGCCTTCCCCTATGTTACCTCTAGCCCTGGGATTCAGAGGATTAGTGCCTCTGAATTGGGAGGTTTCTTTTCAGTCATGTTCTGTCCTGAATCTACTGCCCATCAGCTTCATTGGCTGCCCATGAGTTCTAGTATTTTGGTAGAGGGAGAACTCTCCCTCTTTCCACATCATCTCTTTTCTAAACTGAAAAGTTCTGGACTCACCAGCCTTTCCTCATAGAGAAAGTGCTCCAGCCCCCTAATCATCTTGGTTGCCCCCCTGTGTATTTTTTCCAACTCTGCAATGTCTTTTTTGGTATACGGTGACCGGAATTTCACACAGTATTCCAAATGAGGCCACACCATAGATCTATTCAGGGACAGTACAATATTGCTCGTTTTATTGTCAATTACTTTTTTAATAATCCCCAAAACAGTTTGCCTTTTCTACCACTGCAACGCACTGGGTTGACACTTCCATTGAGCTATCCACTACAGTCCCAAGATCTTTTCCCCCCTTGGTCTCAGCAAGTTCAGTCCTCATTCGCCTATGCTTAAAACTGGGATTTTTTTGTTTGTTTGTTTGTTCCGGTATGCATCACCTTATACCTACCAACACTGAACGTCATTTGCTCATTGTTGCCTACTCATCCAACCTGTGGAGATCCTCCTGGAGCTCTTTACAGTCATCACTGTTTTTTACCATCCTGAACATTTTTTTGTCATCTGCAGACTTACTACACTGCTTACCCTTAGTGCCTCTGAATAGGGAGGCTTCTTTTCAGTCATGTTCTGTCCTGAATCTACTAGTTCCAGTCCCTGGACCCTTAGTTCCAGTCTATTCATGAACAAATTATAGTAGTAGCCCCGATACTAATACTTGTGGGATCCCACTACCCACCTCCTTCAAGTGGGAGAACTGTCAATTTATTCCTACTCTTTGCTTCCTGTCATTTAATAAGCCTTTAATCTATTATAGGACCTGTCCTCTTATCCCATAACTGCTAAGTTTAATCAAGAATCTTGGGTAAGGTACCTTGCCAAAAGCCTTTTGAAAGTTCAAGTGCACAGTGTCTACAAGGTCATCATTATCTACATGCTTTTCACTTTCTCAAAGAACTCTGAAAGGTTGGTGAGGCAGGATTTCCTTTTGCAGAAGCCATGCTGATTTTTCCTCAGCAGGCTTTGTTCTTCTGTGTCCCTCACAATTCTATCTTTGATTATAGTTTCCACTATTTTGGCTGGGGTATGACATCAGGCTACCAAGCCTGTAATTTCCTGGTTCTCCTCTGGACTCCTTTTAAAATATCACTGTAACATTTGCTACTCTTCAATCTTCTGTTAGAGCTGCTGAATTTAGTGCTAGGTCATATGCAGGTTAGTAGATCACCAATCTCACATTTGAGTTCCCTAAGAACTCTTGTGTGTATGCCATCATGACCTGGAGACTTATTGATATTTAATTTGCCTGGTAGGTCTAGATTCTATAACTTCATGTCTTGTCTCTTCAATTTGACTAAGTTCTTCGGACTCCCTTCCTAAAAACAGTGGCAAGGATACACGTAGGGTTGCCAAGTCCAATTCAAGAAGTATCTGGGGACTTTGTGGGTGGAGTCAGGATATTTCGGGGGGAGAGCCAGGTCCCTCCGTCCCTGGTAATGTGCAATGCCAGATCCATAAATAATAAAACCTCAGTCCTGCAAGATTTTTTTATCAGGCAGGATATGGACCTGGCTTGCGTGACGGAGACCTGGGTGCGGGATGGGGAGACAGTTGCTCTCTCCCAAGTGGCTCCACCTGGGTTCTCCGTCCTTCACCAGGCTCGGACTAGTGGGCGGGGGGGAGGGGTGGCTTTTTTCATACGGGAGGATTGCTCCTTCAGGAGACTTCCGCCACCAGAGATCAAGGGCGTGGAGTGTGTGGGCCTGGTGTGGGATGCTGGGGAAAGTTTGGCTATCTGGCTGGTGTACCGTCCGCCTAACGCACTGGCCAGTGCCTTACCGTCCCTGATGGAGGCTGTGGCAGGCTGGGCATTGGAGCACCCTCGACTTATAGTCTTGGGCGACTTCAATGTCCATGCCGAGGACGCGGCTTCCACTCGGGCGATGGACCTAGTGCTTTCCATGGCAACACTGGGACTTTCCCAATATATAACAGCGCCCACGCACCAGGCTGGGCACACACTAGACCTGATCTTTGCGGCGGGAGTAGTGGTGGATCAGATATCTGCTGAGGCAGTGCCATGGTCTGACCACCAGGCCTTGAAGGCCCGTGTGAACATGCCCCCCCATCCCGTTTAGGCGGTGAGCAGGTTTTAGCTCGCCCGCGTGGCCAGATGGACCCGTTGCGGCTTCAAATGGCCATGCGGGATCCCTGGCCCTCTGGCGATTCGTTAGGTGAGCTAGTGGAGATCTGGAATGACCAGCTCTCCACGGCCATCGACGAAATCGCTCCCCGACGTCCTCTTCATCCTCGATCACGATCCGCTCCTTGGTATACCCTGGAGCTGCGATCGATGAAACAGCGATTAAGACGACTAGAGAGACAATAGCGTCATACTCACGACGAAGCTACGAGAACATCATATAGGTCATTTATGCGGACCTATGAGATGGCAGTTCAGGCCGCAAAGAAGGTTTACTTTGCGTCCAGAATTGCATCTGCGACCTCGCGCCCAGCACAATTGTTTAGTATAATTCGGTCATTAACAAATTTGCCGCAGGGCAAACAAAATATTAGAGAATTGGAAATAGGCTGTGAGGCTTTTGCGAGTTTTTTCGCAGATAAGGTCTCGTCGCTCCGACGCGACTTACCCGCCATAATTGATACAGTAGAAGAACTTGAGGCACCAAGCACGTCTTTTGGTCCAATTTTGGATTCTTTCACTCCACTCAGCCTGGAGGAGGTCGACAGGATCCTTGTAGCTGTGCGCCCTACGACTTGTAGGTTGGACCCGTGCCCGTCTTGGCTTATAAAAGCAAGCCAGACGTGGCTGCGTGAACCACTACAAGGTATTCTCAACAGGTCCCTAGTAGAAGGGATCTTTCCCATGCCTCTTAAAGAGGCAGTGGTCCGCCCTCTCTTAAAAAAACCATCAGCGGACCTGGCCGTATTGGCGAACTATCGGCCGGTGTCGAACCTTCCTTTTTTGGGTAAGGTTATAGAGCGGGCGGTGGCAATTCAGCTACAGGGGTTCCTGGAGGACACTTCCGCACTGGATCAATTCCAGTCCGGCTTTCGGCCAGGTCACGGGATGGAGACGGTTCTGGTCGCCCTCATAGATGACCTCATGCGACATCTGGATCAGGGCGGCGCAGCGGTGCTGTTATTATTAGATCTGTCAGCCGTGTTCGATACGGTTGACCATCAGCTACTGACTAGCCGCCTTGCCGATGCGGGGATTCAGGGATCTGCCTTACAGTGGCTGACCTCTTTTCTCCAAGATCGGGGACAAAGGGTGGTGATTGGGGAGGAAGTATCCCAGAGGCACTCTCTTAGTTGTGGGGTGCCACAGGGAGCGATTCTATCCCCGATGCTATTTAATATCTATATGCGCCCCTTTGCCCAGATTGTCAGGAGGTATGGACTGGGTTGTCATCAATATGCGGATGACACCCAGCTTTATCTATTGATGGGTGGCCAGTCCGACTGTACCCCGGAAAATCTAGACCTGGCTCTACAAGCCGTGGCATCTTGGCTCAGGCTGAGTCGACTGAAACTGAATCCGACAAAGACGGAGGTTCTCTACCTGAGTCGGGGTAGTCCAAGGGGAGAGATCCATCTGCCGACTCTTGACGGGGTGCCATTAACACCGGTCCCTAAAGCCAGGAGTTTAGGCGTGCTCCTTGAGTCCTCCCTTACAATGGAGGCCCAGGTAGCAGCCACTGTTAGATCTGCCTTTTTTCATCTTCGGCGGGCACGGCAGCTGGCTCCTTTTCTGGAGCACAACAATTTAGCGATGGTAATCCATGCTACGGTCACCTCAAGAATAGATTTCTGTAATGCATGGGGCTACCCTTGACGCAAACCCGGAGACTACAGCTAGTGCAGAATGCTGCGGCACGGCTGCTGATGAGGCTGCCATGATGGGAGCACATTCAGCCAGTGCTGAAAGAGCTGCACTGGCTACCTGTTGTGTTCCGAGTTTGCTTCAAGGAGTTGGTATTGACCTTTAAAGCCCTTTATGGTCAGGGACCTGCATATCTACGGGACCGCCTTTCTCCGCATATCCCCCAGAGAGCACTGCGTTCAGGGACAAAAAACCTACTCTCGGTCCCCGGACCAAAAGAAGCCAGGCTATGCGTGACAAGATCTAGGGCTTTTTCGGTGGCAGACCAGAGCTCTGGAATGCACTTCCAGAAGCCATACGGGCCCTGCGGGATCTGTCTGCGTTCCGCAGGGCCTGTAAGACCGAGTTGTTCAAGCAGGCCTTTGATGCTTGACGAAGATGGCTGCCACCGGACATCACACAGAACGCCGGTGATCACTGTTTGGAACTCTAATGCCGCTATAATGTAGGGATTCAGCACTTTAAAATGGTTTTAATCATTTTAATTGTAATATGTTTTTTAAACTGAAAATGTTAAATTATGGTTTTATATATTGTACTGGTTTAATTATGTAGATACTGTGAGCCGCCCTGAGTCCGCTTGCGGAGAGGGCGGGATATAAATCAAATGTAATAAATAAATAAATAAATAGATATTGGGTGAAGCCAGGAGAAAGGTTGTGACAAGCATAATTGAACTCCAAAAGGAGTTCTGGCCATCAAATTTAAAGGGACTGCACACCTTTTAAATGCCTTCCCTCCATTGGAAATAATAAAGGATAGGGGAACCTTTTTGGGGGGCTCATAGATTTAGACCCCTTGGTCCAATCTTTTTGAAACTTGGAGGGTGCTTTGAGGAGAGGCATTGAATGCTATGCTGAAAATTTGGTGCCTCTAGCTCAAAAAACAGCCCCTCCAGAGCCCCAGATATCCGTGGATCAATTCTCCATTATTCCCTATGGAATTGGTCTCCATAGGGAATAATGAATGCCCAGCGGACATTTCCCTCCCCCGCCCCCCTTTCTGATGACCCTGAAGCAGGGGGAGGGTCTCCAAACCAGGGCCCCCACCTGGGGATTGGCAAACCTAGATACACACCACACACTTTCCACAGTGAACACATAAGGGGGGGAAACCTCATTCAGCTTCTCTTCTCCCCATCTTCCTTTAGCAATCCTTTTATTCCTTTGTCAGCCAAAAGCCCAACTGCTTCTCTGTCTCACTTTTTGCTCCAAATATACTTAAAGAAATGTGATGGTTTGTTTTAGCAACCTGCTCCTGAGATTCTTTGGACAGCTTTGGAGGGCAGGCTCTATGGTTTGAAATCCTCCCTGAGCTTTGTCCTAGGGTCGAGATCCAACAGCTGGCAACTAGTGGAGTGTGGAGTAGAGACATGGAGGGAGCCCATCAGTGTGATAGCATTAAGTTCCTTCTAGAGAAAACCCTGAAATTACATCATGCCTCTCTAGGAGTCACCAGGAACTCATACCTAGAAAGGCATGATGTTACTTCCGGGTTTCCCCTGGAAGTGATACAATGCAATCATACCAATAGTAGTTTTTATTGAACTTTATTTTTCTCCTTTACCCTGCTGGCACAGCAGCAAGCTGTGAGAGCTGAAGGCAGATCTTGCACCTACAATGGGTAACTCACAACTCTACTCCCTCCCAAAAAAACCTTTGCCTTTTCCAGGAATCACCCCCAAATCTGCAGGAATTTCCCAAACCAGAGTTGGTGCTCTGGTGATACTTGGTGGTACTTGGTGCTCTACCTGTGACTGTGTGTTAGAAACCCAGTTCCTTTGCACAACACAGGCTTTGCACAACAAGGGCTCCCCACCCAAGGAGAGCCAGTTTGGTGTAGTGGTTAAGTGCATGGACTCTTATCTGGGAGAACTGGGTTTGATTCCCCACTCCTCCACTTGCACCTGCTGGAATGGCCTTGGGTCAGCCATAACTGTCACAGAGGTTGTCCTTGAAAGGGCATCTGCTGTGAGAACCCTCTCAGCCCCACCCATCTCACAGGGTGTCTGTTGTGGGGGTAGAAGATATAGGAGATTGTAAGCCGCTCTGAGTCTCTGATTCAGAGAGAAGGGCGGGGTATAAATCTGCAGTTCTTCTTCTTCTTCTTCTTTATACTAAACTAACAGCTGTGCGGGATTGACTTACAGAACCCCCGGGGAAATATTTAAAGCAAATGAGATCAGATGCGAGGCAATCTGTTTGCAGACAGCGAAAGAATGAGTTAAATGGTCTCCCTCCACCGAGGCCACAAAAATAATAGGTTTCAGCAGCATTAAAACACTGGGAATTTTATAAGTGACACTGCAAGAAGAAATAATAGGCCGCAATTCAAATGCCGGTACATTCCTACCGTTCAGTGTATGGTGTCAGCATATTACTATTTGAACTCATTAATTACAAGGGAAAGGGAAAGGACCATGATTAATTTTAAAAAAATCACCCAGTAATGTAAGTCATCACCCTATGAATTTTAAAAAAGTTTTTTCCCCCTCTAAATTCTATACTTCCATGGCAAGCATTATACATTTGAGACTCAGTCAGCTGGGGAGCTGGACGGCTAACAATAAAATATTTATTTATTTCATTTCTATCCCGTTACCCTCCCCAATGGGGACCCACGGCAGCAAAGATTGATCTACTTTTATTTTCACATCAGTCCTGGGAGGCAGATCGGGCTGGGGGTGTGTGATTGGCCCAAGGTCATCTGCCGAGCTTCCAAGGAAGAGCAGCATCTCAAATACAGGTTTGCCAGATCATAAGAACATCAGAAGAATTCTGCTGGATCAGACCAGTGGTCCATCTTGTCCAGCATCCTGTCTCACACAGTGGCCAATGAGTTCCTCTGGGGGGCCAACAACAGGGCATAGAGGCTGAGGCCTTCCTAAGAGCCAGTTTGGTGTAGTGGTTAAGTGTGTGGACTCTTATCTGGGAGAACTGGGTTTGATTCCCCACTCCTCCACTTGCACTTGCTGGAATGTCCTTGGGTTAGCTATTGCTCTGGCAGAGGTTGTCCTTGAAAGGGCAGCTGCTGTGAGAGCCCTCTCAGCCCCACCCACCTCACAGGGTATCTGTTGTGGGGGGAGAAGATATAGAAGATTGTAAGCCGCTCTGAGTCTCTGATTCAGAGAGAAGGGCGGGGTATAAATGTGCAATTCTTCTTCTTCTTCTTAAGAACAACAGAATAGTTCTGCTGGATCAGACCAGTGGTCCATCTAATCCAGCATTTGTCTCACACAGTGGCCAATCAGTTCCTCTGGAGGATCAACAACAGGGCATAGAGGCCGAGGCCATCATAAGAACACAAGAAGAGCCCTACTGGATCAGACCAGTGATCCATCTAGTCCAGCATCCTGTCTCACACAGTGGCCAATCTGTTCCTCTGGACAGCCAACAACAGGGCATAAAAGCCAAAGCCTTCTCCTTATGTTGCCCCCTGGCTCTGGGATTAGTGCCTCTGAATATGCAGGTTTTCTCTCAGTTACTCTCTGTATAAAATAGTATTTCCTTTTGTCTGTCCTGAATCTACTGCCCATCAGATTCATTGGATACCCATGAGTTCTAGTATTTTGGGAGAGGGAAAACTCTACCTCTCTCCACCTCATGCATAATTTTATAAACATGTACCATGTGTATAGGACCAGCTCATCTACTGGGCAAACAAGGCAGTTGCCTAGGGCGCTGGCAGGGTGGGGGTGCCAAAATTGGACTCCCCCCTTCCCCATAGGCAAACGCCTAGTTTGCCCGCTCCCCAGCCTCCTCTTCCCTTCCTTCCCCACCCCAGGTCTATTTCAATGCCCAGAATGGCAGTGCAGCACCACACTCCTGGGCTATTTAAAGGCACCCCACCCCCTTGCCGATCAGCTGATTGGCGGGTAAAACCAGGCAGCGCTCTCACTGTCTGTCAATACTGGGGCAAACCAGTAGCAGCAGGAAGGACCAGCATCCTGAAAGGGTGCCACCACCACTGTCTCCTCTTCACTTCCTTCCCATCCATCTGCGTCTCCCATACTGCTTTGTCAAAGGGGCTTATGAGAAGCTGCCTGCAGGAAATATTAGGAGCTAATTTGTGAGGGGCCCCCCAAGATTTCAACTGCCTAGGAGCCCCCATAGGGATTAATGCAGCTCTGTTCAGACTCCCTTCCTGAAAATAGGAGCTGTGGCTCAGTTACATGTCCCACACTTTGCACAGTGAACACAGAAAAAAAATGTTATTGAGCTTCTCTTCCATCTCCCTATCTTGCTTTAGCAATCCCTTTATTCCTTTGTCATCCAAAGGTCCCACTCCTTCTCTGGCTGGTTTCCTGCTTCAGATATACATTTTTAAAAATGTTTATTGTTTGTATTGATGCTGTTAGCAACTGGCTTCTCAAAATCTCTTTTTGCATGCCTAATTATTGATTTACATTTTTTCTGTTAGAGAAATTAGACTCTTCAAATTAGACTCTTCAAAGGCTATTGATCCCATGGACTTTGAAGAGGGTAAATTCTATGTATTCTACTATGTTTGTGTTATTCTGTTATTTGTGAGCCACCCTGAGCCTGCTTTGGCGGGGAGGCGGGATATAAATCAAATAAACTAAACTAAATCAGTTTAGGATTGAACCACAAGATTCCCTAGATTGTTGTGTTCCTATTCCCTTCCAGTCAGTGGTGGGAGGTGGGAGAGAAGAGTTTTTCCAGAGGGCAAATTCATAGTCAAAGTTGGCTTGGTGGCCACACCCTCCCTATGAAAAGCCTGTTTTTCCCTGTTGTAACAATTTTTAACACTATGATTTCTCTGGGCATACATTAAGGATGTAATGCTGTGGCCATACATTTGGTTGAAAGGGTTCAACTGACATGAAACAACAATAATACTTGGTATTATTACTGGTGTACATTCTCCAGTGGCACATTTGGCAAGTTTATAGAATTACAAGAACAACACCTGTCATAGCCATTAGCATCAATATATTAACATTTATATTACATTGTTATAATTAGAATTGATTTTTGTATTGTTAATATCAGGGCTTTTTTGTTGCAGGAGCTCCTTTGCATATTAGGCCACACACCCCTGATGTAGCCAATCCTCCAAAAGCTTACAGGGCTCTTAGTACAGGGCCTACTGTAAGTTCCAGGAGGATTGGCTACATCAAGGGTGTGTGGCCTAATATGCAAAGGAGTTCTGCTACAAAAAAAAAGCCCTGGTTAATATTGTCCACGCACCTCCCCCCCCCCCCCCATGCAGGCCTCGGATTTAGTGGGCGCTCATAGGAGCATAGTTCCTGAACCTTTCTAAGAGTTCCACCTCCTTGTCCATTGACTAGTAGGTGCAGCTGCATAACAATCCCCGGATGAGCTCTACCACCTATTTTTCTACAAAGCAACCCCTGCTTCCATGAACCCCTACAAAGCAACCCCTGCTTCCTGCTTGAGCCAGTCATGTACTCTGTCTCTCTCTGTGTGTGTATTTGTGTCTGTGTTAAGTGCCATCACTCAAGTCATTTCCAACCAGTGGTGACCCTATGAATTGATGGCCTCCAAAACATTCTATCGTTAACAGTCTTGCTCAGGTCTTGCAAACTGAGGTCTGTGGCTTCCTCAACTTATTTAATCCACCTCACATTTGGTCTTCCACTTTTCCTGCTACCTTCAAGTTTTCATAAGATCACTGTCTTTTCTAGTGACTCGTGTCTTCTCATAATGTGACCAAAGTACAATAGCCTCAGTTTAGTCACTTTAGCTTCTTGGAAGAGTTCAGGCTTGATGTCATCTAGAATCAGGGGTCATTTTGTAGAAAAATAGGTGGTGGAGCTCATCCAGGGATTGTTATGCAGCTGTACATACTATTCAATGGACAAGGAGGTGGAACTCTCAGAAGGAGGAGGTGGAACTCTCAGAAAGGTTAAGGAGCTGCGCTCCTCTGAGCTCCCACTGAATCTGAGGCTTGTCTAGAATCCATGTATTTGTCTTTTTGGTGGCCCACAATATCTGTAAAACTACAACATCACATTTCAGATGAATCAACTTTCTTCCTATCAGCTTTCTTCATTGTTCAGCTTCCACACCCAAACATTGTGATGGGGAAGGCTATGGCATGAATTAATTTGATCATTGTCACCAGCCCAACCTCCCTCAGCTTAATCTACCTGACCATTACAGTCATCTTCACAGTCCCTGCAGTGGGTGCCCCTCTCTTCTGAGATTAGGCAGGTGGCAACCCAGGAGAAGGCTTTCTCAGTCATGGCCCCAAACTCTTGAATTCTGACCCGAGAGATTTGACTGTCCCCTTCTGTTGCCATCTTCCACAAGTGGGAGAAGAATTGTTTGTTTCATTAGCATTCCTTCCATGATCCCTCCTTCCTTTCCAATGTTTTGTTGCTTTTAATGCTTTTCTATTTACTTCAGCTCTGTTTTTTAATGTTTTTAATTGTTTGAATGATTGTTTTGTTTTAATGGTTTTTAATTGTTTTAATGATTTTTAAAAACTATTTTAATGATGTGTTGGGAGTTGGTTGGTTTTATAATGTGATTTCAATATGTTCATATTAATTTCTTTGCCACCCTTGTGGATCTTGTGAGGTTAGAAGAAGGGCAAGGTAGACATATTGTAAACTCGTTTTTTAAAATGGTTGTTGTGAGGGTAAAGGAACAATCACGTTCACTGCTCTGATCTCCTTGGAAGGAAGGGTAGGAAAAAACTGTATGAGGTAAATAATGACCACTGTGGCTTATTTTCTAATGTCAAGGCTGTGTGGAACTTTTTTTTTTTTTTACAGTGAAGTACAAACGTATTCTATTCCATAAGACAAAAAAAAGAAAAGAATATTTGCTGTGTGTAAAAAGCCAGAAGAAAAAGAAAGGAATGAAAGGAAAAGAGAAAGAAAAATCCAACTATATTCCCCTTCCTATGATATATCTTCCTTTTTAAATGTAGGGATACATACATGTTATATTTAGCTCACGATCCATCACAAAAATGGCCTGTCTTTAAACAAAGTGATTTCCCCCTTCTCACCTGATGTAAGACTTCACTGCTGTCATCACTATGAACATTCCAGCCATCTTTTAAAAAAATAAATAAAACCCCACATATTTCAGGTTTTTGACATGGAGGCTCTGTGAGTTTAACCTTCCTCGGGATCCTTGCCGTTTTTTTGTGTTTAATACTTGTTTCATCTGAAGCCTGTGGAGGTTCTAAAATATTAGAAGACAGGCACACACTTTCTGAGAAGTACCTTTCTAGTGGCCTGAAGGCAGATCCTTGATGTTGAGTAACAAAGTTATTCTCTGCATTTTCGCCTTGATGTCACATAAATGGGAAAGAGGGACCGGGAGAGGGAGAGGGAGAGGAAGAGGAGGATGCTAACATCATCTGAACTTCGGGCAAAACCATTGGCTCAAAAAGCACCATCAAAGAGCCCAACACCCTTGCCTCCCTCTCCCCTCAAAAAAGGGAGAGAAAGCCCCTCAATGCATACACAAAACCAAAATTGGCACAAATTAACTCGATTGTGTTGGGAGGCTCACCCCAAACAAATACCCACCACAGTCTAGAAAGGCCAGGGGGAGAAGAGACACATTGAAGCTGTTGCTTAACAGTGGCCATCTTTTTAACAGTGTCCCTTTCTTCCACGGTTTTTTTTTTTTTTAGCTGAATGAGAAAAAAGGGAAGGGGGCAAAAGAGAGAGAGAGAGAGAGAGAGAGAGAGAGAAAGCCCTCTGCTCATTGTGATGGCCCTATTCAACCTCCCTTCGGAGTCATTCGAATGCATTAATTACTGCTTTCTTGGCTCCACCATGAAGCGGCCCAAACATGACTTGTGTTTTCAAAGAGGCACACTTCCTGCGCCTCACCTTTTCATATGCAGAAACTGATGCTTTTTTTTTTGCTCCCTCCATGTTTGAATTCCTTATCCCCCCCCCTTTTTTTGCATAAGGTAACTGCTCATAAAAGGCAAGATAAGGGGGAGGGGGAGAGTGGGAAAATGCACACACACAAAAACCCCTCAATTTCATGCTTCTGGAAGAGTTGTTTGCATCCCTTTCATTCTCCCTTCCAGCTGTGAGTAGCAGAAGAAACTCCTTTAGCAGGTGTCCTGTCTGCTCCCCCCTCCCTTTTTTGGGGTAATTTTTAAACTTTCCTTCACATTCTTTTATGTCTACCACATTTCACAGGGAGGGCTTTGGGGGCAAGCTACCCCTAACACTGCATGTTAGATTCCTCCCTCCCCTTCTCCCCATCATATCTTTTCCTTTTCCTTAAACAAAATATCTGTATTCCCCACCCCCTTTCTATTCTGTCATTATTTCTGGAGCGGCTGAGGGGATGAAGAAGCGCACATGGGCGTCTTCATAAAGTCCCCTTTCTTTATATTGCGGCATACCTCAGTCTTCATATCTTCACACATTGTCATACATCATCTCACATCTTCACACGTTGTTTGATATTTAATCAGAATGTGTGGCTCCTGCTGTTTTTGTTGTGTCTCCTTCCAGTGGGCTCTATTTATTACATTTTACATCTGTCCTTTCTTCAGAAACCTCTAAATGACCTTAGTCTGCCATCTGTCCCTCTGGTCATCACTTCTTACACTACCTTCAACAAATGTTTTGGCTGATGAACCATTCACCAGGCCTTAGATCATTCTTCCTAGGTGGACCCAGCCAACCATTTCAGCACTCATCTTCATCCAATGTGTAGCAAATGTCGCCTTCTTTAGTGGATTTCAATCCTACCTTTCCTCCAAGGAACCTAGGGTGACATACATGGCTTCCTCCCTGAGTGTTGTCCTCACAACTTCTCCATGAGGTAGATTAAACTGAGGGAGAGTGAATCTCCAATGGGAAGGATCAAGTAGGAAGTGATATGAAAGACCTCTGGCTGAGACTCTGGAAAGCTGCTGCCAGTCTGAGTAGACAATACTTGGTCCTTGATGGACCAATGTCCTCATAGGACCACTTCTTTGTGTTGTGTGCACAGGAAGAAATCAAAGCTAATGGCGCACTGGGTGAGTTCAGTGTAGGGTTGCCAATATCAGTGCCCCGCCCCTTTAGTGGAGGCTTGATGTATTGCTATGTACCAGGTGGTATTTATCTCTCTGTCATGAAAAGATTAATCTATGCATTTCCATATCTTAATTTTCTGTTAAAGGAACAGGGTATTTGGATGATTGGGGGTGGGGTGGGGTTTTGTGTGTGGGAAAAAAACTTGAGATGAGAGCAAATTACACCAATGAGCAACCAGTGTTTCATGTTCTGCTCTATCAAGTTAGAATGCAAGAAGAGCCCTTCTGGATCAGACTAATAGTCTCACACAGTGGCCGGCCTGTTCCTCTGGAGGGTGAACAGCAGGGCATAGAGGCTGAGGCCTTCCATCAAAGTTGCCTCCTGGCAAAACGATTCAGTGGCTCAATGCCTCTGAACATAGAGGTTTCATTTAGTCACCATGGCTGGTAGCCAATGATATACCCATCCACCATGAATCTGTCTAATCCACTGGTTTGAAATGTGGACTTTATGGCATTGTACTCCTCTGAGGTCCCTCCCCTTCCCAAACCCTGCCCTCTTCAGGATGCACTCCCAAAACCTCCAGGTATTTCTATACCTGGAGCCAGTTTGGTGTAGTGGTTAAGTGTGTGGACTCTTATCTGGGAGAACCGAGTTTGATTCCCCACCCCTCCACTTGCACCTGCTGGAATGGCCTTGGGTCATCCATAGCTCTGGCAGAGGTTGTCCTTGAAAGGGCAGCTGCTGTGAGAGCCCTCTCAGCCCACCCCCCTCACTGGGTGTCTCTTGTGGGGGAGGTAGATAAAGGAGATTGTGAACCGCTCTGAGACTCTGAGATTCAGACTAGAGGGCAGGATATAAATCCAATATCATCATCATCATCATCATCTGGAGCTGGCAACCCCATGTGTTGTAGGGTGGCTGGTGGTGGCTGGAAATCTCCTGCTATTACAGCTGATCTCTATGCAGCAGAGATCAGTTCCCTAGGAGGAAATGGCTGGTTTGGAAGGTGGACTCTATGGCATTGTACTCGGCTGAGGTCTCTCCCTTCCCCAAACTCTGCCCTCTCCATGATCCACTCCCAAATTCCCCAGAAATTTCCCAACCCACAGTTGGCCACCAATGCTCCCTCTAAGCTGTGGAGTCTTGTGAGCAAAAATTCTATTTTGTGAGCTACTGGCATTAAAGTTCTGAGCTACTGCATAAATTAGTTGGCTCTGGGGCCATCCCTGAGTTAAGACAAAAATGTGTGAGTTGGAGGTTAAAAAAAACTGAGTTAGCTCACAGTAACTCACCTTACAGGGAACACTGTTGGCAACCCTAATTCTCTGGCCCTGGCCTTCCAACCTGGTGTGCCAAATAATTTGTTTTGGAAGCCATTCAGTGCAAGTTAATGATTGCAGTGATTTTATTGCAGCCACTTCTTTAACTCTGTTGGTAGCATTGATTTTATTGCTGCTTTAAGAACTAAACACTGCAGTTTCTGGATTGTATTATTACTGCAGGTTTGGTGCTTGTTGCATGATGTGATTGTTACCCGAAATTGTATGGGTAAATTTATTGTGCACTGAATTTTATGGTATTGTATTTGATGGCATTCTCTTTGTTTACATTGTTGTAAGCTGCTTTGGAGGAAAAGAAAGGCGGGCTGGGAGTAAATGAGTGGCTATTTTATTTATTTATTTATTTGCTTATTTCTTTATTAAATTAGACTTTTAGGCCACCCAACCCTGATAAACAGTGCTCAGGGAGGCATACAGCACATTAATTTTATTAAATAAATCTCCGGATGTGAATAGTTCAGCTCTGTCTTCCAGGATAAATTTCTACATGAGTTCTCCAGGGATGGGCCGCCTGAACCCACTTAGTCCAGACTAGCCCAATCTCAGATCTCAGCAGATTTTAGCAGTTATGCAGGGCCAGCTCTGGCTAGTATTTGCCTGGGAGACCTCTGAGGGAGGCCAGGGTTGCTATGCAGAGGCAGGCAAAGGCAACCCACTTCTGAACGTTTCTTGCCTTGAAAATCACAGGAGTGGCCAAAGTTGCTTAATGTAAGAGCCACATAGAATAAATGTCAGATGTTTGAGAGCTGGGAGACATGAACATCAGATGTTTGAGAGAAGGAAGGAAGGAAGGAAGGAAGGAAGGAAGGAAGGGAGGAAGGAAGGAAGGAAGGAAGGAAGGAAGGAAGGAAGGAAGGAAGGAAGGAAGGAAGGAAGGAAGGAAGGAAGGAAGGGAGGGAGGGAGGGAGGGAGGGAGGGAGGGAGGGAGGGAGGGAGGGAGGAAGGGAGGGAGAAGTGGAAAGAAAGCAACTGTAATTTTGAATGCATTCTCCAAGCCTCTGGATGACTTGACTTGGAGAAGTGATTTAAAGAGAGAAATGCCTTCTCCAAGCTGGCTGATGAGGCTGTGGGGGCTTCGAGAGCCACACTATATGTATGGAAGAGAGCCACATGTGGCTCCCAAACCATGGTTTGGCCACCCCTGCATTGCTGGAAGTCAGTTACAACTTTCAAAATAGGGAGGGGGGGGGGGAGATAAGCAGTGCAATCCTAAAGAGAGTTACACGCTACCAAAACCGTTGAAGCCAAAGGGCTTAAAAGTCTGCTCAGAACAACACTGCAAAATAAGGTTGCCAGCTCCAGCCTGGGAAATACCTGGAGATTTTGAGGGTCGAGCTTGAGAAGGGGAGGGTTTGGAAAGGGAGGGGTAGAATGGCATAAGATCGACATTCCAAGGTGGCCATTTGCTCCAGGGGAACTGATCTCTTGCTGCCTGGAAATCAGTTGTAATCCCAGGAGATCTCCAGTCACCACCAGGAGGTTGACAATGCTACTAGATCCTTACTTGTGACAAAGGAAGCATCTCCGTGAAGTGTTCATAAATTATTTTAGAATAAAGAGGAACCAAAGAGTTTGGACTTGTTCAAATTATTTTTCTGAAGCCATTTTGAAGAGGCTAAATATAAACATATGGCTTAACGTATAAGTTGGCCATTTCATAATTGCTCAAGAAGATATTGATGGCTTTACAATGGAGGTCTTTTGAATAATCATAGCTTTTAAGGAAAGAAGCCCTTCCCGGTCTCAGACAGGAACCCCATCCCATCCATTGTTAAATTGGTCTGATTTGCTGCAAATTACACATGTGGTTCTGTACAGATTCTGACACACTTTAATCATTTCTTGAAGCGTGCAAATATTAAATCGTATTGCTGGGGCTGTTAAATGCATTCCAAGAATTATCAGTCTTTTTCTTCAGACCAATTGTGGAATGAGTTATGGCAAGAGAGATCTTTTGAAGGAATGTTATTGTCCTTCGCTTAATGCAAAAACACGTCAACTTTTTGGACTTTGCAGCTGAATATTACTGAGCATGCGCGCTCTCAATAGAGCATGCTCAGTAGCAGCAACTGAGGCATTTTGCGCCCTCCTGCAAAATGGAGAAGCGCACTCATGAGATCTTTGTTTCTGCTTCTTAAACCAGTGTTGCTATTGGTCATTGCATCAGGCCAATGGTCCATCCAGTCCAACACTCTGTGTCACACAGTGGCCAATACATACACACACACACACATATATTTGCCTGGACCCTTTTTAGTTGGAGATGCCAGGGATTGAACCTGGGACCTTCTGCTTCCCAAGCAGATGCTCTACCACTGAGCCACCATCCCATTTTAGATTTCTATTAGCCTGGAAACAAGAGATTCAAAAGAAGAAACAGTGGGGCATCATGCCTTAGACCAAAGCAACCATTTCTTCCAGGCGAAATGATATCCGTTGTCTGGAGAGTGTCTGTAATCCCAGGAGATCTCCAGCCCCCACCTGGAGGTAGGCAACCCAAGTTGCACTGCTCATAGGTGGTATGCTTTGAAAATTTATATGATCCTATATAAATATGAAGTGTTATTCTCTTGGTACATGGTTCTACTTTGCACGAAAGGTACACAATGTAGGAGATTCTATTTTGAGGTTTTCAGTGTTCAAGATTCATTTCCATGCCGCATCTCTTTTTCTTGCATGAAGGGGTTTCAAAATGATAATTTAGTAAACAAGTGGATTAAAAAAAAAAAAACGTCAGCAGAGAAGACTGAGAAAACGTGCCCGACATATCAGATGCTTATATTGTATGCTATGTTTAGTTGTCCCCCCCCCCCCAAAATATAAACCTTACTGTTTTCATTCATATAATCTCACAGACAGAAAAAAACCCCAACAAGTGACATTTCTGTAAGGATAATTGGCCTGAAGACTACTTCTTCCTGTCATTTCCATATATATTTTTAAAAAATCACACTGTTGAAATAATTGTTACTTTAAAAAAAAAATAGATTCTAAGTTCAAAACCACAGACTTACATTCATCTTTGTGTGCCCAAAGTGTAAAGCTTGTGTATTCAAAGGGAAAGAAGAAAGAGAAACGGATGGCCCAGCTTTTATTCTCACCGTTCTGAATATTTAAGCCACTCAGCTGGTGAGACTTTATTCACTTGGCTAAGCTTAAAGGACATCAGAAAGCCGACTGATGTCCAAATGATTTCAGGCACCGTTTTGCGTTCAGGTTGTACATAAGTGTTTGCTGAGATTTAAAGGTCTGGGGTGAAGGCAAGAAACAAGAGGCGCTGTGGTCCGCTGAAGGGAGAACTGGATCCAGGCCTTATGTTTGGGTCAGAACTTTAGACGGAAGAGCCATTTTTGAAGGGTCTGGCTGTCCATGGTGCTCTGGAATTAGAAAGGGGAGTCACGGCCTGCTGATGAAGGGTGAAGACTGTGCAGAGAACAGCTGGCTCAAATCTCAGTGGCCCTTTTATTAGTAAGCAAGTGAGGAGTGAGATCCTTGGTTGAAACTGTAAGGTCCAGATTAGGAAAATCCTGGAGATTTGGGGTGGAGGGCAGGGTGTGTGGAAGAAAAAGAAGAAGACTGCAGATTTATACCCTGCCCTTCTCTCTGGGCGTTTTCGCACTGACCTTCAAGTGGCGCGACCACCCTCTTCACACCGGAGGATCTGCCCGGATTTCGCACAAGAAGCACCGGCGCACCCAAAAGAGCCGGCTACTTCCGTCGCGAAACCCGCTCAAACGTTTTCCTGCTTCTTGGCGGTTTCTGTTTGAGCGGGTTTCGCGACGGAAGTAGCCGGCTCTTTTGGGTGCGCCGGCGCTTCTTGTGCGAAATCCGGGCAGATCCTCCGGTGTGAAGAGGGTGGTCGCGCTACTTGAAGACTCAGAGCAGCTTACAATCTCCTATATCTTCTCCCCCCACAACAGACACCCTGTGAGGTGGGTGGGGCCGAGAGGGCTCTCACAGCAGCTGCCCTTTCAAGGACAACTCCTGCGATAGCTATGGCTAACCCAAGGCCATTCCAGCAGGTGCAGGTGGAGGAGTGGAGAATCAAACCCAGTTCTTCCAGATAAGAGTCCACACACTTAACCACTACACCAAACTGGTATAGTAAAGGACTTTAGCAGGGTATAATGCCATACCAATTCAATTTCAATTTCAAACCTTTAATGGCATAGCCAATGCCATACCATTAAGGTTGCCAGCTCTGGGTGGGGAAATACCTGGTGATTTGGGGGTGGAGCCTCAAACAGCTAATATTCAAGTCTTTCACTTCTCAAAATCTGACATTTATTCTATGTGACTCTTAAGTTAAGCAAGTTCGGCCACCCTTGGTCTGAAGCAATAGAACAAAGTTGGGGTCCAGTAGCACCTTTAAGACCAAGAAATTTTATTCAGAATGTAAGCTTTCACGTGTATGCACACTTCAATTTCCCACGCAAATGCTATCCAGCCCAAACTTGGTGCTCTTTCAGTTTGTTAATTTCAACATTTTTCCTACTGGATTCTAACTTTGTACTTTGCATGCTTAACCACTGCCCACCAGCTGTATGTAGCACTGCTCATTGTACTCCTTTTCTTTGTCTGATGAAGTGTGCATGCACACGAAAGCTTACGTTCTGAATAAAACTTTGTTGGTCTTTAAAGGTGCTACTGGACCCCAACTTTGTTTTGCTTCTTCTTTTCAAACATGGAAGTAAATCTCTTTTGAGTGGATCCCTTCTAGTTTAGGATGAGTTGATTGAACCATTAGACCATTTCCTTTCTAGCCATATGAACAGGGTGGAGTTGGAAGCTTTTCCGCAGATTTATTCAATAGCCAATTTCACCTTTAACCACTGATCCCCTATTAATCACCCTTTTACCAGCAGGACAAAAGATATTTGACATATGACCTTCTAACCTCTCTGGTGGGCAGCACTCTGCATTCTCTGGGAGTTCAGCTCCCTGGTTGTTGTTTAGCATCACACTTGCCTGTGACTTCCTCTTGGGCTTTCCTGTTTGTTTTGCAAAGGTCATTATGTTTATGTTAGTGGTGTATAATGTGCCCCTCTCTGTGTGTCTCCCAGGGACTGAAAACCCAATGCAAAGGGGTCAGCTAGTGGGCAGTGGCATCTCCCTTTCCATATATCCACCACTTGCCCGCTCTCTTCTAGAGATGCCAGCCTTCAGGTGGGACCTTGGGATACCCTGGAATTATAGCTCATCTCAGACTATTATGTGCCCTGTCCATGAAGAAAATGGATGCTTTGGAGTATGGACTCTATAGCAGGGGTGGGCAAACTTGCTTAACATAAGAGCCACATAGCATAAATGTTTGAGAGCCACAAGACACTAATATCAGATGTTTGAGAGCTGCAAGGAAGGAAGGAAGGAAGGAAGGAAGGAAGGAAGGAAGGAAGGAAGGAAGGAAGGAAGGAAGGAAGGAAGGAAGGAAGGAAGGAAGGAAGGAAGGAAGGCGAATTGATGAGTAGGGATGAGGGAGGAAGAGGTGGAAAGAAAACTAACTTTAAATGCAGTCTTTAGGCTGCTGGCTGGCTTGGGTTGGAGAAGTGACTTCTCCAAGCTGGCCAATGGGGTGGTGGGACTTTGAGAGCCACACAACATGTGTGAAAGAGTCACATGGGCCCGAGCCACAGTTCGGCCATCCTTGCTCAATAGCATTGTACCTCACTGAGGTCCCCATCCTCCCCAGGCTCCATTCCTAAATTTATTTTGTTTATTTTTATTTTAGTATATTTCTATTCCGCCCATTCCCCGTAGGGCTCGGGGTGGAGTACAGCATACAATCAAACAATAAAATGCAATAAAAACTTTTTGCAAACAAACAAGCTCAACAGCACTCAGAAAATTTTCCATATCATCATATATTGCCCAGCCTGGTCATCTCACATCATGGTAAGGTTTTAACCCATGAAGATGGAAGATATTATTCCATTTTATAGCACAGGTGACAGTGCCGCCAGGGGAGGCCAACCAGATAAAGAAATAAATCCCCAGGAATTTCCCAACCTGGATCTTGCAACTCTACCCCCATCCCTTGCTGTTGGCCAGGGATGACCTCACAACCCTAGAAACAATTTGCTTTTCTGTCTGCTCATGCCGACAAAAAGAAGTTTGCACGTCCAGGAGGGAAATACAGTGTTTTCACTATGCATCATGACCTGGTGGCTCCAGAGATAGGATTGCTAGCTCTGCCTGGCGATTTTTGAAGAGGGAAGGGTTTGGGGGAGGGAAGAATTTCAGTGTGGTGTAATGCCATATAGTCCACCTTTCAAAGTGCCCATTTTCTACATTTCTATCATAGCACTGGAAAAACTGCAGAAAAGGGCAACTAGAATGATTAAAGGTTTGGAACACTTTCCCTTTGAAGAAAGGTTAAAACACTTGGGGCTCTTTAGCTTGGAGAAACGTCGACTGCGGGGTGACATGATAGAGGTTTACAAGATTATGCATGGGATGGAGAAGGTAGAGAAAGAAGTACTTTTTTCCCTTTCTCACAATACAAGAACTCGTGGGCATTCAATGAAATTGCTGAGCAGTCGGGTTAGAACGGATAAAAAGAGGTACTTCTTCACCCAAAGGGTGATTAACATCTGGAATTCACTGACACAGGAGGAGGCCACTGTGTGACACAAAGTGTTGGACTGGATGGGCCATTGGCCTGATCCAACATGGTTTCTCTTATGTTCTTACAGGGGAACTGATTTCTGTTGCTGGGAGGTCAGTTTGTTTGTTTGTTAATTGTCCCACCTCGGCCTAGGCCAGGTTCTGGTCGAAATATGTCAGTAAAATACAAATTAAAAACACAAGAAATACACAGATAAACATAACAGTACGGTAATATTATCCTGATGGCATCTTGCCAGTTAAGTTCTTCTTCCAGGATATCAGAGCATTGGGGTGGGGGTAGGGTTGCCAATCCCTAGGTGGGGGCAGGGGATCCCCTGGTTTGGAGGCCCTCCCCCCTGCTTCAGGGGCATCAGAAAGCGGGGGGGGGGGATGGCTACTGGGGACTCTATTATTCCCTATGGAGACTTATTCCCATAGGAAATAATGAAGAATTGATCCGTGAGTAACTGGGGCTCTGGGGGGCCTTTTTTTCTGAGGTAAAGGCACCATATTTGCAACATAGCATCCAGTGCCTCTCCTCAAAATACCCTCCAAGTTTCAAAAAGATTGTCCCTTTCACCACACCCCCTCCAGCCTAGAAATAGCAGCTCTCCAGCAGCCCTGGCCTTACTCAATGCACAGCAGCCAAGAAGGTCAGAGCGCCTGCTCCGGCCTCAACGCCACTGAGGATGTTCTCTGCAGCCAAGAACGAAACGTCTGGAAGGAAAACTTTCTCCAGTAGAACACGGCATTTGAGCCCGAAAGATTCTACAAACCCTAATGATGTTACCAGCCGTGAAAACCTGAAATCTTTGATTTATTAAATTATTTGCTGTCTTTCACTATCGGGATTGTTTGAAATAAATACATTATTCTCGGCAAAATGTTCATCTTAATTGCAGCTATTCTCCCAAGCAATGACAAATTAAGCTTGTTCCACTTTATCATATCTTCATCCATTTTACGCCATAACTTTTCATAATTATTTTTGAACAAATCAATGTTCTTCATTGTTATTTCCACACCAAATATTTTACTTTAGAGGTAACCTCACATCCCGTTAGGCTCTGCAGTTCCTTTTGTTTATTTACTTGCATATTTTTACATAATAGTTTTGATTTTTCTTTATTAACATAAAGTCCCGCCAATTCTCCAAAATTTTGTATTTTAGCTAACAACAAAGATGTTTCTTGTATAGGATTTTCATTTATAAACATCATATCATCTGCAAATGCTCTATATTTATAGGTAAAACCTTTAATTCTCATTCCTTCTATTTCTTCATCATCTTGTATTTGCATCAGTAAGATTTCAAGAGTCATTATAAACAACAATGGCGAAAGGGACAACCTTGTCTTGTACCTTTGCTAATTTTCATTTCATCTGTGAGATCTGCGTTTATACATAACCTTGCACGTTGTTCAGTATATATTGCCTTTATCATTCTTATAAAGTTTCCCCCCAACTTTATTTTTTCCATTACTGCAAACATAAAGTCCCAGTTCAGATTATCAAAAGCTTTCTCTGCATCCACAAAAAATAACGCAACTTTCTTCTCTGGATGTCTTTCATAATATTCTACAATATTTTCAACAGTTCTAATATTGTCTCTTATTTGCCTTTTGGGAAGAAAACCCAATTGATCTTCCTTTATAAAATTTATTAAATATTGTTTAAGCCGTTCTGCCAGGATTCTTGTGAATATCTTATAATCATTATTTAATAATGAAATTGGTCTATAATTCTTTACATTCATGACATCTCTATCTTCCTTTGGAATCAGTGAAATTACAGCTTCTTTCCATGTATTGGGAATTTTCCCATCTGATCTTATCGCATTCATCAATTTTTGAAGTTTCGGTACTAATTCTTCTTTAAGCATTTTAAAAAATTTTGCCGTATATCCATCTGGTCCAGGTGCCTTTCCAACTTTCATTACATTAATCGCTGCTTCAATTTCTATTTCTTCAATTGGATCGTTCAAATTTTTTTCCATATATTCAGTTAAGGGTGCTATTTTGATTTTTTGCAAATACGTTTCGATCCTTTCTTTCTTTACTTTAACACCCTTAAATAAATTAGCATAATACTTTAAAAATTCTCTCTTTATTCCTTCTTGATCCACCATCTCTTTTCCATCAACCACAATTTTGTTAATAATTTTACTTTCTCTTTTTTTCTTCAGTTGCCAAGCCAAGTACTTTCCAGGTTTATTTGCTCCCTCAAAGGATTTCTGTTGTAATTTTTTCAAATTCCATTCCATTTCCTTATTTAACAAATGTCTTATTTGTGTTTACAATATTGTAATCTCCCTTATAATCTTCTTTTTCCCTGGCCTTTTTCTTAATTCACCTTCTTTTTTCTTAATTTCTTTTTGAATGTCCAAGATCTGTTTATCTTTTGCTCTCTTATCTTTATTATTCAGTGTTATTAATATTCCTCTCATTACTGCCTTATAGGCATCCCATACCGTCTATATATCTTCTCTATCATTAACTTGGAAATAAGCTTTAGTTTCTTTTTCTAAAGATGTCACTATTTCTTTATTTTGTAGTAAATCTTCATTTATTCTCCATCTTCTTGACTTTTTAGACAATTTTGTAATCCACATTATTGGGTTATGGTCAGCTCCTATTTTGGGTAAAATCTCTATCTTCTTTGTTATAAGTCCCAAATCTTTGGTACCCCACAACATGTCAATTCTAGAAAAAGAATTATGTCTGGATAAAAAAAAGTTATAGTCCCGTACTTCAGGATTGAACTTCCTCCATATATCCTCCAAATTCTCTTGTTTAACCAGCTCAAAAAATGATTTTGGCAATTTCCCTTCTTTATCAATTTTTTTCTTCCCAGATCTATCTATTGTGTTCTGAATTGTTTCATTAAAGTCCCCCATCAACAAAATTTGCTCATAAGTCACTTCATCAAGATGTTGTGTAATATTTTTAAAGAAAATGTCCTTTGCACCATTTGGAGCATAAAGTCCCAACAATAAAGTTTTTTAGCATTCAATAAAATTTCCACTGCTATATATCTTCCATCTCTATCTTTAAAAGCCAATTTCGGGTCTAATTCTTTTTTAATATAAAAAATTACTCCTCTCTTCTTCTGTTCAGCCAATGTATAGAATTCTAGTCCCAATTGCTTATTCCATAAAAATTATAATCCTTTTGTCTAATATGCACTTCTTGTAAACAAACTATATTACAATTTTGGTTTTTTTATCCAATGAAATGTTGCCCTTCTTTTTTGTGATGAGTTTAGTCCATTTACTTTCCAAGATATCAATTTGTAATCCATCATGGTGCAAATTCTTTATTTTCTCCATAAAATCTACATAGTTCCTGTGTGTTTGTAATTGTAATCCTTTCCCCTTGAAGTTCAAAGCTCAGACCTTCAGGTATTATCCATCTGTATCTCATTCCATTGTCACGTGATTTTTTTGTCAGTTTTTTGTATGCGTTCCTGTCAGTTAACACTTGTCTTGACAACTCTTTCATAATTCTTATTCTGCTACCTCCCACTATCAATGTCTTTTCAAGATTTTTGTTCATGATTTTCCCCACCATTTCTTTTGTCATAAATCTTATGACCACATCTCTTGGCAGATTGTTCTTTTTTGCATAGAGTGAATTCACTCTATACATATAATCATACATATTTCTGTTCCCTTCAGGTTCTTCTTCCAAAAATTCTGCAATTATTTTTATTATGTATTCTTTCAAATCAGATTCTTCATCTTCTGGTACACCTCTCAGACAAATCTGTGTCTCCATCAGCTTGCAGTCATGTATTATCACCTTTTCTTGTAATTTTAACATTGGAATCATGTGTTTTCACTCTCTCTTCCACCTCTTATACTTTTTTGTTATTACTACAGTCTCATTTCTGAGATTCTCTATCTCTTTTTTTAATTCTTTTTTTGAATCCTCAATATCCTTTCTTATTTCTTTTTTTGAGGCAGTTATCATTTCTTTCACCCCTTCATTATCCTGGCTTCCATTGCATCTAATTGGGCTTGCATTTTCTCCATTGAAGCAGACCTAGTACAAATTTGCTTCGGGTCTGACATGTAAAAAAAATCGAAAATTTTTATCTCACCAAATTAAATTTGGACCATCAGGTTCAATAAAGTGAAGCTTGCCCTTTCCAATGAACCTAATTTCGCCATCCTCTGAGCCTCCCAGGCTCAGATATTAATGTTTAAAGTTTTTATTTTCCCCAAAATGGCGGTCACGACTCTTGCTTCACTTTAAAAAATTTCCTTCTTTTCCCTTTATCCAATTCAAATCTTCTTCACCACTGTCCAATAGTCCCTATTTTAAAATTACCAACTCAATTAACTCCACCAATTTTTATTGTCTCAGTCACTTTAAAAACGTTGTTAAAACTTTGTCCTTCCAACAATGGCCGCTGATGTTTCTCTCTGGTATTATAATCCTAGAGTAGGCTGTTCACTTCTCTTACTTCCTCTGGTACTTCCTGCTTTTCCTGCCACCAAGTCCCGTTTCACTGGTAGAGAAATCTCGCTTTGTCTGACATATTTCCTGTGTTGACTGTGAGAGCTGCAGATCTATGACGATGGGGCTACTTCCTCAACCGCAGATAGACTAAACAATAAATTCCTTTCTTCTTTTAGCACTGTCTTTTAGATTTACAAAGTTCAAATTTAGCCCCTTTTCTTCTCCTCCTTTCAAACTTCCATTATATCCACCTTTTAATTTTGCTTTGTTTAGCTTTAGTTAGTCCTGGAGTGAAAAGATAGCAATCGATACCTTTTTTTTGTAGTTTATCCAAATCGACACCAGTCTTTTGTAGATTAGATGTTTGAAGTTGTAAAAGAAGACTCAGATCCTGTCGAGCTTAAGTCAAATAAATGACTCTGGAAACTTTTGTAGATGATGAATATGCAACTTCTCTCCGGAGATCCCTCAAAGCCGCAAAGGAGCCCCCTCCGAGACTCCCTTTTAGCCAAGGCAAGTCTCCTCAAAGTATCTGTGCATATCTTGGACAATTCTCTAGCTTAGAAAAGTAGGCAGAAGGCATTAGTTTGCCTTTTACTACCCTGAACAGAAGTGCCAGCCTGCCTCCGTTAAGGAAAGCAGCTCAGCTCGCCATTTTCCAATCCCGGAAGTCTGTGCTGCTGAAAACTATGGCGCCTCTGGTCCCAAAAAGGACACATAAAGAAATGACATTTCCATGTTGTAGTCAGAATTCTGTAAGAAGCCCTGTGGCACGGAGTGGTAAGCTGCAATACTGCAGTCCAAGCTCTGCTCATGACCTGAGTTCGATTCTGGCAATACCATAGAGTTCTCCACCAAATTGCTAGAGCATCCCCGAGTGAAACCATAGAGTTTCAAGAAAATTCCTAGACATGCTGATGTGCCCAGAGCGATACATCACTTCCAGATGATGTCATTGTGCTGCACATGAGAGAGAAAAAGTCCCCTGCTGGCAGCTGTGGGGGATTTGGCAACCCTAAATGGGTCCCATGTTGAATGGATCCTGGGCCTGGAAATGATTGCAGAAGGCAGCCCTATCAGAAAGACAAATGAACATTTTCTTTGCCCACAGAAGAAGGGCTAGTAAAGGGAAGTGAGGCAGAAAAGGAAGCCTTCTTGCTGTTTGATTGATTTGTTCATATATCATGTTTGCAAGTGGCAATGCACCTGCTCACCTGCAACCATACTCCAGGCCTGCAGGCAAACAGGAAGGCAGGTTTCAAAAATGGGAAGAGAACCAGTTTTCTTTTCCTTTGGAAGGCCACAAATGACTACCATAGGTATCTGAGGGTAGGCTGGAAACTTCTATGAACACAAAACTTCTATGCCACAAAACTGTTGCCTACTTGTTTCGCTCAGGGTCACCGAGTTGCCAAAAGAGGTAGGTTCACCCAGGTGTCATGGAGACAAGGGATTTGAAGGGCAGCTTGTGAATCAGAATAATCCTTGTGATTCAAGGACAGATGGTCTTGTTGTGTTGAGTAACGGTCTATAAAGTGAACTTGCTTTGCAAAAGGAAGGCCGCAATGTACTTGAGTCATTCTTCTTGAGCTTCTTCCCCTGACCTCACCGCCCCACCAAAGGAACCGAACAACAGAAGCTGCTAGGCATGAGCTACAATTATGCTTCATCAGTGCTTAGTTGGAGAGTCCATACCTGTTGGAAACAATTTAAAAAGCTGCTGTGTGGAATATTGCAAAGGTAGACTTTGTTGTGTATAGCTGGATGACTGACTCTGAAGAAGCACACATGCACACAAAAGCTTATACCTTGAATAAAATTTTGTTGGTCTTAAAGGTGCCACTGGATTCAAACTTTGTTAAGAACATAAAATAAGCCATGTTGGATCAGACCAATGGCCCATCCAGTTCAACACTGTGTCACACAGTGGCCAAAAAACCAGGTGCCATCAGGAGGTCCACCAGTGGGGCCAGGATGCTAGAAGTCCTCACACTGTTGCCCTAACACCAAGCATACAGAGCATCACTGCCTCAGACAGAGAGTTCCATCAATATGCTGTGGCTAATAGCCACCGATGGACCTCTGCAGGGTATGCTCCATATGTATATCCTCTCTTGAAGCTGGCTATGCTTGCAGCTGTCACGACCTCCTGTGGCAGTGAATTCCAGGTATTAATCACCCTTTCGTTGAAGAAGTACTTCCTTTTATCCATTATAACTGACTGCTCAGCAATTTCATTGAATGTCCATGAGTTCTCATATTGTGAGAAAGGGGAAAAAGTATACGTTTCTCTACCTTCTCTATCCCATGCATAATCCTGTAAAACTCTACCATGTCACCCCGCAGTCGACATTTCTCCAAGCTAAAGAGCCCCAAGAGTTTTAACCTTCCTTCATAGGGAAAGTGTTCCAACCCTTTAATCATTCTAGTTGCCCTTTTCTTCACTTTTTCCAATGCTATAATATCTTTTTGGAGGTGTGATGACCAGAACTGTACACAGTACTCCAAATGAGGCTGCACCATCAATTTATACAGGGGCATTATGATACTGACTGGCTTGTTTTCAATTCCCTTCCTAATACTTCCCAGCATGGCGTTGGCCTTTTTTATTGCAGTCGCACACTGACTCGACATTTTTAGTGAGTTATCTACCATGACCCCAAGATCTCTCTCTTGGTCAGTCTCTGCCAGTTCAGACCAACTGCTCTGCTGCTTCAGACCAACATAGCTATCCACCTGAATTTTTGTTGGATATTGTAACTCTGCATGCACGAGGATCCAGGAGGGAAAGGGTTAAGAGAATTCTCTCATTCACTTGGCAGTTGGCCCCACCCTCTCATCAGTGTTGTGATGTTGAGGCTCTTTGGCCCTTGGTTGCCTTCTGTGGCTGCTATCACACACGCAAAATAATGCTCTTTCAATCCGCTTCCAATGCACTTTCCAACTGGATTCTGCTGTGTGAACTGGCAAAACCCAGTTGGAAAGTGCACTGAAAGCGGGCTGAAAGTGCATTATTTTATATATTTTTATATATTTTATATATTTTAATTTGGTCTTTTACTGTTTTTCCGTGGACAGATTTTATGACGTAACCCGCCCTGAGCCTGTTCTACGGGAAGAAATCTACGGGTAGAAATCAAATCAAATAAATAAATTATCGAGTGTGTGTGATCACGGCCACAGTGTGTTTCCTCTTTTATAGGACCTCTCCTCTCTCTCTTTCCTGGGCTTGGAGCTGTAGCCAGTTAGGGCTACCAATCGCCAGGTCGGGGCAGGGGATCACCCGGTTTGGAGGGCCCCCTCCACTTCAGGATTATCAGAAAGCATGGGGGGGGGGGGAGATGTCCGCTTGGCACTCCATTATTTATTTATTTATTTATTTTAGTGAATTTCTATTCCGCCCATTCCCCGTAGGGCTCAGGGCAGAGAACAACATATAATAAAGCAATAAAATACAATAATAACATTTTAAAACAGACAACTCAACAGCACTCAGATTACCATGACATCACATATTGCCCAGCCATCTCACATCATGATATCTCATAGGGATGGCAGTTTTTATTCAAATTCCTAGCACAGATGACAGTGCTGGCCGGGGAGGCCAACCAGATCAAGAATAGACGCCCGCAGCCTCAGCTAAAAGCCTGGTGGAACAGCTTCATTTTACAGGCCCTACGGAAGGCTAATAAGCCAGGTAGAGCCTGGATTGCAATAGGGAGCTGATTCCACCAGGTTGGGGCCAGGACTGAAAAAGCCCTCACCCTAGTTGAGGCAAGACGGGCGTCTCTTGGGCCGGGGATGGCCAACAGATGTTGGGAGGCCGAACGTAACGACCTCCTGGGCATATATGGAAAGAGACAGTCCTGCAGGTATGTTGGTCCCAGGCCGCGGAAGGCTTTATATGTTAGCACTAAAACCTTGAGGTGGATCCGGTACTCGATGGGCAGCCAGTGCAGACTGCAGAGTGCCAGCTGAATGCCCACCCGTAAAGGTGATGCAGTCAGCAGGCAAGCCGCCGCATTCTGCACCCGCTGCAGTTTCCGGATCAATCTCAAGGGTAAGCCAGTGTAGCGTGAGTTACAGTAGTCTAGTCTGGAAGTGACCATTGCATGGATCACTGTAGCAAAGTCCTGGGGGGATAGATATGGTGCTAGCTGCCTGATCTGCTGAAGATAACAAAAGGCAGACCTGGCAACCATCGTGATCTGGGCCTCCATGGAAAGGGAGGCATCCAAGGTCACTCCCAAGCTCCTCACCTTTTGGGCTGGCACCAATGTGACATCATCCAAAGCTGGGAGCTCAATGCCCATATCCACCCTACCCCGACTCAGGTACAGGACCTCTGTCTTAGCTGGATTCAGCTTCAGCCAGCTCTGTTGTAACCACTCAGCCACAGCTCCCAATGCCTCGGACAACTGGTCAGGGGCTGCGACTGGCTGGCCACCCATGAACAGAGCTGGGTGTCATCAGTGTACTGGTGGCAACCCAGCCCCAAATCTCAGGCAATCTGGGCAAGGGGAAGCATATAGATGTTAAATAATATTGGCAAGAGAATGGCTCCCTGCGGCACTCCACATATAAGTGGATATCACAAGGAAGTCTGCTCGCCAAGCACCACCCTTTGTCCCCGTCCCCGGAGAAAGGAGGAAAACCATTGTAAGGCCACCCCCCGAACTCCGGCGATGGAGGTTGTAATCGACCATGTCAAATGCTGCTGACAGATCAAGAAGTATCAGCAGCGCTGACCCGCCTTGATGCAGATGCTGTCTTAAGTCATCTGTGAGAGCAGTCTCCATCCCATGGCCTGGGCAAAAGCCGGGCTGGAATGGGTCCAAGGCGGATGTCTCATCCAGGAAAACCTGTAACTGCTCTGCCACCATTTTCTCAACTACCTTACCCAGAAACGGTAAATTCAAAACGGGGCGGTAGTTGGCCAAGACCCCAGGGTGTAATGATGTTTTTTTTTTCAAAAGCAGACGGACCACTGCCTCCTTCAATTTTTCTGGGAAGGTCCTTGTTGAAAGGGACAAGTTGACAATAACACGCAGAGAATCCCTGATACCATCCCGACTGGCTTTCACCAGCTAGGATGGACAGGGATCCAGGGGGCAAGTGGTAGGCTTCACTGCAGCCAGGATTCTGTACACATCCTCCAGTAAGAGCCCGCTGCAGCAGTCCAATATAGGACCAGAAGATGGCCAAGAGGCTTCCAGCTCGCGTACTGTATCAATCGTGGTGGGTAGGTCCCATAGGGTATAATGGAGAATTGATCTGTGGGAGAATTGATCTGTGGGAATTGATCTGTGGAGAATGGAGAACTGATCTGTGGGAATCTGGGGCTCTGCAGGGGGGGGGGCTGTTTTGGAGGTAGAGGCATCAAATTTTCAGTATAGCATCCAGTGCCTCTCCTCAAAATACCCCCTGCCAAGTTTCAAAATGATTGGACCAGAGGGTCTAATTCTATGAGCCCTAAAAGAAGGTGCCTCTATCCATTATTTCCAAGCAAAGAAGAAGAGGAAGAAAAAGAAGAAGAAGACTGCAGATTTATACCCTGCCCTTTTCTCTGAATCAGAGACTCTGTGCAACTTACAATCTCCTATATCTTCTCCCCCAACAACAGACAACCACCCTGAGGTGGGTGGGGCTGAGAAGGCTCTCACAGCAGCTGCCCTTTCAAGGACCACTTCTGCGATAGCTATGGCTAACCCAAGGCCATTCCAGCAGCTGTAAGTGGAGGAGTGGGGAATCAAACCCCATTCTCCCAGATAAGAGTCCGCACACTTAACCACTACACCAAACTGGCCAGTGGTTAAAAGGCATGCGGTCTCTTTAACTCCCTTGCTCCATCATTCTTGTCACACCCTTGCTTCTGGCTCCACCCCCAAAGTCCCCAGATATTTCTTGAGCCAGACCAGGCAACCCTATAGCCAGTTAACCTTTTTGAAGTTAATCTGCTCACAATAAGTTAAAGGTATCTACTCAAATATGTCATGGAAGATGTGCTTCTATATTTGTTAAGTAAAATTTCTTTCTCTTGCTATGATTGGAGTCAGATCATCTTTGTAATTTGTTTGAACAACTGGGGAGAATCAGGGATACTACATAAAGCTTTTGTGTTCCCAAGGCAATTGATTTTTTTTAAAAATTAACCCAATATCTTTTAGGTAGGCATTTGCAGGGGTGGAATTCTAGCAAGAGCTCCTTTGCATATTAGGCCACAACCACCTGATGTACCCAATCCTTCAAGAACGTACAAAGCTCTTTTTCGTAAACTCTTGGAGGATTGGCTACATCAGGGGTGTGTGGCCTAATATGCAAAGGAGCTCTTGCTAGAATTCCGCCCCTAGGCATTTGTGTGGAAGCAACAGTGACAGGTGAAATGAGACACCCAGCAGCAAAGCAAATAATTTGCTCATAAGGAAGCCTGCGCCTGTTCCCAATTTCAAGCAGCAAACTGAACACCTGAGTTCCCTGATAAGGTGGGGCCTTCAGCAAGACCTGTGACCAGACTAGCCTCTATTCCTAGAAGTGCCATCTGTTTGTACAACAGTGCAGGATGACCTCATGCTTATGCAGAGCTTTTCAGTATGGGTCCTCTCTATGGTACCTGTCTAAAACAGTTAAGAACATGATAAGTCCTGCTGAATCAGACCACATAGTCCAGCCTCCTGTCTCAAACAGTGGACAAACAGTTCATTTGGATGGCCAACAACAGGTCACTGAAGTGGAGGCCTTCATAAGAACATCAGAAGAGTCATGCCGGATCAGACCAGTGGTCCATCCGGTCCAGCATCCTTTCTCACGCAGTGGCCAACCAGATCCTCTGGATGGTCGACGACAGAGCCCAGAAGTGGAGGCCTTCATAAGGACATCAGGAGAGTCCTGCTGGATCAGACCACAGAAGAGCACAGAAGCGGAGGCCTTCATAAGGACATCAGAAGAGTCTGCCAGATCAGACCAGTGGTCCATCCAGTCCAACCTCCTAACTCACTCAGTGGCCAACCAGTTTCTCTGGATGGCCAACAATAGAGCACAGAAGTGGAGGCCTTCATAAGGACATCAGAAGAGTCTGCCAGATCAGACCAGTGGTCCATCCAATCCAGCATCCTGACTCACACAGTGGCCAACCAGTTTCTCTGGAGGGCCAACAACAGGCATAGCAAGGGCAGCTGCTGCTCCTGGGCGTCCTCCCACATGATTTAAATCACCTGGGAGCAATGTTCCGTCTAAGATGCAGAGTCTTATGAGCAAAAATTCTGCTTTGTGAACTACGGGCATTAAAGTTGTGAGCCACTGCGTAAATTATTGTGCTCTGGGGCCATCTTTCCTAAGCTAAGACAAAAATCTGTGAGCTGGAGGCTAAAAATCTGTGAGCTAGCTCAAGCTAACACTGCCTGGGAGGGAGGGAATGCCCCCTCCCCCAGCCTATGGCACCAGCTCTGGGAAGGACAGCCCGCCACCTTCCAAGGAAGCCGATTCCACTGGGAAACTGCTCTGTCAGGAAGTTCTTCCAAAGGTTTAGCTGGAAATTCTTTTGATTTAATTTCAACCCATTGGTTCCAGTCCGACCTTCTGGGGCAACAAAAAACAACTCTGCACCATCCTCTATATGACAGCCCTTCATGTACTTGAAGATGGTGCTGATATCACCTTTCAGGTGTCTCCTCTTCAGGCTTCCAATGATTGATTGCTCTACCACCCCTCCTTCCTGAGTCTTTGGCAGCCCGGGGGATCAGCAGTGTCAGGTGCTCCCTGCATAGTCCCTCACAGTATGAGGCCCAGGGAGGCTGCCCCAGATGCCCATGGCTAAGACCGCTCCTTGGGATTAGTCCAGCACTCCAGTTATTCCACTATACCAGCAGCGGCACAGCATTTGCTTGGCATGCAGAAGGTCCCAGGTTCAATCCCCAGCATCTCCAGTGAAAAGAACCTGGCACTAGGTGATGTGAAAGACCTTGGTGTGAAACTCTGGAGAGAAACTGCCGGTCTGAGTAGACAGTACTGATATTGATGGACCAAGGTCTGATTCTGAAAAGGCAGCTTCACACGTGAGACTGCTAGCTAGTTAGTCTTGAAGGTGCTACTGGACGTGTGCTCCTTTCTGCTTTTACCACCAGTAATCAAAACTCATGAGAAGAAGAAGAAGAAGGAGGAGGAGGAGGAGGAGGAGATGACGACAACTGCAGATTTATACCCCGCCCTTCTTTATGAATCAGAGACTCAGAGTGGCTTACAATCTCCTATATCTTCTCCCCCACAACAGACACCCTGTGAGGTAGGTAGGGCTGAGAGGGCTCTCACAGAAGCTGCCCTTTCAAGGACAACTCCTGCAATAGCTATGGCTAACCCACGGCCATTCCAGCAGCTGCAAGTGGAGGAATGGGGAATCAAACCTTGTTCTCCCAGATAAAAGTCTGCACACCTAACCCACTACACCAAATCACTGCATGCTCAACTGGAAAGTTTTCAAAATGTATTTAATATAGCTGCAACCCATCCTTCCTCCAGGAAGCTCAGAGTAGCAAATGTAGTTCTTCCCCTTTCCTCCATTTTAACATTACAACACCCCTGCAAGGTATGGCAGGCTGAGATTCAACCTACGAACTTCATGGCAGAACAGGGATTTGAAGAATCCAGGTCTTTCTGGGCCATGCCCTACTGAATGGGACTATTACTGGGCTGAGAGGAACAGTATCCGTTTAGAAATGGATGGGGAGCGAGTTGTAGAAAACATTGACAAAATGTTGATCTAAAGCAGAGGTGGTCAAACTTGCTTAACATAAGCAGGGCTTTTTTGGTAGCAGGAACTCCTTTGCATACTTGGTCACGCCCCCGTGTTGCAGCCGATCCTCCTGGAGCTTACAGTAGAAGAAGAGCCCTGTAAGCTCCAGGAGGATTGGCTACATCAGGGATGTGTGGCCTAATATGCAAAGGAGTTCCTGCTACAAAAAAAGCCTTGAACGTAAGAGCTACATAGAATAAGCATCAGATGTCTGAGAGCCACCAGACATGAACATCAGATGTTTGAGAGCCACAAGATGGAAGGAAGGAAGGAAGGAAGGAAGGAAGGAAGGAAGGAAGGAAGGAAGGAAGGAAGGAAGGAAGGAAGGAAGGAAGGAAAATATCTAGGGAGGGAGAAGAGTGAGGTGGAAAGAAAGCAACTTGAATTTTAAATGCATTCTCCAAGCCGCTAGCTGGCTTGGAAGTGATTTAAAGAGAGAAATGCCTTTTCTAGGTTGGCCGATGGGACAGTGGGGGCTTTGAAAGTCTGCACAATATGTGTGAAGGAGCCACAGTTAGGCCACCCCTGATTTGGGTGGGAGGATTTGGGTCAGTCCCATTTGACTTCTTCCTAGCTGTGCCATTCAGGATGGGGAGGCTGAAAGAGGACCAGGTTGCTCACCTCTGGGTTTTAACCCTTTTAATGTGACCCTCATGTAGAAGACTCAGGCGTGTGTGTCTGCCTTTTATTTGCCCTCTGCGGCAGTTAGTCCCGTCTTGTTTGCTGTGATATATTTTTATTAACAAGGATTAAGTTACTTGGCACTCCCCAGCGGGTTTAGACTCAGTAAGCGGACCCGTGCAGGTCAGATTCCTTCCCCGATCTTATTTGCAAACACAACCCTTCTCCTTCCGAGGACCTTTGGTTAACATTTCTTTTCCACCTCAGGTGATTATTAGCTAACTAGATTTCATTGGATCTTGGGGAGACTCAGAAAACTGCATGCATAGATTTTTTTTAACACACACACACCTTTTTAAAAAAAATAGAAGAGAAATTTAAGCCGCTGTTGGTGGTGGTGGTGAAAACCTTTGTAGGAATTTGGTTGCAGAAACTCTTCTGTTTTGCAGCCAAGGAGACAGAAAGGTGGGTTTTGCTTTTTGCTGCTTTAAAAAAAATCTTGGTAAGGTTATTGTCTCTCTTGGGAAAATACAGGACCAATTTCCCACTCCCCTTACGCCGCTCTCACGTTCGTCTTCTCAGCAGGGCTTCCTTCCAATTTCACACCATCTGCCCCAGGGCTGCAGCAAGCGTCGGCATTTTTGCGCAGTAAACAGAAACTGGTTTTTAGCAGTTTCTGTTTGCTGCGTGAAAACGCAGATGCTTTCTGCAGCCCCAGGGCAGATAGTTTGAAATCGGAAGGAAGCCCCACTGAGGAGACAAATGTGAGAGTGGCGTAAGGTGAGTGGGAAATCGGTGCAGGACTTTCTTTTTTGTAGCAGGAACTCCTTTGCATATTAGGCCACACCCCCTCGATGTAGCCAATCCTCCAAGAGCTTACAGGGCTCTTCGTACAGGGGGTGTGGCCTAATATGCAAAGGAGTTCATGCTACAAAAAGAGCCCTGGGAAAATCAATTGATCTAGTGAAATCAAAGACAATTTCTGCACTTCCCAGGAGAGCAGCTCAGTTTCTCCTCCGTTTGAACCTGTATAACCCGCCCCTCACCTTCACTTTCAATAAAACAACCCCCTCTAATGTTATGTACTATGCCCCCTACAACAAGACACCAAGACTGGCAATTCAAGCTGAGATCCAGAAATCCAGTTTCTAAAAGGAGAGCTGCAAAGATGCAGTATGCATACCCACCATGCGCGCACGCACACAAAAACTCCAGGGATCCCCTGGCAGAATTCAGCAAAAGACACAGGGCACAAAACTTGTGGGTGGAGGCACAACAAGGCTCAATAAGATCTGAATCAGGGGTGACCAAGCTGTGGCTCTTTCACACGTATTGTGTGGCTCTTGGAGCCCCACTGGCCCATGGGCCAGCTTGGAATAGGCATTTGTCTCTCTAATTCACTTCTCCAAGCCAAGCCAGCTGGCAGGTTGGAGAATGCATTTAAAATCAAAGATGCTTTATTTATACCTCCCCCTTCCTCTCCATCTATTTTCTTTCCTTCCTTCCTTCCCCAAGCTAGGCTGGTTTTCTTCCCTGGTTGATTGGCAACCCAACATATAAGGGGTCAGCTTGGGCTATGAATGCTTTTAGGCTGAAGTTGGGTACTCAGTGGTTGAGTGCAAGAAAATTATGAGAAATAAAGTAAACAAAATATATGTATTTATTGCAAAGTGCACTGAAACTACTTTAAAAACATAAGCACATTCCACCCTTGATGTAGCAGTCCTGAATCTATATAACATGATACAATTCAATATCTCCAGGTTAAGAGCCCTGAGCTAATAACACTGGACCAGCAATCCAATCTCTCTAGGCCAGGGGTGGCAAAACTTCCTTAACGTTAAGAGCCACATAGAATAAATGTCAGATGTCTGAGAGCCACAAGACATGAACAAATTTCACACACATGTCTTTATTAAAGCTATTAATACTTTCTTTGCATAGGAAGTTAACTTTCATATGTATGCTCTTTACAAGCTAGAAGGAGACTTTGCTAAAAACAAAAGCCGGCAATAACAGTCCCCATAAGACCAGCATAGGGAAAGGCTTGGGAATTGTTTTTTGGTACCAGTAGGAGAAGGAAACACACATGTACCATATAAATCACTGACTCCCGCTTGCATCATTATGCATCACTTTGCCTTGACACCAAGATTAGCTCCTACAAGAGCTATAAAACTAAGGGGGAACCCTGCACCACCCTTTTTAATTCCATCTCTCCTTCCAGTGTAGGGTTGCCAAGTCCTCTTCATCCCCCAGCGGGGGACAGTCGTGCGCACACTGTGCACCGTGTGATGAAATGATGTCACCCGGAAGTGACATCATCAAAATGGCAGCGCACATGCAGGGCTGATCTAGGTGCTTCCGGGAAAACTCTATGGTTTCCCTGGATGCTGTAGACATTTGGAAGGTTAAAACTCTATGGCACCTATTGCACCATAGAGTTTTACCTCTCACATGGCTAGAGCATCCAGGAAAACAATCATTTTCCTGGAAATGCCTAGAGAGGCCCCACACGGGCGCCACCATTCTGATGATGTCACTTCTGGGTGAAGTCATCGCGTCAGCGACGCGGAGGGAGGGTCCCCCCGCCGGCCGGAATCTTCCGCCCAGATCGGGGGGTTGGCAGCCCTATTCCAGTGGCTCCCTTGGCTCTTGCACTCTCTTTCCCCACTGTAGGTCTCCAGACAACTTCTATGGTGGAGGAGAACAACTTGCAAGCCTGCCTCTTTCCCCCTCCTTCCTGGCTTCAAACATGGTGGAAATAGTCACCTACCTATAGGCCAGTGCTAACAGACTGACTGAGGTCCCAGTGCCAATCGCTCTTACTTGAGAGTAAGCCTACATTAACTTCCTCCTAGGCCTCCAGGAGCTACACAATATATGAGAGAGGGCCACAGGTGGCTCCTGAGCCACAGTTTGGCCACCCTTGCCCTAGGCTGATAATCTTGAAGAGCATTAAAATGAGATGAAATGTGTTTCAGCCTCTAAGCTCCTCCAAGAGTTTACAGGGCTCTTAGTATAGGGCCTTCTGTAAGCTCCAGGATGACTGGCTATACCGGAGGGGCATGGCCTAATATGCAGAGGAGCTCCTAGCAGAAAAGCCCTGCCATATCAGCCTTTAACTGACTGGCTTTCCTGGTTGGTTGGAAGCCCAAGATACGAGGGGTCAGCTTGGGCTACGAATGTTTCTAGGCTGAAGCCCTAATTGTTCGTTAGCGTTCGTTAGCGTTCTCACGGCTTCTGCCCAGGAAGTCCTGCTCAGCTCCTGTCTCCCTCAGTTTTCCCCGAGACAGCATATAATTTGTGGCAATTAGTATTTCATACCCTCCTCCCCCACCCACCCTTTCCCAACTAGCTAAAGAAAAAGACAAACAGAACCTGAGGGAGAGCCAAGCTCACCTGGCCTGCGTGCCACACTGAGTTGGCGTTACCAGGAGGAAACGGTACGCTTGACGGGAGCCTGCAAAGGAGATCCTTTACACAGCTGCGAATGCTTTGCTGACAAGTCAGTCGAGCAGAAGGGGACCATAATTGCGGGGAATGCATTCTTTTATTTGTTAATGCATATATACAATATCATAATAACCGAATATTGTGTAAAAGGCTAATGGGAAATGCGGTTTGCCAGCTTGGGAGGAACACCAGCAACCATATTTTAAAATAAATAAATAAATAACAATCACGGATTCAAACTGCTTTTTGCATTATATAGCATCGAGTTTGCGTAGAGTTTGCATTTGCCTGAACAATGTGTTTGTTTGTTTGTTGGAATGGAGGTCTTTTCCATCTTTTGTGTGCGTGTGAAGGGTATTTTTGTAGTTATAGTTGTCTGTGTGCAGGTCTGAGCATGTGTGCATCTGGAAGCCATGGTGACCTCTGGTGACTGACCCTTACTGGGGGCTGGAAGATGTTCAGGGAGGTGGCTGAATAAAGCAGGGGTGTCAAACATGCAGCCTGGGGGCCGAACCAGGTCCCCAGAGGGCTCCTATCAGGCGCCTGAGCAACTGGCTGTCATCTGCTTCCTTCTCCCTCTCTCTTGCTTCCTTCTGCATAACAGCTTGCTTTGCCAGGCTTGCTCAATCACACAGCATCTACAGAGGAAAACCTCTGTTTTCTCCATTGGCTGAGGCTCCTCCCTTGGGGAGAAAGGCAGAGCTTCTCAATCAGACAGCAGAGCTACTTAGCCAAGCCTCTCTTCCTTCTATTGGCTGAAGCTCCTCCCCCTGTCCCCTGGGAAAGGAAAGAAAGAGCCAGAGCTTCCTTTGCCCAGTTTCCTGGATCCCATGGAAGAAATATAAAGAAAGCACCTTTAAGACCAATGAGTGCTGATGTTTTAATAATGTTTTAAGTGTTTTTAAAATATATATATTTAATTGTGTTTGTCTGTGTCCTCTGTCTCTGTTACCTAATCTTAAATAGATACATACGTGGCCCGGCCCAACATGGCCTGGCCAAACCCAACATGGCCCGGCTCAACAAGGTCCCATTTATTTCAGATCCAGCCCTCATAACAAATGAGTTTGACACCCCTGGAATAGAGCCTTCCCCCCACCTCCTGACTGCTGGTATTCCAAGGAGGTCTCCCATCCAAGTATTTGCCCTGGAAAATTTGGAGATGGAGTTTGGGGAAGGGAGGGAGCTCAGCAGAGTATAATGCAACCATTCAAAGCAGCCATTTTCTCAAAAGGAACAGATCTCTGTAATCTAGCAGGATTCCAGGAGATCTCCAGCCCCCACCTGGAGGTTGACAACCCTACAAGACAGAGGGTTGCCAACTCCAGAATGAGAAATACCTGGAGATTTTGGGAGTGGAGCCTGAGGAGGGCAGGGGTTGGGGAGGGAAGAGACCTCATCTGGGTGTAATGCCATAGAGTCCACCTTCCAAAGCAGCCAATTTCTCCAGGGGAAGTGATTTCTATCGCCTGGAGATCAGTTGTGATTCCAGCAGATCTCTGGACCTCACTTGGAGGCTGGGAACCCCACAGGCACATGGGGGCAAACTTGGGAGATAAGCAAGAAGGTGAGCAAATAGTCCATAGGTTTTCAAAAGTGCCATACTTCTTTCTTATTGCATTTTTGAAAACTTAAGAACATAAGAGAAGCCATGTTGAATCAGGCCAATAGACCATCCAGTCCAACACTCTGTGTCACACAGTGGCCAAAAAACCCAAGTGCCATCAGGAGGTCCATCAGTGGAGCCAGGACACTAGAAGCTTTCACACTGTTGTCCCTCCCAAGCACCAAGAATACACTTGCCCCAGACAGGGAGTTCCAACAATATGCTGTGGCCAATAGCCACTGATGGACCTCTGCTCCAGATGTTTATCCAATCCCCTCTTGAAGCTGTCTATGCTTGTAGCTGCCACCACCTCCTGTGGCAAGGATTGTTTTGAACCTTTTGCACAAGCACTTTAATGTAGTGAAGTTTTGCTTGAATGAATTCACTTTTGGCATTGTATTTGGAAATATACTTTATTAATCCCCCAAGAATTGTTAAAATATCAGTCTTATCAATGCTATATAGAGCATTTAGTGATCTGTAGATGGTTTTGACCTTGTTTGCACCCACCTGGAGGCTGGCAACAGAACTCCTCCTGTGCCAGGCAGGGACCTTCTGTTCACCTCCGCTGCAGTCCTCAACATCCATGCCAAGGGCGATCCATTGCAGGACATATTTTCCATGTCTTCCCTTCATGAAATATTAAGGACAATATGCTGTAATGCACTCTGAGAGCTGCCAAAACGCAAGTACTGGAAGGCATCTTCTATATTAAAAAATATTAAGTACACCAGAAAGTGCAGCATGGTGTTAGTCACATAAACAAGATTGAATTAAAGTAGGAGACTGTCCCCCCCCCCCGCCCCCGCCGCAAGCAACACGGTCTTTGGTTCATCCATATTCCCCTCCCCACTCCAGAGGAAGAAAGTTAATGGCAAATTAATGACAGGCTTCTCTTGTTGTATTGACTGAACCTTAAACCCTGGAAGAGAAAACGGAGAGGGGACTGAATTATTTTTAGTTTAATTTCGTTTTAGGGTTGTCTTTAAAAAAAAAAAAAAAAATCCCAAAGAAGCCATTTCATCTGAGCTTCAAGCTGCAACCCTAACCAAATAGGTGGGGAAGAAAGGAGCAAGACTTTGGGCTGATTTGCTCTGCTGTTCCTGCCTCTACCTGGATCCAAGACTGTCCCCCACCAAGCTTCAGGTGAGCTGTCTACCTGCTACCACCTCCAGGTGCTTGGCATGTTTAAGAGGGGATTGGATAAATGTACGGAGCAGAGGTCCATCAGTGGCTATTAGCCACAGGGTATTGATGGAACTCTCTGTCTGGGACACTGATGCCTTGCATTCTTGGTGCTTGGGGGGGCAATAGTAGGAGGGCTTCTAGTGTCCTGGCCCACTGATGGACCTCCCGATGGCACCTGGTTTATTTGGCCACTGTGTGTCACAGAATGTTGGACTGGATGGGCCATTGGCCTGATCCAACATGGCTTCTCTTATGTTCTTACAACAGCCAGTGTGGCTCAAGCGATTGTCAATTTTGCCATCAGCAAGCGGGCACCTGCAGAAGCCACTGCTGATGTGAAAAAAGTTGTCATGGTGGTGCACAGGGAGATAGGCAGTCCCACAAATCAGAGGTGCCAATGCCATGAGGAGCCTTGCATGTGATAGCCAATACCTTAAACCGAACCCAGTAACTAATGAGCGGCCAATGGAGTGTCTGCGCCCCCCCCCCTCTTTTTTTGATGGCATACCTGTGAGTTGGGAGACTAGTCTTGCATTGAAGTAAATACTGAACTTCTGCATAGAATTGCACTTTAAGGGAAAGAAAATGCAAGAGACAAACAGAAGTGGTTTGTTGCTACCTGCCTCTGCATAACAACAATGGGTTTCCTTGGGGTTGCCAATCTCCAGGGGGCACCTGAAGATCTGCAATTAGAGTTGATCTCCAAGAGCAGTTCCCCTGGAGAAAATGGCTGCTCTGGAGGGTGGACTTTATGGCATTATACTTTGCTGAGGTCCCTCCCTTCCCCAAACCCCACCCTCCCAGGCTCCACCCTCCAAATCTCCAGCTATTTCCCAACCCAGGTATCTTCTTGTTAGCTCCCATGATCTGATGAGACTGGCCATATAGGCCAGATGTTTACTGCATTCAAAATGGCGGCACTTGTGAATCCAGTTTGGTGTAGCCAGTTTGGTGTAGTGGTTAAGTGTGCAGACTCTTATCTGGGAGAACCGGATTTGATTCTCCACTTACAGCTGCTGGAATGGCCCTGGGTCAGCCATAGCTTTTGCAGAGGTTGTCCTTGAAAGGGCAGCTGTGGTCTAACTCGTGGATCTTAGCATGGTCTACCTCGCAGGCTTGTTGTGAGTGACAACAAAACCAATGGGGAGAATGACGTATATTCCCCTGAGATTCCTGGGTAGGAGAAAAGGTAATAGAAACCAAGTTTCCTGGGATGTTCCTTTGCAAACTTCCTGATCAAGCTTTAGCCAACTTAGTATTTGCATTGCACTGTCAGCCAGGATTCAATATGATCCCCCCGCCTTGCCTGAAGGTTAGAACACATTTGCACCGTAGGGAAGCCCTTTTCTCTTTGCATCTCCAAACTGTAAGGCAAACTCTTCTTTTATTCATAACCGCTCGATCTCCAGCTGAGATAGGCACTTTCGTATTACCCCAGATGACAGATTTCTGTGTTCTTTCCAAGCGCAGGGGGGGTTTAATAAACATATCTGGCAATCTTTCGATAGCTGGAGGGCTTGGGATGACACCGTGTGTGCAAACAATATGCTCTCACTGCTAGGGAAACAAGTTTATTCAATTATTCAATTAATAGATTACAGTCAAGATACTTGTTATCCTACACGGAGGGAAAATGGCAGAAGAACGTGGAGAATTAGGGTAGGTCTTGGGATTAGAAGAAGGCTATCCGGGGAGCCAAGAGCAAAAAGAAAACACCCTTCATTGATGGAATTTTATTCATGGGGAAAAGGCAAGAGCAAGAGTCTTGGTCGGCAGCATAATACTTAGCAGGCCTTTTTTTGAGCAGGAACACAGTTGCAGCTGGTTTGGCATTAGGGGTGTGTGGCCTAATATGTAAATGAGTTCCTGCAGAGCTTTTTATCTTCACAAAAAAGCCCCGTGTAAAACAATGGTGATGTCAGGGGGCGTGGCCAAATATTCAAACGAGTTCCTGCTGAGCCTTTTCTGCAAAAAGCTCTGCATGAAGCAGTGGTGATGTCAGGGGGTGTGGCCTAATATGCAAATGAGTTCCTGCTGGGCTTTTTCTACAAAAAAGCCCTGCTACATAGCATTGATACAGTACATGGAAGGGGAGGAGTATCTAAGTCTTTCTATACATTATCTCATGAACACTGAACCAGCATAATACTGAGGAAGATTATTGGTCTATTAAGGTCAGTATTGTCTACTTGGACTGGCAGGGACTTTCCAGGGTCTCAGGGTGAGGTCTTCCACCTCACCTACCCTGTCTATAAAGCATTATCAAGTTGCAGTTGATTTACGGCAGCCCCCAAAGGATTTTCAAGGGAAGATACATACAGAGGTGGTTTGCCTCTGCATAGCTACCTTCTACTTCCTTGGTGGCTTCCCATCCAAGTACTAACCGGGGCTGATCCTGCTTAGCTTTTGAGATCTGACAATATCAGGCTAGCTTGGACTCTCTAGTTGGCAGCTTAGAGAATTCATGTAAAGTTAAAGTTGCTTTCTTTCAACATCTCCCTCCCTCCACCTCCTCCTCTATTTGTCTTCCTTCCTTCCTTCCTTCCTTCCTTCCTTCCTTCCTTCCTTCCTTCCTTCCTTCCTTCCTTCCTTCCTTCCTTCCTTCCTTCCTTCCTTCCTTCCTTCCTTCTCTCAGACATCTGACATTTATTATATGTGGCTATTACATTAAGTAAGTTTGGCCACCCCTGCTCTAGGTGGTGGCTGGAGATCTCCCACTATTACAAGTGATCCTCACACAGCAGAGATCAGTTCCCCTGGAGCAAATGGCTGCTTTGGAAGGTGGACTCTATAGCATTATACCCCATTGAAGCCCCTCCCCTCCTTACACCCTCCTCAGGCTCCACCCCCCAAAATCTCCAGTTGAGAGCCAGTTTGGTGTAGTGGTTAAGTGCATGGATTCTTATCTGGGAGAGCCGGGTTTGATTCCCCACTCCTCCACTTACAGCTGCTAGAATGGCCTTGGGTCAGCCATAGCTATTGCAGGGTTGTCCTTGAAAGGGCAGCTGCCATGAGAGCCCTCTCAGCCCCACCCACCTCACAGGGTATCTGTTGTGGGGGGAGAAGATATAGGAGATGGTAAGCCACTCTGAGTCTCTGATTCAGAGAGAAGGGTGAGGTATAAATCTGCAGTCTTCTTCTTCTTCCAGGTATTTCCCAGCCTGAAGCTGACAACCATAGCAGGAAGGCTTATAAATGAGTGGGGGGAAGACGGATGATTAGGTAGGGATGTGGGTGAGCTGGAATGAAAGCCTTAGCATTATATAGCATTATATAGGTCCTGGTGGTGGTCAGAGTTGGAGAAGGGTCCACTCTCTGTCCAGGGTCTCCTGACATTTGGAGCCAGCCACATAGGGATGCCAGCCTCCAGGTGGGACCTGGGGATTCTCCAGAACTACAGCTAATCTCCAGGCTAAGAAATCAATTCCCCTGAAGAACATGGCTGCTTTGGAGAGTGTACCTTATGGTATTGTACCCCACTGAGACCCCCGTCCTCTCCAGGCTCCCTCCCCAAATCTCCAGGAATTTCCCAACCTGGATCTGGCAGCCCTAAAATACCTGGAAATCATTTGTGAAATAATAGAAGTGATGGAAAGACTGTGGTTACAACAGATAGATCCAAGTGGGCAGCTGTGTTGGTCTGAAGTAGTTGAACAAAGCAGGAGTCAAGGGGCACCTTTAAGACCAACCAAGTTTTACTCAGAATGTAAGCTTTCGTGTGCTCTCTAAGCACATGGTTACAACAGAAAAGCACACGCTGTAGCTACATCTTTGGAGAGACTCACAATATCTACTAAGAAGGATATAAATAAGCTGGAACATGTCCATAGGAGGGCAACGAAGATGGTGAGGGGTCTGGAGACCAAGTCCTACAAGGAAACGCTGAAGGAGCTCAGTATGTTTAGCCTGGAGAGACGACTGAGAGGTGATATGATCACCATCTTTATGTACTTGAAGGGGTCTCATATAGAGGGTGCAGAGCTTTTTTCTGTTGCTTCAGAAAGGTGGACCAGAACCAACGGGTTGATATTAAATCAAAAGTTTTTGACTAAACATCAGGAAGAACTTCCTGACAGAGTGGTTCCTCAGTGGAGCAGACTTCTTCAGGAGGTGGTGGGCTCTCCTTTCCTGGAAGTTTTTAAACAGCAGCTAGATGCTCACGACCTGAGTTCGATCCCAGCGGGAGCTGGTTCAGGTAGCCAGCTCCAGGTTGACTCAGCCTTCCATCCTTCTGAGGACGGTAAAAAGAGTACCCAGCTTGCTGAGGGGAAAGTGTAGATGAGTAGGGAAGGCAATAGCAAACCACCCCGTAAAAAGTCTGGTGCTTGCACACCTTTACCTTTAGATGGCCATCCGACAGCAATGCTGATTCTGTGAACTTAAGCAGACCATGAGTGGGAGGGCAAAATGGGTTGCATCGGTGTTTAGTTCTTGTGGCCCTTTATCACATGACCAGGGAAATCAGGGTCAGGCAATTTCTTACATGCCTAGAGAAACTGGCCCTTTCTTACATGCCCAGGGAAAAGCTGATTGCCAGTTTGGGGTCAGGCAACCATTTTTCTCCAGGCCAGTGTTGTCAGGAATTCTGGAGAGCCGGTTTGGTGTAGTGGTTAAGTGTGCGGACTCTTATCTGGGAGAACCGGGTTTGATTCCCCACTCCTCCACTTGCACCTGCTGCAATGGCCTTGGGTCAGCCATAGCTCTGGCAGCTGCTTGAAAGGGCAGCTGCTGTGAGCTTGAAAGGGCAGCTGCTGTGAGAGTCCTCTCCAGCCCCACCCACCTCACAGGGTGTCTGTTGTGGGGGAGGAAGGTAAAGGAGATTGTGAGCCGCTCTGAGACTCTTTGGAGTGGAGGGTGGGATATAAATCCAATATCTTCATCTACCTCACAGGGTGACTGTTGTGGGGGAGGAAGGTAAAGGAGATTGTGAGCCGCTCTGAGACTCTTCGGAGTGGAGGGCGGGATATAAATCCAATATCATCTTCATCTTCTTCTTCTTTGTTTGTTTGTTTGTTTTGCCATTTTCTGGGTATGGGGCAGGGGTCACTGGGAGTGTGCGGGGGCAGGGGTCATTTCATAGAAAAAGAGGTGGCAGAGCTCATTAGCACAACTCATTTGCATATGCTACACACACCCTGACATCATCAGAAGGTGTACTAAATTATATCAGCTCACCATCTGCCTTAGGGACCGTCTCTCCCCATATGAGCCCCAGAGAGTACTGAGGTCAGCGGGGAAAAATCTGGTTGACAATCCCTGGGCCGAAGGAGGCCAAATTGAAGACCACACGAGAATGGGCCTTTTTGTTGGTAGCTCCACACTGGTGGAATCAACTTCCAGATGAAGTGCGGGCCCTGTGTAGTCTTGATCAATTCCGCAGGGCCTGCAAGACCACTCTTTTTAAGATGGCCTTCATCTAAATATGGAGTTAAATTAGATCCGCTGTTGGCATTTCCGTCACTAAATTTACTGGTTTGAGATGTAGCACCATAAATGTTAATTTTCAATAGCAATGTTGGTTTTAAATAATGGTTTTATTAATGTATTATTTATTGAATTGTATGAATGTTTTGTTGTATATCGATCTACATGTTGTGAGCCGCCCTGAGCTTGCTTTGGCGGGGAGGGCGGGATACAAATAAAATGTATTATTATTATTATTATTATTATTATTATTATTATTATTATTATTATTATTATTATTAGAATGCTTCTTGAATTATAATTGTCATAATAAAACCTTACTCCCACCATACTTTTAAAATTACTTTCTCCTATGTGGCCAAGGAGGTGTGATGATTTCCATTTCTCTGCTTTATGTTTTAGTCATTTTCCCATTTTTTGTGGGGGAAAATATTGGAAAGTTTGTCAAATCTCAGAGTGCAGCAAAATTCTCACAAGGGGGGAGGGGGTTGAGCAATGGAGCCCAGAAGCAAGTATTGCGGGTGGGGGGAGAGAAAGAAAGAGCACAATAAAAATTTAGAGGTTCTGAAGCTCCGCTCCTGTGAGCTCCTGCTCAAAATGAGGTCTATGCGGGGGGGGGGGGGGATGTATTTATGAGTTTCCTGCATTGTGCAGGGGGTTAGACTAGATAACCCTGGAGGTCCCTTCTGACTCTATGGTCGTTTTCGCACTGACCTTATTCCGGAGCGACGTCCCTCTTCACCGCGCAGCGTCTGCGCGGATTTCGCACTAATTGCTCCGCAGAACCCGGAAGAGCTGCAAAGTCCCGCGGCTTTTGCATCACAAATGTAAACTGGTTTTTGGTGGTTTACATTTGTGACGCAAAAGCCGCGGGACTTTGCGGCTCTTCCGGGTTCTGTGGAGCAATTAGTGCGAAATCCGCGCAGACGCTGCGCGGTGAAGAGGGACGTCGCTCCGGAATAAGGTCAGTGCGAAAACGACCTATGATTCTATGATTCTGCTCCTTGTGGAGCTTATCAAGATGGTTGAGAATCAGGAGAATCACTGCAGACCACATTCAAAACTGGCTTAAGTTCCTGCAGCCCTGCAGGCCGCAGGGAACTGGGAAGAAGAACACGTGCTGATGTGAAGGAAATTAAAGCAACTGTTGTAGTGTCTTAAAGAGCAATTTAGCCGGTGGGTAACTTTTTTGCTGTGAGGTTTTATCGTCCAAAGATTTTTTTCCCTCTCTCTCTCGCCTGCTTTTTGCTTATTATTACATTGGAGGGGCTGTTTTAACAAAAGAAAATGGAACCGGATTACAGCGTTACGAGCTACATTTTTGCTTTGGGGTATTTGAAAAGCTCATGCCGAATAAATCAAGGGACACTTGACAAAGAATAGATCGGTTCCCTGAGGAATCTCAAATTCACTTATTGGATTTTTAAAAGCCATCCGGGACCACTAATGAATAAGCTCCATCGTGATTCAGGCTACAGCATTTTGCTGAAGATTTTGCTACACAAAACTTCCTGACTGTATGAAAAATTAAAGAAATACATCAGTACCTCCAGATGGTAGTACTACTTTCTTGTCTGTGTGGCTCTGCTCGAACAGGAGCAGTTATATTATCCCACTGAATTATAGGACAAAGAAGAAAAATGGACCAAGGAGAGGAATGACTTTGTCTGATCTCTAAACAGCAGAGATCCATTCTTCCAGAGAAAAATGGCTGCTTTGGCAGGTGGACTCTATGGAATTACACCCCACTGAGGCTCCTTCCCTCCCCAAACCCCACCTCTTCCAGGTTCCAGCTCCCCAAATCTCCTGGAATTTCCCAACCTGGAGCTGACAGCCCTATCAGGTCAGTCATAGGCTTTCTCAGTAGTCAGGTGTGTCCTCTGGCATAGTCTTCCAGAAGAGGTGAGAAGGTCACCTTCTCTGCTGGTCTTCAGGAAGTCCTGCAAGGCAGTGCTTGGTAGGTGAGCCTCCTTTGGAACCTGTTAGGAAGGAGAATAGGGTTGCCAGCCTACAGGTCGGGCCTGGAGATCTCCTGCTTTTACATCTGATCTCCAGCTGGCAGAGATCAATTCTCCTGGATAAAATGTCTACTTTGAAGGGTGGACTCTATGGCATTGTACCATGCTGAGGCCATCTTCCTTTCTCTTCCCCAAACCCTGCCCTCTCCTGGATGCACCCTCAAAGTCTCCAGGTATTTTCCAACACAAACCTGGCAACCCTAATGGGGAATGACTAGGCTTTTCTGCAGTGTTTGCTTTGATCACCCTTCTAGCTAGTTTCCAACTGGATAGTGTTTGTTTTATACTGAATGCCTTTTTTCTAAGTGGACTTAACTCCTTCAGTAGGGGGGGGGGGAAGTGCAATACATAAATCTGTTTATACATATAGAAACTGTACATTTAGGGAAGACCTGGTGTGAGAAAAACAGGCCAAGACTATGCTGGGAATTATTAGGAAGGGAATTGAAAACAAATCAGCCAGTATCATAATGCTTCTGTATAAATCGATGGTGCAGCCTCATTTGGAGTACTGTGTACAATTCTGGTCACCGCACCTCAAAAAAGATATTATAGCATTGGAAAAAGTCCAGAAAAAGGCAACGAGAATGATGAAAGGATTGGAACACTTTCCCTATAAAGGAAGGTTAAAATGCTTGGGGCTCTTTAGCTTGGAGAAACGTTGAGTGAGGGGTGACATGATAGAGGTTCACAAGATTATGCACAGGATAGAAAAGGTACTTTTCTCCCTTTCTTACAATATGGGAACTTGTGGACATTCAATGAAATTGCCGAGCAGTCAAGTTAGAACAGATAAAAGGAAGTCCTTCTTCACCCAAAGGGTGATTAACATGTGGATTTCACTGCCACAGGAGGTGGTGGCAGCTATGGGCGGCTACAGGCATAGACAGCTTCAAGAGGAGACTGGTTAAACATATGGAGCAGAGGTCCATCAGTGGCTATTAGCTACAGCTTATTGTTGGAATTCTCTGTCTAGGGCAAGTGATGCTCTGTATTCTTCGTGCTTGGGAGGGGCAACAGTGTGAGGACTTCTAGTGTCCTGGCCCCACTGATGGACCTCCTGATGGCACCTGGGTTTTTTGGCCACTGTGTGACACAGAGTGTTGGACTGGATTGGCCATTGGCCTGATCCAACATGGCTTCTCTTATGTTAACTTGGGCTTCTGAGAGCAGCTTTAAAGCTGTAGAGGGTACAGCTACCTTCTTGGAGATTTGGGGGTGGAGCCTGGGATGGTGGAGTTTGAGGAGTGGCAGGACCTCAGTGGAATACACTACCATAGAGTCCACTTTCCAAAGCAGCCATTTTCTCCAGAAGAACTAATCTCTGTCATCTGAAGATGGGTTGTAATTCCAGGAGATCACCAGGCCCCACCTGGAAGTTGCCAACCTGAAGAAGATGTTAGATGGTGCAGAGAACTTCTAAGTAAGAAAAGAGAATCCTTGCCTTGGCTGCTACTTTATTCTTACAACTCTATACCCACCATGGTTTATAGCTTCCAGATGGGGCATGGAGTTCTCCTGGGGTTGCAACTGGTTGCCAGACTACAAAGATTAGTTCCCCTGGAGGACATTTTGGCTTTGGAGGTGAGCTCCCTCCCCTCCCCAAACTGCCTTTTCCAGGCTCCACACCTAATCTCCCATCCCAGAGCTGGTTTACAATGTAAATAAAGAAATTAGGGTTGCCAAGTCCAATTCAAGAATATCTGGGGACTCTGGGGGTGGAGCCAGGAGCAAGGTTGTTACAAGCATAATTGAACTCCAAAGGGAGTTCTAGCCATCACATTTCAAGGGACTGCACAACTTTTAAATGCCTTCCTTCCACTGGAAATAATGAAGGATGGGGCACCTTCTTTTGGGGCTCATAGAATTGGACCTCCTGATCTAATCCTTTCGAAACTTGGAGGGTATTTTGGGGAGAGGCACCGGATGCTGTGCTGAAACTTTGGTGCCTCTAGCTCAGAAAACAGCCCCCCCCCACCTGAGTCCCAGATACCCATGGATCAATTCTCCATTATTCCTTATGGGAATCGGTCTCCATAGGGAATGGAGCGCCCAGCAGACATTCCCCCCCTCGCTTTCTGATGACCCTGAAGCGGGGGGAGGGCCTCCAAACCAGGGGATCCCGTGCCCCCACCTGTGGATTGGCAACCCTAAAAGCTTAAAAAAACCCCCTAAAATGATGTAAAGAAAACAACAATTCTAGGTCACAGCTTAAGAATTCCAGTTAGGACTGCTGATGAATAAATCAGTCAAAAGCAGTCTCAAATAGAACTGTCTTCAACTGCCTCCTGAAAATCAACAGAGAGGGGGCCACGCCTCCCTGGGGAAGTTCTTCTATAATTGTGGAGCGGCCACCAAAAAGACCCTATCTCATGAGGCCACAGACAAGCTTCTTTGATTGGTGGGACAGTCAGGAGGTCTCCTTTCTGTGATCTTAATTCCTCGGCAGGAATGTATATGATCCTTCAGCTGCTTTGTGTTTCCACTCGCACAAGATCTTGCGTAACCAGTTTCTGAGCACTATAACATACAGGGGGGAGGGAAGGCAACATAGCATAACCTGTTCTTGTCAAATGTTGGCAGGTAAGCAAGGTCAGCACTTAGAAAGGACACAACCAGGGAAGACTCTGGAGAGGAAGGCAATGACCAACCACCTCTGCTTCTCCATGGTCTTGAAGCCCCTTGCTAGGGACACCATAAATCAGTTGCAACTTGATGACACTTTACACACACGATACAGAGAGGGAAGTGTTAGCTGTCGCACATGACAATGGTGAACTGTGCTAAATCTGTTTACGTTTCCTAGGATTGCCAAGTCCAAGAAATATCTGGGGACTTTGGGGGTGGAGCCAGGAGACTTTCGGGGTGGAGCCAAGAGACATTGGGATGGAGTCAGAAGCAAGGTTGTGACAACCATAATTGAACTCCAAAGGGAATTCTGGCCATCACATTTAAAGGGACCGCACACCTTTTAAATGCCTTCCTTCCATTGGAAATAATGAAGGATAGGGGCACCTTTTGGGGGGCTCATAGAATTGGACCCCCTGGTCCAATATTTTTCAAACTTGCAGGTGCAAGTGGAGGAGTGGGGAATCAAACCTGGTTCTCCCAGATAAGAGTCCACACACTTAACCACTACACCAAACTGGCTCTCCCCCACCCAGCTTTCTGATTACTCTGAAGTGGGCGGAGAGCCTCCAAACCAGGGGATCCCCTGCCCCCACCTGGGGATTGGCAACCCTAATGTTTCTACTTGTGCATCATTGCATCCAAACCAGAATCTTGTGCATTATCCTGAGCTCATAAGGACATAAGAAAGGCCCTGCTGAATTAGACCTCTGGTCCATCCAGTCCAGCATCCTGTCTCACACAGTGGCCAGTCAGTTCTTCTGGTGGTTCAACCAAAGGGCATAGAAGCCAAGGCCTTCCCTTGAAGTTACTTCCTGGTACTGGGATTGACTACCCTCGAGGAAAGGTGGGATAAAAATAGGGTTGCCAATCCCCAGTTGGGGGCAGGGGATCCCCCAGTTTGGAGGCCCTCCCCCACTTCAGGGTTATCAGAAAGAGGGGAAGGGAAATGTGTTCTGGGCACTCCATTATACCCTATGGAGAATGATTCCCATAGGGTATTATGAAGAATTGATCTGTGGGTATTTGGGGCTTTGGGGGGGGGGCTGTTTTTTTAGGAAGAGGCACCAGATTTTCAGTATTGCATCCAGTGCCTTTCCTCAAAACACCCGCCAAGTCTCAAAAAGATTGGACCAGGGGGTCAAATTTATTAGACCCAAAAGACGCCCCTATCCAAATGGAGGGAAGGCATTTAAAAGGCATGCAGTCCCTTGAATTGGGCTTGCCAGAACTCCCTTCAGAGTTCAATCATGATTGTCACTCCCTTGCTCCTGGATCCACCCCCAAAGTCTCCTGGATCCACCCCCAAAGTCCCTAGATATTTCTTGAGTTGGACCTGACGATCCTAGATAAAAAAGCTACTAGGTAGATAAATCTTTCACCCCAAAGACCTCTTTCTAATATATATTTTCCTTGAAGCATCTGATCACTAGTACAATCAGAGGTGGGGTCATTAGTCTAACCTTGTGCCTGTGACATGTAAAAACTCACTGTATCAATGGAAGAGGGACTCAGAGGAATTAACCAACTAGTTGAAAGCCAAGTCTCTCAGTTCCGTTCCAAAACGATCCCTCTCGTCCATCTTTCATAATGATGTTGTTTCATGATACAGGGAACTCGGAGTGCGTGATTTTGCCACAACCCCCGCCTTGCATGCATTTTAGTCACTGCGATGCTGCTTGCAAAAGCCAGCTGTGGATGAGGCCCCGGTCGTCCCTGCCATCGTGCCAAGATGGCTGAACAACAAATGCACCCCTGCTGGGCCTTGGACCAGTGACAGTAATGATTCTGGACATCTCCAAACCGTGACTCGCAACCTTTAATGAATCCCTTTCCGCTCCTCACCAAACTCCCACCAGAGACAAGCGGGCAGTCCAGACGAAGCGAGCGCATCGCCTTCGTTCCCTCTCTTAGTCACATGCACCCCGATGGTATGCCCAATTTGATCACATTAAACGAGGAGCATTTTTTTTAAAAAAATCTCTCTAACAGGAATTTCAGCAAATCATACGACAGGCTCTTTTTTTCTTCTCATTAAGCTGCCCAAAGATGCGTTCGAAGAACATTTGAGCTGTCCACCAATTTGACCGTGCCTCTTTTCTTTGTTGTTGAACAAGTCTCCAACTAGGGAGGAGTTCCCTCCACCAAGTCTCATGGAGTTCACACTGGGTTGCCAACGCTGCATTGGGAAATTCTTGGGTATTTGGGGGTGGAGTCTAGGGAGAGTGGGGTTTGGGAAAGGGCAGGACCTCAATGGGGAATAATGCCATAGAGTCTGCCCTCCAAAGCAGCCATTTTCTTCAGTGGAGCCAATCTCCGTAGCCTGGAGATCAGTGGAAATTCTGGGAAATCTCCAGGCCCCACTTAGAAGATGGAAACGCAGGACTTTTTTTGTAGCAGGAACTCTTTTGCATCTTAGGCCATGCACCCCTAAAGCAACAAATTCTCCAGGAACTTACAACGCTCTTCTTACAGGTCCTACTGTAAGCTACAGGAGGATTGGCTACATCAGGGGTGTGTGGCCTAATATGCAAAGGAGTTCCTGCTACAAAAAAGCCCTGTGGAAACCATAAATTCACATCACATTTTCAATGCTGTGTTTGATTAGGATCCCACTTCTGACTTTTGTTGCTGGGAAATAAGCAAAACTCTTCTTCCCCACCACCATCTTTGCTATGCTATATTTCTTTGAGGCACCCCCTGTCTTCCCCAGATCTCAGGACCAAAGCTATGAGGTTAGGCTCAGAAACTGAGGTGAACTCCTGAAGCTGTCTTACACTAAAGAAGTCCATCAAGGACAGTATTGGCTACACAGAATGACAGCAGCTCCCCGGAGTCTTTGGAGAGGTCATCCACATCACCTACTACTTCATCCTTTAACTGGAGATGCCAGGGTTTGAAACTTTGACCTTCTTCATGCCAAACAGATGCTGGACCACTGAACCACGTCAGCCCCTCTTCCTGAGATGAGTCTGTTGCAGATGTATACAGACAAAACCACCAGCCCTCTGGTTACCCAGAGTGGGCCTTGTCTCCTCTTTGGCTTTTCTCTCACAGCCAACGCTATCTAGCTACCCTCACTATTTGTGTCCTCTTGAGTATCCTTACGGCTGGCCCTGCCACTAGGCAAACTAGGCAATTGCCTAGGGCACCGGTCTTCTGGGGCCCCCAAATTGGGCGCCCCCATGTAACTTTGTGATCTTATCAGCCCCGGGGGTGGGAGGGGGGGGCTCCAAAAGTTAGCATTGACTAGGGTGCCAGACAGGGCCAGCCCTGAGTATCCTAGATTTATCTTCTCTTTATCTTGCCACCTTACCTTATCTCCTATCTTCTGAGCACCTGGCCAGCTTCTCCAGGGATCCTCTGTCCTCCTCCAAGCTGGAAGTCAGGGAATCGGGGCCAGCCCAGCCATTGCAGTCTCTCCTCCCCTGGCTGCTGCCATATTTCCTCCAACAAACTGGTTGCTTGGAGGGGAAGAGTTGACCACTCAACAGGAAGTAAATCTGCCCAAAGGTAAAACTCTATGCAATAGAGTTGTCATGCAATGACATTCCGTTATTTTGAGTAAAACTCTTATGCCATAGAGTTTTACCCAATATACCGGAGTGGTGCTGCATGACAACCCTGGCATGATGATATCAATTCCACGTGATATCGCCAGGGGTGGAATTCTAGCAGGAGCTCATTTGCATATTAGGCCACACACCCCTGGTGTAGCCAATCCTCCAAGAGCTTACGAAAAAGAGTCTTGCAAGCTCTTGGAGGATTGGCTACATTGGGGTGTGTGGCCTAATATGCAAAGGAGCTCCTGCTAGAATTCAACTCCATGGATGTCACCATGCTGGGGATGTCACATGCAGCAACAGCATCCTGCCACCCCACTCCCAGAAAGCTCCCTCCCATCCCTCCCACCCTGAGCCCATTAGGGGAGGGCGGGATATAAATTTGATAAAATAAAATAAATAAAAAATCCGCCGCCACTGAGAAGGCAGGACCTGGCAACCCTACAAAGCAGCCATTTTCTCCAGGCAAACTGATCTCTATCACCTGTGGGTCTATTGTAATCCCAGGAGATCTCCAGCCACCAAAGGAGGTTGGCAACTCTAAATTGAGCAGAGGCTTGAAGGGCTACAGCTGGTTTTGGGGGGTGGTGGTTTTGGGGTCTGAGTCTGAAGAGGAAGGCAGGGCTACGTCCCAGTGTGAGAGACCCAGGCTCTTGGGCCTTCTCTTGGACTTTGAAGGGGACTTCTGGAGGTACCCCGGAAGCTTCCTCCAGGGAAGCTCAGGCTGCAGCCTACCTCATAGAGTTGATGCTATTAGAGAATGGAGACAGGGTTGCCAGCCTCCAGGTGGGGCATGGAGATCTCCCGCTTTTGCAACTGAAAATGGCTGCTTTGAAGGGTGGACTCTACGGCATTGTACCATGCTGGGGCCCCTCCCCTCCCCAAACTCTCTCCCAGATCCACCCCAAAGCCTCCTGGTATTTTCCAACACAGACCTGGCAACCGTAAATGTGGGAGAGGAGAACGATGTCCTAAACCACTTTTAGACTCAGCTGGAGAGAAAAATAGGATATAAATAAATATATGCAAAATAAATATACTGGGGGGATTGCAACTTCGGAGGGTAGACTCTCTGGCATCAAATCCCTGCTGTGCTCCGTCCCCTCTCTAACCACTTTCCCCAGACTGTCCCCTTAAATCTCCAGGAATTTTCCTATCTGGAGCTGGCAACCCTACTGGGGAGATTGCAACTTTGGAGGGTAAACTCTCTGGCATCAAATCCCTGCTGTGCTCTGTCCCCTCTCTAACCACTTTCCCCAGACTGTCCCCTTAAATCTCCAGGAATTTTCCTGTCTGGAGCTGACAACCCTACTTTGGATTCCTATCAAAGAGAAAAGCGGGGCATAAGTATAGAAAAGAAAACCAGCACTAACCTGCCATGGGGTGGGGAAAAATGTTTTTTTTTTTTTTGTCCTGGACTCATTTTTGAAAATAAGGGGAGCTGCAGGCCTCTCTGTTCTCTTTGTGAGCTTTTTGATTCTGCTGGGTTTAAATTGTATATGTGTTGTATTCAGTAAACTAAACCGAGTGCCAATTAGTAAGTGAACATTGCATTAACATCAAAGTCTTAATTATGAATCATAACACCAAGTATTAAAGGCTACTGAAACAGTACTTTACATTCATTTTCTCAATAATGCTTGTATGAACCCTGCTCGGCCATCCAGTATTATTATCCTGATATTGCAAATGTGGGTGGGTATGTCGGAGAGAGAGGACTGATAATGAGGGAAGGATGGTTTCTTCAAGCCCCTAGTGAGTTTACTGCTGAGTCCATGGAGTCCCTGGCTCATCATTCACACTCTACTAGCTGCAATACTACATGGGATTGCCAGCCTCCAGACCACTCCAGACCACAGAGACCAGTTCCCCTGGAGAAAATGGCTGCTTTGGAGGGTGGACCATATGGCATTATACCCCACTGAAGTCCATTCTCTCTCCAAAACTTACCATCACTAGGGTCTGCTCCATAATTGCAGGAATATGCCAACCAGAGTTGGCAGCCCTAACATTGCTACATAGTTTTTTGTTTGCTTCCTCAGATGCGGAATGGTACAGTACGGCGTGCTCTCATTAGTTTAGTTTAGTTCTAAACTAAAGCAGGCTCAGGGGGGCCCATGTGGTTTTCAAGGCAAGAAACATTCAGGGGTGCTTCACCATTGCCTGCCTCTGCATCACGACCCCAGACTTCTTGGTGGTCTCCCATCCAAATACTAATCAGGGACCGGGACCGGATTAAACCCTGCGGAGGCCCCTAGGCAGTCAAAATCTTGGGGGGGGGGGTGCTTGCAAATTATCTCAGAGTTGGAGCACCTGCCCCACCGCCCATGCCATCCACTGTAGCCTGCAGGCACCTTCTCAAAAAACCCTTTGACAAAACTGCGGGGGAGAGGCAGAGAGAGGCAAACTTGGCGACAACACCAGCAGCAGCCGCACCAGGCAAGTCGGGCAAAGAGCGGCTCAGTTGCTGGCTGCGCATGCAGGCTGGGAGGGCTGCAAGCAGGGGGGAAACCGGGGGAAAAGCTAGCCCGGGACCCCTAAAGGTGTGGGGACCCATAGGCCAGTCCTTACTTGGCCTAGTTATTAATCCGGCCCTGCCAGGGCTTACCGTCCTTAGCTTCCATGATCTGATAAGCTTGGGCTAACGTGAGCTATCCAGGCCAGGGCCAGTCAGATATAGTTTTGTATAATTATTATTAACACATTATGATGTGTATCAAGACAAGATGGTGTAGCACATCAATAGTAACTCATTATGATGTCCAGCTAGGAAGATGGTAGAGCACATACTCTGTTTACGGGAAGTTTCTAATTTGCTTCTCAGTGTCCAAAGGTCTGGGGAAAGCCTTGGAGACCCAACCCAATTCAAAGTAGAGGTTAGACCAAAAAATAGTACGTCTCTCCCTTTCTCACAATATAAGAACTCATGGACACGCAATGAAATTGCTGAGCAGTTGGGTTAGAATGGATAAAAGAAAGTACTTCTTCACTCAAAGGGTGATTAGCACATGGAATTCACTGCCACAGGAGGTGGTGGCAGCTACAAGCATGGACAGCTTCAAGAGGGGATTGGATAAATATATGGAGCAGAGGTCCATCAGTGGCTATTAGCCACAGTGTATTGTTGGAACTCTCTGTCTGGGGCAGTGATGCTCTGTATTCTTGGTGCTTAGGAGGGGCACAGTGGGAGGGCTTCTAGTGTCCTTGCCCCAATGATGGACCTCCTGATGGCACCTGGGTTTTGTCCACTGTGTGACACAGAGTGTTGGACTGGATGGGCCATTGGCCTGATCCAACATGGCTTCTCTTATGTTCTTACGCTACTGAGCTGGATGGGTCCTCATTCTGATTTGGTGCAAGGCAGGTTCAAACGGCTGCATAAAAATTTATTCAGTAACCGCCAATAAAAAGAAATCAAGTTGAGATCCAGAACAGTACTTCCCTAATGTAATATCTGGAGAAAAATGATCTAGGGTGAGGTTTTTTAAACCCCCCACTCCTTTTCCTTCTTTTCTAACCCCAGACAAGAAGAAAAGAATCTTTGCCACGCACACACAAAGAGACGCACAAAACTTTGGATGTATATATCAAACGCATTTTGTACATATTCATTCTCATAACTTTGACAGCTGGGAGGAATCTTCCCATCACTGCCGCAAACAGACAAAAGGGCTGTTGGCTCAGCTCCGCGCGTGCCGATTTGCGAGGCGGGATATCACCCACTTCCATTGATGATTATATAGTTCTACCTATCTGTCTGCCGCTGAAGGTTGTAAGAGTGAGATACAGCTCACACCGTCTTCATAAACAAAAGTGGATTGTACTGTCAGTCGTGAGACACGCCAACTAATTGGAGCTGTCGACAGGCACAATATTCTGTGTCAACAGCTCCAGTAACAGTTTGAAACAGCAATGATACGTTGGCTGATGGTGCGGTTGACACATGCGTCGCTAATAGTGTGTCTTGGAAATCTGACATCGCCAGAAAGGAATGACTCAAAGTTTGCCTCCAGCGAGGCTGCCAAAGGTTCTCTGAGTCTAGATGGGACTGGGAGGGGAGAGGGGAGGGGACCAGGTGGGCGAAGACAAGAGAGAGGGGCAAAGGTCCTCCCCCATATTCCTCGGCATTGGGGTGTTTCCAACCCCCCCACTCCCATGTTGACAACTTAATTTTATACTTTTTTCTGCTCCACTTTAAAATTCCACTTGCCTCCCAGCCGATTTTCCAAATTCCAGAGCGCTAATAAAGAAGCAGGAAAATAATAATTGGGTTGTTTGCTGAACTGGAACTAGGCTAATGTCTTTTTCAGCCGTTCACATGTTAATGGGGAATGCCTGTTTTCCTTTCTTTAATTTGTCAAACTGATAGGCACAAATTTCTCGACATACATTCTTGTGTAGGGTGTTAACCTTACATTTGTATGCTTATCGGTGCACCCACTCCTGCAGTGAATGAAGAGAAAATATACTTCTGTAGCAGGTCGTCTCCAGAAGGATAAGGACGGGGGGAAGGGTATACTTCAAGGCATGACAAGTTATGCAGTTGTATCCAACCAACGGCTAGCCCCGCATGCTTTCACCTAGCCTCAGCTTTTCCTGTTGACCCCATGGAATGTTTGAACTTTCGCATAGTCAGAGGTTAAGTGAGTGGGGGTTAGCAGGGGGTCACAGTGTGGAGAGACACCATTCCTGCCAGCTGCGATACCTGAGCTGTTGCTTTCTTCTCTGCTCTTACTGCCCCCAGATGTCAACTTGGCCATGGGCCAAAGTTGACCAAAGGACGACAACCAAAGGACTCTTAGCTGTTGGCTCTTCACTTGTGTTCATGCCCCTGAATGAGATGGACCATTGTTTTAAAGATCAACCCAAGTTATAGTCAGTTTTGTTTTACTTAAGAACATAAGAGAAGCCATGTTGGATCAGGCCAACGGCCCATCCAGTCCAACACTCTGTGTCACACAGTGGCAAAAATTTTTATATATACACACACACTGTGGTTAATAGCCACTGATGGACCTTTGCTCCATATTTTTATCTAAACCCCTCTTGAAGGTGGCTATACTTGTGGCCGCCACCACCTCCTGTGGCAGTGAATTCCACATGTTAATCACCCTTTGGGTGGAGAAGTACTTCCTTTTATCCGTTTTAACCTGTCTGCTCAGCAATTTCATTGAATGCCCACGAGTTCTTGTATTGTGAGAAAGGGAGAAAAGTACTTCTTTCTCCACTTTCTCCATCCCATGCATTATCTTGTAAACCTCTATCATGTCACCCCGCAGTCGACGTTTCTCCAAGGTAAAGAGTCCCAAGCGTTTCAACCTTTCTTCATAGGGAAAGTGCTCCAGCCCTTTAATCATTCTAGTTGCCCTTTTCTGGACTTTCTCCAATGCTATAATATCCTTTTTGAGGTGCAGCGACCAGAATTGCACACAGTACTCCAAATGAGACCGCACCATCGATTTATACAGGGGCATTATGATACTGACTGATTTGTTTTCAATTCCCTTCCTAATAATTCCCAGCATGGCATTGGCTTTTTTTATTGCAAAAGCACACTGTCTTGACATTTTCAGTGAGTTATCTACCACGACCCCAAGATCTCTCTCTTGGTAAGTCTCTGCCAGTTCACACCCCATCAACTTGTATTTGTAGCTGGGATTCTTGGCCCCAATGTGCATTACTTTGCACTTGGCCACATTGAACCGCATCTGCCACGTTGACGCCCACTCACCCAGCCTCAACAGATCCCTTTGGAGTTCCTCACAATCCTCTCTGATTCTCACCACCCTGAACAATTTAGTGTCATCCGAAAACTTGGCCACTTCACTGCTCACTCCCAACTCTAAATCATTTATGAACAAGTTAAAGAGCATGGGACCCAGTACCGAGCCCTGCGGCACCCCACTGCTTACCGTCCTCCACTGCGAAGACTGCCCATTTATACTCACTCTCTGCTTCCTATTACTCAGCCAGTTTTTGATCCACAAGAGGACCTGTCCTTTTACTCCATGACTCTCAAGCTTTCTAAGGAGCCTTTCATGAGGAACTTTATCAAAAGCTTTCTGGAAGTCAAGGTAAACAACATCTATCGGGTCTCCTTTGTCCACATGTTTGTTCACCCCTCAAAGAAATGTAACAGGTGAGTGAGGCAAGATTTTCCCTTGCAGAACCCATGCTGAGTCTTCCTTACTTAAATTGCATTTTCCCCAGTTGTATTTATTAGTCTTGTGAGCTGCTTGGGGTCCTTTTGAGGGGGGGGAGCAGAAAATATACTAAGAAAGTAAGTATGATGCCTGCAGTAGCAGGATCTGAATGGACAAGGAAAACCATGCAGGCTGAATACATGATGCAGGCTGAATACATACATACATACTTTGGCCACCGAAGAAGAAGGGAGCACTCACTGGAGAAGACCCTGATGCTGGGAAAGACAGAAGGCAAAAGAAGAAGGGGATGGCGAAAGATGAGATGGCTGGACAGCGTTACTGATGTAACTAACATGAGTAAGAGCGGACTTCGGAGGATGGTGGAAGACAAGAGGGCCTGGCGTGACTTGGTCCACGGGGTCGCAGAGAGTCGGACTCGACTGTGACTGAACAACAACATTCAGGTTGGGTGTCAGTAAACCTCCCTCTTAAATCCACAGTGCATTATACTGAGACAGAACTTTGGTCCAGAAAGATCAGTAATGTCTACTCAGATGGATGTTGGTTCTCCAGGGTCTCAAGTAAAGGCCTTTCGCATCACCTACAACCTGATCCTTTTAACTCAAGATACCAGGGTTTAGACCTGAGACCTTCTGCATGCCCAAACAGATGCTCTACCACAGAGCCACAGTCCTTCCCCATGGCCTTCTTGGTGGCTTCCGGACAAGCGAACTCTTCCAAATGCCAGGCTGATGAAGCGATGCTGACTGGTTGCCAAACCACTCTTGTGTTCCATAAATGATTGGCACAGAAAAAAAGAAGAGGAACATTCAAATCCATCCCTAAGGAACCGATTTTCAGATCAAATGCTGCACAAACAATTATGCCATGTAGCAAAACAGCACCTGCAATAGCAGAATTACCAAAAATGAACACAAGAACACATGAAGTTGCCTCATAGTGAATCAGACCATTGGTCCACCTGGGTCAGTATTGTATACTCAGACCAGCACAGGCTATCCAAGATCTTAGGCAAACATCTTTCCCATCACCTACCATCTGTTCCTTTCAACTGGAGATGCCAGGGATTAAACCTGAGACCTTTCACATGCTTGCCCCCTGAGCCAGACCCCATTTTTTGTGTAAATCCAGGGCTTTTTTTTTTTTTTTTTTTGGTAGCAGGAACTCCTTTGACTATCAGGCCACACAGCCCTCATGTAGCCAATCCTCCAAGAGCTTACAGGACTCTTAGTACAGGGCCTAGTGTAAGCTCCAGGAGGATTGGCTACATTGGGGGGGGGGGGGGTGTAGCCTAATATGCAAAGGAGTTCCTGCTACAAAAAAAGCCCTGTGTAAGTCAGCCTGATTCCCCACTAGGCTTGTTCTGGCATCTGAGCTCTTTTGCCGCTGACATTTCTGTCCGATTTTGCACAAGTTGCTGCGGGGCTGCAACCTGCCCTGCCCCTTTCCAGCGGCAAGCAAGATCCTCTGAAAACTGGTTTCTGCTTGCTGTGGGAAAGAGGTGGGGCAGGTCGCAGCCCTGTGGCAGTTTGTGCAAAATCGGATGGAAGTGTCAGGGGGAAAAGAGCTCCAATACCAAAACAAGTCTAGTGCGCAATCGATCTCAGACTCATGGAGGACAGCTCTAGTTAGGACTGCCAAGCCCTCAGGCTTGGTGGGGGTTCTCCCACCTTGGAGGTTCCCAACCCACCAGCCCACATTGGGCTGATGGGGGGAACCTCCCCTGAGGTCGGCGGCGCAATGACATCAGCTGGAAGTGATGTCATTGTGCCGGTGATGCCACATGCTGGCAGCTCCAGGCATTTCTGGGAAAACTCTATGGTTTTCCTGGATGCCCTAGCAATTTGGGAAGGAAACCTCTATGGTAAAATAGGACCTCCGTATTTAGAGGCAGTGTACCTCTGAAATGCCAGATGTCTGGAGCCATGAGATGTTACAGAGGAAGACAGGAACCTGACAGGGTTTGTTTTTTTTTAAATGCTTTTTAGTCCCTTCTGATTATTATTCTTATGATAATTATTATACACAGAGAGTAATTAATCCCCACATTGCTCTTCCAACCTGATGCTTTTTACAGCATCAGAGTTTCGCTCCCCTGTAATAGCGGGACTTAATAATTATACGCGCTGTCCCTAAACCACTTTCCCTGTATCTTGTGTGGCACACCATGCACCGCATGGGTTCTCCAGGTACAAATTGCTAAACAATTACCGAGGAGAGAAAGGTCATAATAATAGGTTGCAGCAACCTTTGCTGTCTGCCTTTACTCCAGGAACGCTTATAAAAGAACCATTTCATCCCATTGTTATAATGATGAGGAGGAAGTAGTTTAAGGTAGTTAAAGACAAGCAAACAAAAGGCAGGAGTGCAGGGCTTATAACAGCTACTTTCACTTCCTGCCTACTCCATTATGTCTGGCATTATGGGAAAAATAACATGATTGGAATGACCCAAAGGGGATAAGGGTGGTCCAGGTTTACCTTGTGGAAAGCCGAGCAGACAACTGTTGGCAAAACCTTTTTTTTGAAAAGCTGAAAGCTGTGCTTTTCTCACAAAAACGCTATGCTGTCTTTGGAAAAGTACATTAGCCAGAAATACAATTTTCTTTCAGCTACCCAAAACTTCTCCTTTGGCCATTTTATTATTTTTTTTTAATCGTTGGGGGGAGTTAGAAAAATCGAGCTATAGTTCCCCCCTCCTTGACAACAAGGAAGAGTACAGATTACATGCTGACCTCAATTTTACAGAAGGAGCTCCTAAGAAATGGCCCCAAAGGCTGGCTGAGAGGGGATGCTGGGCAATCCATGAACGGTCTAGTCGGCCATTTTGCAAAGTCAAAATGTGTTAGATGGAGGCTAAAAATCTGTGAGCTAGCTCACTCTAACTCAGCTCAGAGGGAACAACGGTCATGACTCACGGCTGAATCCATTGAAAAGCCTAGTAATTCATGAGATAGGAGCTGATACGAGTCTGCATGATGGTCCCTCTCTCTTTACCAAAGCATCCTTTTGAACAGGGGTCATTTCATAGGAAAAAGAGGTGCCCGAGCTCATTAGCACAACTCATTTGCATATGCCACACACCCCTGACATCATCAGAAAGTGTATTAAATTATATCAGCTCAACATCTACCTTCAAATGCTTCTTGACTTATAATTGTCCTAATAAAACCTTACTCCCATCATAGGTTTTAAATTAGTTTCTCCTATGAGGCCACAGTGGCGTGATGAAGACTCCCATCTGTTGGTTTTATATGTTTTGGTTATATTCCTATATTTTGTGGGGTGAAATATTAGGTTCGTCAGATCTTAGAGCTCAGCAAAATTCTCACATGGGGTTTGAACAATGGAGCCCAGGAGCAAGTATTTGGGGGGAGGGTAAGCACATTAAAGAAAGAAAGAGCACGATAAAATTTAGAGGTCCTGGAGCTCTGCTCCTCTGAGCTCCTGCCCAAAATGGGGCCTGCTTTTGAAACATTTCATTACTGTACAGTACAGTCCCTTGCGTAGCCCTCCTGATAGGGTTGCCAAGTCCAATTCAAGAAATATCTGGGGACTTTGGGGTGGAGCCAGAAGACTTTGGGGGTGGAACCAGGAGACATTGGGGGTGGAGCCAGGAGCAAAGGTGTGACAAGCACAAATGAACTCCAAGGGAGTTCTGGCTATCACATTTAAAGGGACAGCACTCCTTTTAAAATGCCTTCCTTCCATAGGAAATAATGAAGGATGGGGCACCTTCTTTTGGGGCTCATAGAATTGGACCCCCTGGTCAAATCGTTTTGAAACTTGGGGGGTATTTTGGGGAGAGGCACTAGATGCTATACTGAAAATTTGGTGCCTCTACCTCAAAAATCAGTCCCCTCAGCCCTCGATACCTGCAGATCAATTCCCCATTATTCCAGAGGGAATAATCGAATACTTTGAATGGAACCCAGTAACTGATGGGTTCCATTATTCCATAGGGAATAATTGCCCAGTAGACATTTCCCCTTCCCCCCACCGCTTTTTGATGACCTTAAAGCGGGGGGGGGGGGAGAGCCTCCAAACCTGGGGATTGGCAACCCTCCCTCTATCTCACACTCACACTTACTGAGTCTGGTTCCTCTGCAATGACATCTAAAAAGAACAGGGGCTACGCTGCTCCCTCCCTCCCTCCCTCCATCCCTCCCTCTCTCTCTCTCTCTCTCTCCCTCACACGCACACACAGAGTTGCTCTGAAACGAAAGCAAAACAAGCGGAGGGACTGTGTTGCTGACCCTTCCCATGAAGTATTTCCTGCTCAACTTTAAAGTCACAGAGAGGCACACACATTTTGAAACGGACCTGTTTGCAGGTTTCTAAACCTGCCCAAGACCTAGAGCTGCATGGTGGCTGAGGGGGCGAGGCTTCCCCCGCCAGCCAGTTGGCTGGGGGCGGGGGAAGCCTGTAAAACCGGGGATCCCCCACTAGGAACTGGGGATTGAGAAGCCTACCTCCTGAACAATTCAGTTTTGCATAGTTTGTGGGAAGCCAGAGGGGGTTGGGGCCTTCCTGACCTCATCAGGCATACCATTCCGGAAGGCAGGGGTCACAGTAGACAATGCACATGTATGGGCAGTTGTAGGGAGGCACCTACAGAAGCCCCCACTCAGATGAAGTGGGGCTTAGGGAGTATGATGGACAATACTTTGAATGGAACCCAATAACTGATGGTCAGCCAATGGAGTGACTTAAAAATGGGAGTAATATGCATGCTTTGCCCTGGGTCTCTTGAGTTGACTTTGAGGAGAGACCTATGTAGAATGCATTGCATTAGTAGATATTGCCTTGGCATGGATCCAGGTAGCCAGGATGGCTGTGTCAAGGTAAGGGGACATCTGGGCTAGACTGTGTTAGAAGAAACCAAAGAGGAGAGGCATTATGCGGCTGCAGTGACTTGCTTCTCCAGCAGCAATGCTGGATCCAGTATAACCCATAGGCCAAGGCTTTTTCTTGTAGCAGGAACGCCTTTGCATATTAGGCCACACCCCACTGATGTAGCCAATCCTCCAAGAGCTTACAGGGCTCCAAGACCCCCACCAGTCTGGCTTCTGCCCGGGCCATAGAGCGGAGACAGTACTGGTCGCCCAGGTGGATGATCTCCAGTGGCATCTGGACCGAGGCGGCTTGGCGGTACTGATGCTGTTAGACCTATCAGCTGCTTTCGATATGGTCAACCATCAGTTGCTGACCTGCCACCTCGCTGATGCAGGGATTCAGGGGTTGACCTTGCAATGGCTTTCCTCTTTCCTAGATAGGGTTGCCAAGTCCAATTCAAGAAATATCTGGGGACTTTGGGGGTGCAGCCAGGAGACATTGGGGGCAGAGCCAGGAACAAGGGTGTGACAAGCATAATTGAACTCCAAAGGAGTTCTGGCCATCACATTTAAAGGGACAGCACATCTTTTTAAATGCCTTCCTTCCATAGGAAATAATGAAGGATAGGGGCACCTTCTTTTGGGGCTCATAGAATTGGACCCCCTGGTCCAATCGTTTTGAAACTTGGGAGGTACTTTGGAAAGAGGCACTAGATACTATACGGAAACTTTGGTGCCTCTACCTCAAAAAACAGCTCCCCCAGAGCCCCTGAAACCTCCAGATCCATTCCCCATTATACCCTATGAGAATCGATCTCCACATAGGGAATAATGAAGTGCTCAGCAGACTCCCCCCCTTTCCCGGTTTCTGGCGACTCTGAAGAGGCATTGGCCTCTCTACTCATGAGTTGCAGCCAACTTCTTCCAACCCATTCCAAGTGGAAGCCTTTCCAATTGGAGACTGGAGCCTCCAGAGGGGGAAAGTCACATGATGGCTTTGGGGGTGGGGCTTCCCCCTGCTGGCCAGCAGACTGGGGACGGGAAGCAGCCTGGGAAAGTGGAAGAACCCTCGCTGGGACCTGGGGATTGGAAAGCCTATTCCTAGATGGTCGCGGACAAAGGGTGGTGATTGGGGAGAGTCGTCCTGGAGGCACGCACTTAATTGTGGGGTGCCTCAGGGCGCGGTACTCTCTCCAATGTTGTTCAACATCTACATGCGCCCCCTTGCTCAGATTGCCCGGAGGTACGGGTTGGGCTGCAATCAGTACGCTGATGACACCCAGCTCTATCTGCTAATGGATGGCCGGCCTGGCTCTGTCCCAGAAAATCTGGACCTGGTGTTGCAAGCCGTGGCAGGATGGCTGAGTCGATTGAAGCTGAATCCAATGAAGACAGAGGTCCTTTGCCTGAGTCATGGCAGTCCGGGCAGGGAAATCTCCTTACCAACATTTGACGGTGCGCTACTGACAATGATGAAGATTTCCATCTATCTGTTTTATATGTTTTGGTTACTTTCCTATTTTTTTTCGGGGGGGGGGGGGATATTAGAAAGTTTGTCAGATCTTAAGAGTTCAGCAAAATTCTCACAGGGGTTTGAACAATGGAGCCCAGAAGCAAGTATTTGGGGGAGGGGGGGTAAGAAAGAAAGAGCACAATCAAATTTGGAGGTTCTGGAGCTCCACTGCTGTGAGCTCCTGCCCAAAATGAGGCCTGCCTTGAATAAAATTTTGCTGGTCTTAAAGGTGCCACCAGACTCAACCTTCGTTCTACTGTAGGAAAGGTTGCAGATAGTTTTATCTACATTCAGATGGAGGTCATCAGCTAAAGCCAAGAGGACCATCTCTCTCCCATAGCCTGGCATCTGGGGTTGCCAACCGCCAGGTGGGGACTGGAGACCTCCTGGAACCTCCTGGAATTTCCAGACTACATAGATTGCTTATTTGTTATGTATGTATTTAAGAGATTTACTCCACTTCTCCTGGAGAAAATGGCTGCCTTGGAAGGTGGGCTGCATGGTATTATACCCTACAGAGGTTTCTCCCTTTCTTAAACCTCACCTTCCCAGGCTCTTCCCTCAAATGTCCACATATCGCTGAACCTGGAGTTGTGTAATCCGATGAAACCAAACTGTTATGGTCCAGAACACATGAGTTGTCCAAGAAGACATGGAACTGAATTGCTTTCCCAAGGAATGCTTTGCATGTGTAAGATCCCAGGAACAAGAAAAGGGAAGCACAAGTCAAGTACAAAGTCGTTACTGACCCATGGGGTGACACCACATCATGACATTTTCTTGACAGACTTTTTATGGGGTGGTTTGCTAACCACCAGTTAAAAAGGATTTCACAGACAGAAAGTAGTAGTAGTAGTAGTAATTAATAATAATAATAATAATAATAAATTGCCAGCTAACATCTCATGCCAAACTTGCAAAATTATCAAGAAAAATTTACAGCAGTATGGTTTCCAGTAGTATCAGATTTGACTCAGCAAAATGTGGTTCCTAACAAGTCTTATTATCAGGACTTGCTCTTTTTCTAATATATGTCATTCCTTATTTGTATCTTCTCTGTAGCACATGTATATGTGTCATTTCATAATTTTCTAAAATGTACTGTCATATTGGTTTGGTGTATGTTGAAAATAAAGATTATTTCAAAAATGAAAAAGAAGAAGAGGAGGAGGAGGAGGAGGAGACTGGATTTATACCCCACCCTTCGCTCAAAGTCTCAGAGCATTTTACAATCTGCTTCCCTTCCTCTCCCCACAACAGACTCCCTGTGAGATTGGAGGGGCTGAGAGAGCTCTGAGAGAACTATGACTGAGCCAAGGTCACCCAGCTGGCTGCATGTGGACGAGTGGGGAGTCGAAGCCAGTTCTCCGGATTAGTGTCTACCACTCTTAACTGCACTACACCAAACTGACTCTCAGACTGGCTAGAGCAGAGATAACATTGACACAAACTGATCGTTTGAGCAATTCAGTATAAGGCAGCTTCATGTCTTCACCCTGGCTGGCAGGAAAACCCCACCTTGAATCCACAACGGTTCCAGGTAACACACCCAAAATCAGACCAAGAGCCAACACTTGGCTATCATTTATTTGAGGCCCCGTTACAGCTCAGTCATCATGCCCAACACCTTGACTCCCTCAGCAATATTCCTGAAGAGAAAGTATTTGTGGCTTCAGTGACACGCTAGCCAGGAGTGAATTAGCACACAGGTAAGTATTGAAGGTTGTCTCAGTGAACCTTGACGAGACACACAAAACTTGTCATAAGAACAAACCAGTCCAGGTGAGTGAATGTGTTTGTCCAAGCCTCTCAACAGTCAGACAGAACAGGTCCCTGCCCATATGGCAGCAAAGGCAAACTTCAAGGTCAAAAACCTATGTAACAGCTTTTACTACAACCAACTGAAACAACACAAAACTGGGTGTGGAAGCTTTCGGGTGTTCCAAAATTCTTCTGCAGCTTGTACATGGTTTGATGTTATTTTGTGTCTGTCAAGTGCTGTCAAGTCACAACCCGCTTATGGTGAGCCTATACTGTTTTCCGGGTAAGAGAATAATCATGGCTTTTTTGTAGCAGGAACTCCTTTGCATAAGAGGCCACACACCCCTGATGTAGCCAATCCTTCAAGAGCTTACAGTAGAAGAAGAAGAAGACCATAGATTTATACCCTGGAGGTCCCTTCCAACTCTATGATTCTATACCACACCCTTCTCTCTGAATCAAAGACTCAGAGCGGCTTACAATCTCCTTTATCTCCTTCCCCCACAACAGACACCCTGTGAGATGGGTGGGGCTGAGAGGGCTCTCACAGCAGCTGCCCTTTCAAGGACTATTCCTACGAGAGCTGTGATTGACCCAAGGCCAATCACAGGTGCAAGTGGAGGAGTGGGGCATCAAACCTGGTTCTCCCAGATAAGAGTCTGCCCACTTCACCACTACACCAAACTGGCAGTAGATCCTGTAAGAAGAGCCCTGTAAACTCTCGTAGGATTGGCTACACCCGGGGGGGGGGGGTGTAACCTAATATGCAAAGGAGTTCCTGCTTAAAAAAAAAAAAGCCCTGAGAATAACATCTGTGCTTTGACATTGCCTGCCTCTACATAGAAACCCTGGACCACCTTGGTGGGGTCTCTCATCCAAAATCTTACCATGGCTAACTCTGTATGACTTCTGGGATTTGATAAGATAAGGCTAGCCTGGGCTCTCCAGGTCAGAGTTTGCTGCTAATTTAATAGGTTCTAAATAAAAGGCATGATGCATCTTTTGTTCTTAGATTTTGCTTTGCACTTCAGGGTTACCTCTCTCTGCTTTGGAAAGACATGAATTCAGTGGAGAGAAGGAGGGAGATGCTTCAATGGGAGGGGAAAAGGATGGCAACCAAAGAATTCCAGAGTAGCGATGCAGAGCAGGCAATGGTAAACCGCAGGGGTGGGATTCTAGCAGGAGCTTCTTTCAGGGGTGGCCTGACGCCCCATGGTGCCCTAGGCAGACTCGCTGCCTGGGACCCCCCGTGCCTCCCCCCTCCCCGTCGTGGCTCTGTGCTCCCCCTGCGTCTCCCTGTCATGCCTCCTCCTCCTCTCTCCCTTCAGACCCTTTCCCACCCCCACCCCCGGTGCCAATTTTAATGCCGGAACTGGCTCTAGCACCGTGTTCTGGCTCTCTAAAGCACCCACCCTCCCCGGCCGAACATTAGAATCATGGGTAAAACAGCGCCGCAGGGCTGGGCTGTGCTCCCAGTCTCCCAGAAATAGCGTCCTGAAAGGGCAACCCCCGCTGCCTCCTCTCCCATCCAGGAAGTGGGGAGGGGAGGGGACAGTAGCAGCAGGGGCCGCTCTTTCAGGACTCTATTCTTGAGAGACGGTTAGTGCAGCCTCGCAGCACAGTTTTACCCGCGATTCCAGTGTTTGGCCGGGGAGGGGGGGACTTTAGAGAGCCAGAATGCAGCACTAGAGCTTTTCCGGTGTTGAAATTGGCATGGGGGGTGGGTGGGAAAAGGTCCGAAGGGAGGGAGGAGGAGGAGGTGCGGCAAGGAGGCGCAGGGGGGCATGGAGATGTGACGGGGAGGGGGGAGGTGCAGAGCCACGGGGGGGGGAGGCTAAGAGAGGGAAGGGAATGGAGGGGCGGGTGGTGGCGGGCCGCGGTAGTGGTGGGGGGCTGGGGAGAAAGGCAAAATAGGTGCTTGCCTGGGGCACCGGGAGGGGGGTGGGGAGCCCAATTTTGCACACCCACCCTCCCGGCGCCCTAAAAAGCAGCCTAGTTTGCCTAGCGGGAGGGCCGGTCCTGGATCCTTTGCATATTAGGCCACACACCCCTGATGTAGCCAATCCTCCAAGAGCTTACAAGGCTCAGTACAGGGCCTAATGGAAGCTCCAGAAGGATTGGCTACATCAGGAGTGATTGACCTAATACGCAAAGGAGTTCCTGCTACAAAAAAAAAGCCCTGGTTGGAACTGATATCTCAAACAAATTAAGCTTTAAAATGCATTTTAAAATTTTGCCATTCTGATACCAAGCCAACATAAACACAGGACATTCCATTGTCAAAATTAAACATTTGACACGCAAATCTGAAATCTCGCTTAGTTTCTTCTCTCGCTCAAGGTGTTTTTGGGTCAGTTCAATGAATAAATAGCTAGAATGAAATTTATGAAATACAAGTCAGGTATTATTGAATGTGGGCTGTTTGGGCTATCAGCTGTTAGATACGCTCTGAAATATTGACTAGTAAATGTCAGACATTGTCCAATGCCCACTGCTGCCTCTTGGCAGCAATACAATACTGTCAAAGTGAGACAGTTGCATGTCGGAGAGTTTATCAAGCTATGTTTGCCATTGAATGTCAATCGAACCTTGATTACCATCCTCAAGAATAAAGCAACCTTTTTGGTTATTTCAGATAACAAATCATTCAGAAGACGGCATACCTTTCCAGCATCTGAGCAACTTGTCATATTGAGCAGAATTGGGTCTAGAAACCTAAGGCGTATAGTATCATAACGGGAGCAGTAAAGAAGAATATGAGACAACGAATCAACTTGTTCTAAGATCCAAGTAGTCAGCCGTGTTGGTTTGAAGTAGTACAACAAAACAGGAGTCAAGTCCCACCTTTAAGACCAACTTAGTTTTATTCAGAACGTAAGCTTTCATGTGTCTTAATGAGAGCGCAATTTTTTTATATCTACCGTGTGTAACTGCTGATGGGCTAGTATTGCATCTGGCAAGAGTAAATGCTCTGCGCAATTGTATATGACTGGTGTATTTTGTTATTTCTGTATTTCATTTTTGCCTTATTTATAATCTGATATATGCCAATAAAAGCTTGTGCTTGCTTGCTATTGAATGACAGCTGCCAGATACCCATTTAATGTTGATTACTACTGTAACATCTTTGGCCATCCAAATGCTGATACTGAGTAGCACATATTCTCAACATATTTAACCACACAAGAAATATTCAAGAAAGATTCACCCTAACAGGAAAATTCGGGGAGCAGATTCGTCTCATTTCTTATTTATTTTGTTAGTGCTGGAAGGTGTCTTTTAAAAAATGGTTTAGAAAGTGACTTCCGGCCCTCAAGTAGAAAACATTTAATTACACAAGCGATGAAAGAACATGTTTGCTGCATCCCCACTTCTCACATCCACGAGGAGGCACTTAGAACTGAAGTTGCCAGCATGTCAGTTTGGCCATGAGAATGGACCCTATTGGTGGAATCCTATGCCCAGGGCTCTTTTTCTAGCAGGGGTTCCTCCGCATATATGGCCATGCCCCCCTGATGTAGCAAATCTTCCAAGAGCTTAGAGGGCTGTTAGTACAGGGCCTACTGTAAGCTCCAGGAGGATTGGCTACATCAGGGGTGTGTGGCCTAATATGCAAAGGAGGTCCTGCTAGAATTCCTTACAGGGCTCTTCGTACTGGAAGCTCCAGGAGGATTGGCTACATCAGGGGGGTGGGGCCTAATATGCAAAAGAGGTCCTGCTAGAATTCCTTACAGGGCTCTTCGTACAGGGCCTACTGGAAGCTCCAGGAGGATTGGCTACATCAGGGGTGTGTGGCCTAATATGCAGAGGAGCTCCTGCTAGAAAAAGAGCCCTGTCTATGCCTACTTGGAAGTACGTCTTTTTGAAATCAATGGGAATTATTTCTGAGCAAACACAATTAAGTGCAGGCTGTGAGCCCATCAGTCCAATTGATTTCAATGAAGTTGCTTCCAATCAAGCATACTTATGACCCTCAGCCTTCCACTGTGTTGAGATTCATGTAGGTTTTATATATATATATATATATGATTTTTCTCTAATCACTCAGACTTAATCAAAGTAGCTGGTGTTCAGGTCTTCCGCAATCAAATTCAAATTACATATACTGCTGCTAAAAAAAAAATGCAGATAGGAAAGATAGAAAGATGGTCAAAAATGTAAAAAAAAAAGGATAAAAATCAAAGCTGAGAGATGTTTCCCTCCATTTTTAAACTTTATTTTAATAAGCGTGCATGTAGATTTCTCCCCCTTCCTCTCCCCCTTCCGCCGTACTTTATTCTAAAGAGAGCCTGAAGCATTTATACCAAGACGTCAGAGTGCCCGTCTGTAATATTCCAAATAACAGTGCTTGTATCATATTAACATGAAACCACAAATGCTATAATTAGCGTTCTCAAGTAATAAGAGTGTAATCTACTTGATAATACTGCACTTAATAATGTCCCACATGAATGATATCAGTCTGGGTGTTCAAAAAGTAGCTTAGTTTCTTTTGGCAATTTTTTTTAAATGTGATAGTGAAATGGCTTCTGGGAACTGGATCTTTTTCTGAAATGAATCATACACAATCATTATAGCTGTCAGGTCCCTGAAATAATTCTTAATACAGCAAAAGTAAAGTTGCATACTTGGGTGAATTTCTAAAAGTTGACATATCAGATTTGAGATTTCCAGTTCCTAAAATACGAATTTTGAAGAATTCTTTTCTTTCCCTCCATGGGGACCCAATGTAGCTGACATCGATCTCCCATCCTCCATTTCATTCTGAGAGTATATGACTGGTTCAAGGTCACCCAACGAGCTTTCATGGCAGAGTCAGAATTTGAACCTGGGATCTCCCAGCACCTACTCCATCACTCTAGCTACTATACCACACTGGCTCAGGAATTCTCTCTCCTTTCTAACTTTAGCAATTGAGGCAGGCTGATCCATGCTACTGTACCCTCTAGACTGGACTACTGCAACACACTCTGCATGGGGCTACCCTTAAAGTAAACTCAGAATGCTAAAATGGAATTACACCTGCTCTCCAGACTACACAAACTAGTTCCCCTAGAGGAAATGACAGCTTTGGAAGGGTGGACTTTATAGCATCAAATCCATCCGAGGTCCCTCCCCTCCTCAGATTCCACCCTTCTCAGTATCTATCCCCAAATCTCCAGAAATTCTCCAACCTGGAGATGGCAAACCTAAGTTCTTCTAACACTACAGCACAGTGGTTTGTTACATTCCAAGGTTTCAGGCTTATTCGGGCTTTTTTTTTTGTAGCAGGAACTCCTTTGCATATTAAACTACACCCCCCCCCCCGATGTAGCCAATCCTCCAAGAGCTTACATGGTTCTTCTTACAGGGCCTACTGTAAGCTCTTGGAGGATTGGCTATATCAGGAGTGTGTGGCCTAATATGCAAAGGAGTTCCTGCTACAAAAAAAGTCCTGGGTTTATGCCAGAAAGGACTAAGGTGAAGCACAGACTGATCAGATACAATTTTGAAGTACTGATGTTGAAAAGGCGTCTGAATTTTCCCCCCAACAAATGAACGTGAAGCTTTTATCTGAGCATACACATATTTGTGTTAGGGGCAGCAAATCAGGCCTACTCAGGAGCAAGTCCCATGTTATTTACCAAGGCTTCCTCCCAGGAAAGTGCCCTTAGGACTACAGGCTGCGAGTGTGTGTGTGTGTGGGGGGGAGGTATATATATATTCATGTATGTGATTAATTTCTGCAGTAATGAAAGCTGAAAGACCAAGAAGCATGAATGCCTCTCTTTATGCGCAGGCCAGCTGAATTTGCGACTCGGCTAAGCTATCTCCACACTAATGCGCAAGGCCCTCGCCTGATGCAGGGTGGGAGGACAATTAAAATTTTATGCTCATTTAATCTTGCGCCCTTTCGGAGCAAAGGCTGACAACTGGGCCCGATTTTCCCGAAAGGCTGGCATTATATAACCTCGATGAATCCACCAAATGCAATTCACTCGGCTGCTGTCGCGACAGCCAGGCTCACACAAACGCGGGATTGTGCTCCCCTTCTCGTGCAGTTGCTGGGCCCCCCAAACCTCCAGTTAAGCAGCTCAGACAAAAATGGATTGAACTTGAAGGGGATCTTCAGAGCTCTTTTGGTTTCCTTTTACACACCCCACCCCCCGAGCTTTAGTTTGTGTCAGGTTCCCCTTTTTTTTCCAAACTTGGCCTCGACAAATTGATTTTTGCAGGAGACAGAAAAGGAGCAAAGCTTATGCCACCCTTTGAGCCATTAACGTTTTGCTCTGGTACACAGCAAAATTGATTCTTTTTACAGGTTGATTTGGGGGCATGTATTTTTTTTTTTCATATATATATTTTTGTCCCCTCTTTTCAGGCTCAAGAGGTGCACTCTGTTTTCTGGTCATTTCCTTTAACTGAGGGTTCATTGAAGAAATCTGTATTGTGCCATTATCCATCGGTGGTGCTGTGGTTTGAGCGCAAAGGCAGTTTATCTTATTAAAGTTACGCTGTCTGAGAGATTCGTTTAAGTGTGACCTGGTGTATTATTCTTGGAGCCTCTTGTGGGCTGTATTGGACATCTGAGAGTTGTAGACGTCTCTCGTGTGTTTCAGCAAGGGCACTCTCCCGATGCAATTTCGATAATTTCCGTTGAGTTTAAAGGGCTCTTCTGTGCCTTCGAAATTGCTTAAAGGCTCTCTGTGCCTTCGAAGGGCTGCAAATATTTGAACAACGGTTTCTATATAGATGGATAGATACGTAGAATGATAAACCCAGATGGATGGGGCAAAAGTCAGAAGGAAAATAGCTTGAGATCTGGGGGTAAGGGGAGAGAGATGAACGCCAAATAGGGGCAAAAAAAACCATACTGTTTGGGAGATACAATTGGTTGTCCGAGAACTCCATATCATTGAGTGAGGAGAACTAAACTAAACTATTGTTATTGGTGAGGTTCATGAAGACCTAATACTGCACAAGAAAGCTGGATGAACTTTCTAGTTCCTAGAAAGGTTCTTTTGAGGAGGATCTTTCTAGCTTCTAGGAGGTGAGATGTAATTTTGGAAGAACTGGCATTTCATCAGCATTAGGCTTTACAATGAGGGGGCTGCAAGGAATTGCAGAGGGATTTAGGATTGGGATGTTTCCCTCGCCAACCCAGATTTCTTGTGGGCTTGAACTACCCAGTTTCCACATCTCTCCCCACTGCTTTAACTGGCTCTCAACATTCCAAAGGTCATGAGCATCGTGCTAGTGGTGTGTGTGTCATTTTTAATTGTACAGAGTAATATTTCACTATATGCGTAGAGAATCCCCTAAGTATGCAGAAATTCTTACAGTATTTGCAAGTGGGCCTATGTGATAAACACTTAACCATGCGTTTTAACATCTGAAGGAACAAACTGGGGGCTATGTGGAACCAGGGGGACTTAAACAATTTGTCAGTGCCCCCCATCTCTTCCTCACAGATTCTATAAGCCAGGGGTCTGCAGTCTTTTTGAGCCTTTGGGTACCTTTGGAATTTTGACATGGAGCAGTGAACAAAATTACAAAATGGCTGCTGCAGTAGGTGGAACCAATCACAAAATGCCTGCTGCAAGATGTGGAGCCAACCACAAAATATCAGGGATCAAGTTTATAGATAACTCTAACCAGGGGTGGAATTCTAGCAGGAGTTTCTTTGCATATTAGGCCACACACCCTGATGTAGCCAATCCTCCAAGAGCTTACAAAAAAGAGCCTTGTAAACTCTTGGAGGATTGGCTACATCTGTGGGGTGTGGCCTAATATGCAAAGGAGCTCCTGCTAGAATTCCACCCCTGACTCTAACTCTTCAACATTTCAAGCAGAAGTTCTGTTTAACAGGATGCCTTTTAGTCTACATAGTCAATCAGAAGTCCTGCTTGGCAAAGTCCCGCCTAACTCCACCCACTTTCTAAAAGCTCTTGGTGCCATAGTGCCCATATGCACTATGTTAAAATCTTGCTATAAGATTTGAAGAGTTCGAGCGAATTTCCTCTCACACATTTCCTCACTCCCTTAACTGGCTCTCAGCATTCTGTGTCTCCTTGAGCATGTTCATTCCTAATCAGGCCTATCTTGGGTGATGATGAGGTGTTCCTTAGGAATGTTTGAACATCCACCAGCCTGGCTCACATCCAGTTCGCCAGTCACAAACAAGGAGCTGATTTTTCAGTGGTCTGTTCGACTGTTCATTAAAACTGTTCATTAAACTGTTTGCAGCTGTTCTGCGGGTTGCTTTGCTGCATTCCTTCCTAACCGTGAAGTACAGGCTTTTCTCAGACACGTGTCCTCACACAGCCCGAGTCCTGCTGTGTTGCAACCTAACTGTTCTGCTCAGCAAGCAATTCTTTAAGCAGGCAACTGAATCAGTCACGAATCATGCAAACCAATTGCAAGCTAATACTATGCTTCACTAAATTCCTACCCCTTTGGTTCTTATCTAAATTAGGGGTAGCCAAACTTGCTTAATGTAAGAGCCACATAGAATAAATGTCAGATGTTTGAGAGCCACAAGACATGAACATCAGACGTTTGAGAGCTGTAAGACAGGAAGGAAGGAAGGAAGGAAGGAAGGAAGGAAGGAAGGAAGGAAGGAAGGAAGGAAGGAAGGAAGGAAGGAAGGAAGGAAAATAGATGGGGAGGAAGAAGGGAGAGAGAGATGGAAAGAAAACAACTTTAACTTTAAATGCATTTTTCAAGCCGCTAGCTAGCTTGGATTTGGTTTTATACCCTGCCCTTCACTACCTAGAGCAGGGGTGGGGAACCTCCATCCTGAGGGCCATATGCGGCCCTCGAGGTCACTTGGTGCGGCCCTCGGGGATTGTTGGACCAAACCGAGCCATGTGGCAGCCTCCCTGGGGCCTGGCTGGCCAGTGAGGATCATGGGGCCCAGCCATGCTGTGCACTAGCCTCCCCAGGGCCAGGTAGGGATCACAGGGCCCAGATGTACTGTGTGGTAGCCTCCCTGGGGCCTGGCTGGCCAGCCAGAATTGCTGCAGGGGCTGGAAAAGTTACTGTCACAGTTCAGTTTGCACTTGATTATCCCAGATGGTGTAGCCTAATATGCTAATGAGTGTGTGACCTAATATGCTAATATTAGGGGATGTGGTCTAATATGCTACTGAGTTCCCTATGCATTTGTCTAGGGTGGCGGGCCGTGTGTGTGTGCGTGCCAGATTAGGCTCTCCCCACATTACTTCAAATAGAAAAACAATTACATGCATTAATTTTGCTGGCCTGAGTCATTCTCCCTCGATGGAGCGCTGCTTTTTAAGTTGATAATTTTTATGGCCCGTGAATGATATTATAAATATCCATATGGCCATTGGTAGAAAAAAGGTTCCCCACCCCAAGCCTTGGGGAAGTGATTTAAAGAGACAAATGCTTTCTCCAAGCCAGCCAACAGGGTGGTGGGGCTTCAAGAGCCACACAATGTTTGTGAAAGAGCCGCATGGGGCTCCTGAGCCACAGTTTGGCCACCAGTGATCTAAATAGTCCTGAGCGTGGCTAATGATCGCTGATCACTTAGAATCATTGAGCATTACTGAACACGTGTGGTCTTACAAAGTCCCGCTGCAAACCTTTTTGGCAGCAATTTGCAGTTGTTGGTATAAACCAAACAGATTGAGTGATTGGCCCACATCTGACTGATACTTTTTAAAATATGTGATAAGTTTGACCATTAAATACATTTGTGGTGAAATTCACAGTATCCAAAACGTTAATGTATAAAGTCCTATTTTGCTGCATGCCTGGGCAGTCAATAATGACTAGACAGGTCATGCTCCTTTTGTAATTGGCACAATACATTTATTTATTTATTTTTTATTTATCTATCAAATTTATATCCCATTCCCTTTCCCCCAAACAGGACTCAGGACAGCTAACAGCATATAAAATACACTCAGTAACACCATGTCATGCAACACTGTAGGAATTTCCCTGATTTCTATGATTTCACTATAGAATTTTCTGAAAACCCTAGAGCTTCTCACAATGCAGTGATGTTGCTTCTGGTTACATAGGCAGAAGTGATGCCACGGTATTAAACAACATGGTTTCACCAGGTCTCTGACACCCTAGTCTTCCACAGGGCTGGCAACCTACCCATGACTTTATTTAATTCTGGAGTAAGGCTTAGAGACTGCTGTGGCAATGGAAAGTAAGGGTGTGCAAAAAAAATAATCAGAAAAATTCAGATTTGATGGTATTCGGGGCTCCAAATTTACAGGGCTGCTGCAGGACACTCTCCCCCACAGAACCCCCAATTTTCAAAAGGATTGGACTAGGGGGTCTGATTCTAGGGGCACTAAATGAGAGTGCCAGCAGAGGTCCATCAGTGGCTATTAGCCACAGCGTAGTATTGGAATTCTTTGACTGGGTCAGTGATGCTTTGTATTCTTGGTGACTGGGGGAGGGGGGGCAGTGGGAGGGCTTCTAGTGTCCTGGCCCCACTGATGGACCTCCTGATGGCACCTGGGTTTTTTTTGGACACTGTGTGATATAGAGTGTTGGACTGGATGAGCCATTGGCCTGATCCAACAGGGCTTCTCTTATGTTCTTATGTGACACAGAGTGTTGGACTGGATGGGCCACTGGCCTGATCCAACAGGGCTTCTCTTATGTTCTTATGTGACACAGAGTGTTGGACTGGATGGGCCACTGGCCTGATCCAACAGGGCTTCTCTTATGTTCTTATGTGACACAGAGTGTTGGACTGGATGGGCCATTGGCCTGATCCAACAGGGCTTCTCTTATGTTCTTCTGTGACACAGAGTGTTGGACTGGATGAGCCATTGGCCTGATCCAACAGGGCTTTTCTTATGTTCTTAAGTGCCTTCATTCCACCATTGTTCTCTGTGGACCATTGAAGTCAATGGCAAAATATAGAGTAATGTATAGACTCTGGGGAGGAGGGGGTATGAGGGAGAACCCCCAAATTTCCAGAGCCTCTCCCCCACAGAACCCCCAAGTTCCAAAAAGATTGAACTAGGGGGTCCAATTCTAGGGGCACCCAAAAAGGTGCCCCAGGTGAAAAGGTGTCAATTTCCCCATGATGGGAAAATTGACACTGAAGAGGAGGGGGTTTGAGAGAGAGGCACCAAATTTGCAATGTAGCTGCAGGAGCCTCTCCCCCAAGGAATCCCCAAGTTCCAAAAAATATTGGACCACGAGTTCCCATTCTATGGAACCCCAAAGTGGTTGCCCCCTCCCCATTTTCTCCTATGATGGGAGAAACTTGCAAACACAGGCAGCAGTCAGATTCTCCTAGAGAATCTCTGCAGTGGAAAGTCAACTGTGGTGAGGATGCTTGTTTGCAAGGAGCATAACAGTGCTATGTGCCCAGCAGAACAAGTGCCACTGTGGCAGTGCCAGTGCTACACATAGGATCATAGTTCAAATCTGAGAATATATCTGAATTACAAACCTATGGGGGGGGGGTGCCTTCTGCAAGGACCCCAGCACAGAAACAGTGCATTGAATGCACTGGTGCTAAGCAGCAGGCCCATGTGCCAACCCAATAGCATCTAGCCCAGTGGCATAACCTTACAAACTACTGCCCAGGAGCTGAACTCAGCGCCCATGTGGGTATACTGAAAGATGAATGGACACAAATCTGAAATCAAGATTCACAAAGCTGAGTGACCTGTTTTACTGCAACATCATTTCAGAAATAGACTGGAACAGGAGAGGAGGGCAGAGTTGATAGAAGTGAGGAGATTCCAGTCTGTTTCTGAAATGATGTTGCAGTAAAACAATGGCCCATATGGTATAATGGGGTTGAATAGTTGCCACATTTTGGTGGCTATTTGGGACTGCTGTATTCGGCAGCTGAATCAGATCAGAGAATCTAATTCGGCTGTATATGGCCCAAATGCAGCCAAATCAGCTGTTTTTCGGGGTTATATTCGATTCAGTTGAACTAAATGCACACCCTTAGTGGAAAGTTGCATCTGACTTATGGCAACCCCAAAGACTTTTCAAGGCAAGAGAGGTTCAGAGGTGGTTTGCCATTGCCCGCCATAGCAACCCAGATTTCCTTGGTGGTCTTCTATCCAAGTACTAACCAGGGCTGACACTGGTCAGCATCCAAGTGCTGATGAGATCAAGCTAGCCTGAGCCATCCAGGTGAGGGCAGAGATTCCTGTAGTAGATGTCCAGACAGGGTAATGCTGATCACCACTCCGTGATCAGCATAGAATTTTCCTCCAGGCCAGACTGACCCAGGAATTTTGTAGTTGTTTTGCCTTCCTCTGGGCATACAGAATCACTGAGGGAGTATCAGGGAGAAGGTGGTTGTGATTTTTTGTGTTGTGCAGGGGGAAGGGGTTGGACTAGATGACCTCTGAGGTCATTTCCAGCTCTGTTTCTATAACTTCTGTGCAGCTTTGAGCCCCCCAACCTAATATTTTCACAAAGCTCTGATTCATAGAGCTAGTTTGGTGCAATGGTTTGCAGAAGTGGTTATGCGTGCCAACTCTTATCTGGGAGAACCGGGTTTGATTCCCCACTCCTCCCCTTGCAGCTGCTGGAATGGCCTTGGACCAGCCATAGCTCTCGCAGAGCTGTCCTTGAAAGGGGAGCTTCTGTGAGAGCTCTCTCAGCTCCACCTACCTCACAGGGTGTCTGTTGTGGGGGAGGAAGATAAAGGAGATTGTGAGCCGCTTTGAGACTCTGAGATTCAGAGTGTAGGGTGGGATATAATAAATCCAATATCATCCGATATCATCATCCTATGAAAGGTTGTCGGTCTCCAACTAGCTTATGTGGCTATGCTCATAACAGCACCTGATCTACAGGAATCAAAAGCTGAAGCTTTTCAAAGCAAGGGCAAAACAGGGTCATGTGCTCAATGCTGCAATGCTGCAGAACAATATGCTCACAGTATATTGTTACAGGGGCAGCTGGAAAAAAAAATGGCCACTCTGCCTTAGGATCTGACCCACTTTTATTTTCTTTTATTCATCCCGGTCCCTGAGATCCTGTTTAGGGTTAATTTCACCACAGTGCTAGTTCATATTTTGAACACGTGTGTGATGCCACCGTGGTGTAGAGGCAGGGCCGGCTTTGCTACTATTGCTTAGGGTGCCAGCCTTCTGGGGCACTGAATTGGGCACCCCCAAGTGACTTGGTGATGTTATCAATTAAGGGGGGAGCACCAGAAGTTGGTCTTGCCTAGGGTGCCAGAGAGTCTAGGGCCGGCCCTATGTAAGAGTGGCTGACTCTAATCTGGAGAACTGGGTTTGATTCCCCACTCCTCCTCCACATGAAGCCTGCGGGGTGACCTTGGGCCAGCCACAGTTCACTTAGAATCCTCTCAGCTCCACCTACCTCACAAGGTGCCTTTTGTTGGGAGAGGAAGGGAAGATGATTGTAAGCTGCTTTGAGACTCCTTAAGGTAGAGAAAAGCGGGGTATAAAAACCAACTCTTATTCTACATGTGTGTGGGAAACTCCAAACTTAGGCTCTGGCCTGTTATGAAAGAAAGAAGTCAAAGGGCAAAGTGACTGAGCAACAGAGATGTTGTTGTCGTCTCTTTTTAAAACAAAACCCCCCAAAAGGCAACAGATGGATCCAGATTTGAACTAGATAGAGCACTGTGGTCGGTCCCAGTTGGTGTGAAAGGGTTAAATTTGTTAAAAGCTCCAGGTCCCCCCCCCCCACCCCTCCAGTCTCCTTGAGCCACTAACTGTGGTATTCTGGGTAATTACTACAGCTTAAGCAAGGAGGCCGCACCTTAGATAAATCTCCAACACCGGTGTTTGCCGCAAACATTTTCTTTTCCTGCAAGCCACAGCTTGCCTCTCAGATATAGTTACGTTCTGTTTCCAGTTTGCTTCTTTTTTTTCTTTTTGCCCCCCCTCCTTCATCTACCTTGTACTCAGTTGAACTAACAAATCAAAATGTGTTGACTTAGCTCCCTGCCTTTTTGATGATCACCTGAGGCAACCGTCCCTGCCAACTGTGTGGTAACTTATACCACGCAGGCAGAGGACTCTCCTACTGTATACTGGACACCCCCCTCCCTCAAAAAAAACCCCTCCCTCAAAAAGAGAAGTTAGAATCCACATTAAGAACATTTCATTGCTTTCTTTTCACTCCAGAAGGAGTTTAATTTCAGGGGGAAATGTTATACGAGGCCTTATTTCCCAAATTAGGATTGTCAGGGGCTTGATGGGACACAGTGACTCTTTACTGAAATCTTCCAAGGGGCCAAACCAAATGAGACCCTGAGGTTTTCTGTGAACTATTTATTTATTTTTAAAAAACCAGTTATTGGGGGATGGGCCCCGGACTGGGACTGCAGTCAGAAGGAAGAGATATTGAAGCTTTCCATCCAGAGATGCTTTCTCAGTTCTCAGATGCTCCAATGGCACTGAAATTTTCCCCAGTGGGGAAGGGGTACCTACATCTCTACCAAAATATAGCTCCAATAAGAAAAATATCAGCCACCCTGAAACATTTTAGATTGGGAAAATATGGCAGAGGGAAGCATAAACTCCCTCCCTGGACATAGGGTGGCTATCCTCCAGGCAGGGCCTGGAGATCTAATGAAATGATAGCTGATCTCCAGAGTATAGAGATCAGCTCCCCTGAAGAAAATGGCCACTTTAGATTCTATGACATATACCCACTGATGTCCTTCTCTGCCCCAAGCCCCAGTCTCCTCAGGTTCCACCCCCAAATCTCCAGGAATTTCCCAATTCAGAGCTGGCAACCATAAACCAGTGCCCCAATCAAAAATAGGGGGGGGGGGGCGTGAGCCTGTTAATAGAATGTTTTTTTAAAAAAATCATTGTCTCTTCTGGTTCCGCAAGGAGAAGGAGGAGGAGATTGGATTTATACCCTGCCCTTCATTTGGAGTCCCAGAGCAGTTTACAATCTCCTTCCCTTCCTCTCCTCACAAGAGACACCTCATGTGGTCGGTGGGACTGAGAGAGCTCTGAGAGAACTGCTCTTGAGAGGAACAGCTCTGAGAGAACTGTGGTTTGGCCAAGGTTACTCAGCTGGTTGCATGTGGAGGAATTGGGAATCAAACTTGGTTCACCCAGATTATGGTCCACCCTCTTAACCGCTACACCAAATTGGCTCTGCGTGTGCCTTTGGGTATGTGTGGGACTGTTTGTCTTTGGGCATGCACACAGATATCCCCAGACCTTTTTGGTAGCAGGAACTACTTTGCATATTAGGCCACACCCCCTGATGTAGCCAGTCCTCCAAGATCTTACAGTAGGCCCGGTAAGCTCTTGGAGGATTGGCTGCAACAGGGGTGAGTGGCCTAATATGCAAAGGAGTTCCGGCTGCAAAAAAAAAGCCCTGGATACCCCTAAGCATTCAGTTTACATAATGAAATATTAACCAACTTATAACAAAGTCTGAAGTCCTAAGCATGCTTAAGGTAAAGCCTTTGTGCTGCAATGAACTCATGGCATCCTCATGGGCTTTTCAAGGCAAGGGATGAGCAGGGGCAGTTTGCCATTGCCTTCGCCTGGAACATTTTTCTTGGTGGTCTCCCACCCAAGTACTGATCTTGCTTAGCTTCTGAGCTGTGACAAGATTGGGATAATATGATCTACCAGGGCTCCGGCATACTTGGTGGTGAAAAGTGCTGTCAAGTTACAGCTGCCTTCTGGCCACCCCGTACGGTTTTCAAGGCAAGAGGCATTCAGAGGTGGTTTGCCTATGCCTGCCTCCACATCATGACCCTGGTATGCCTTGGAGGTCTCACAACCACTTACTAACCCTGCTTAGCTTCTGATATCTGATGAGATCGGGCTAGCCTGGGCGATCCAAGTCAGGGCACAAGCATATTTTAAAAGGTAAAGGTGGTCCCTTGCGCAAGCACCAGTCGTTTCCGACTCTGGGGTGATGTCGCATCACAACATTTTCTTGGCAGACTTTTTATGGGGTGGTTTGCCATTGCCTACACGTTAACGCCAGCAAGCTGGGTACTCATTTACTGACCTCAGAAGGATGGAAGGCTGAGTCAACCTTGAGCCGGCTACCTAAACTCAGCTTCCACCAGGATCAAACTCAGGTCGTGAGCAGAGCTTGGACTGCAGTACTGCAGCTTACCACTCTGCACCATGGGGCTCTTCCAAGCATCTTTACCCAGGAGTAAATAAAATTGACTGTATGTACTTCTGAAGGACTTACTTCTGAGTAAACATGATAGACCTGTGTAGGAGGAACGCTCATTTAGTTTCCTCTTTGCCCTGAACCCTCTACCTCTGGAGCTGCCTGTATAACTCTTTTGGTGCCCACTCCACAGCTCTGGCACCCTAGGCAAATGCCTAGATTTGCCTATTGGATGGGCCTGCCCTAACAGCTTGTTTCTTATTTTCTGTAACTATGCTTATTTCTTGAAGATCAACATGGTAATTTTTCTATCTCCATTTCCAGTCATCTGACCAACTCATCTATGAATTTGCTTTCTCTCAAACCAGACCATCTGACAGTATCGCCTACTTTAGCCAGCTGCCCATGTCCGAGGCAGTCTGTCTCACCAGGGGTTTTTTTTGTAGAAAATGCCTAGTAATAGCTCATTTGCATATTAAGCCACACCCCCTGATGTCAGCATTGTTCCATATGGGGTTATTTGCATATTAGGCCACACCCCTGATGGTGCCATCGTTTCACACAGGGCTTTTTAAAGAAAGAGCCCAGCAAGACTCATTTGCATATTAGACCACACCCCTGACATTTGCATATTAGACCACACCTCCTGGTGCCACGCCAGCTGGAACTGCGTTCCTGTGCATTCCTGCTCAAAAAAAATCCCTGCATCTCACCACTAAAGATGCCAACTCTGTCTTGAGAATTTCCCGGAAATTTGGAGGCAATACCTGGGAAGGGGGCTCAATGAGGAAGTAATTTCGAAGTGTCCACCCTCCAAAGCCCCATTTTTCTCCAAGAGAACTGTTCCATGAAGATCAGTTGTAGTTCTGGGAAAGCTCAGGCCCCACCTGGAAGTTGGCAACCCCAACATCTTCAGCCAGCAGTCCTTTAACTTGCGACGCCAGGGACTGAACCTGGGACTTTCTGTCTGCAAAACTGTTACTCCAGTTCTGAACCCCGGCCTCTCCCTGCATTAAGCCACTCTCTCTGTGATCAGATACCTTGACCTTTGACCTCTCAGTTTGTCAGTAGCGCAGAAATGGCTGGTGTGGGAACAGGTGCCCAAAGCTGCCCAGGGGGTATTAAACAAGATGCTTATGCTACTGTTCCCTATTACATGCTCCCTCTTCAAAGAAACAAGCAAATATGTTGTGGGTTTAGCTATTGGTTTATAATTGGATTATGCTGGCAGAAAGGGGGGAGAAAAACAACGAAAGGTAATTATAGCCGCAGGGAATGCCATTCAAGAGCAGCGGGACCGGGAAGCTGATGCCGTCGATCCTCCATTGGTAGCGTTTGCTTTAATTTAAGCCTACTGCGTTAGCATATCTCAAGGGATCTCCAAGCTATTGCTGAATTACTTTCTGTTCAGCCTGGGGTAAATGTAGCTAATTGGGTGCCCCATCCTTTGGAAGTGGTCGATTTATTTTTGCCCATGACATGAGGGCCTCCCTAGACTCACATAATCTGGAAGTCACACACACAAAAAGCAGCCTAGTGTAGAAGTGGCCCAACTGCGACTTGGGAGCCACATGTGGCTCTTGCATACATATTGTGTGGTTCTCAAAGCTCCCACCATCCCATCGGTCTGCTAGGAGAAGACATTTCTCTCTTTAAATCACTTTGCCAAGCCCCAGCTAGCACTTTGGAAAATGCATTTAAAATTAAAACTGCTTTCTTTCTACATCTCCCTCCACATCTATTTCCTTCCTCAAACATATGACATTCAGGTCTTGTGGCTCTCAAACATCTGATGTGTATTTTATGTGGCTCTCAAACATCTGATGTGTATTCTATGTGGCTCTTATATTAAGCAAGTTTGGCCACCTCTGGCCTAGTGTCTATGTTTAATAGGCTTGAGAATCTGCCACTATGGTGTAATGGTTAGAGCAAGTGCCTGTGGCTGCCATGGAGCCAGCTGACACCTTTCATGCCACCCCCCAAGAGTTTTTAGAAAGTGGTTGGGGCCAGGTAGGGCTCTTGCCCAGCAGGGCTTCTGATTGGCTGTTGGAGAGACAACTATTGTAGTGGTTAAAGAGCGGCAGACTCTAATCTGGAGAACCAGCAGGGATTTTTTTGTAGCAGGAACTCCTTGATGTAGCCAATCCTTCAAGAGCTTACAGTAGGCCCTGTAAGAAGAGCCCTGTAAACTCTTGGAGGATTGGGTCCATCAGAGGGGTGTGGCCTAATATGCAAAGGAGTTCCTGCTACAAAAAAAGCCCTGAGAACTGGATTTGATTCCTCACTTCTCCACCATGGGTCAATCACAGTTCTCTCACTCCCACCTACCTCATAGATGGTCTGTTGTGGGGAGAGGCAGGGAAGGTGATTGTAAACTGCTCGGTGACTCCAGGTAGTGAAGGGCAGGGTATAAAACCAAATCTTGGCTGGGCAGATTAAAATGACATTGATTCAACAGTCGCCACTGCCACCATAACGTTGGTTTTATTCTCTTTCATTCCTTTTTCCTGGTGCATTTTCTAAACATTCCTTCATCACCCCTGTCCTTGGCCTTCCTCTGTGTGGCTGGTTTTGCCTTCTGCAGCAGCCATTTTGCAAGTGGCTGCACCTCCTGTGGCAGCCATTTTGTGGTTGTCCACCACCAGTCTCAGAATTCTAAAGGTGTATATTAGGGTTGCTAGGTCTGTGCTGGAAAATACCTGGAAACTTTGGGAGTGGATCCGAGGGAGGGTGGAGTTTGGGGAAGGGAGAGGCCTCAGCATAGTACAATACCATAGAGTCCATCCTCCAAAGTAGTCATGATTTCTGCCAACTGAAGAGCAATTGTAAAAGTGGGAGATCTTAGGCCCCACTTGGAAGGTAGCAACCCTAGTGTCCACAGTTTCAAATAAGTTGAGTGTTGAGTTAGAGTGTTGGACTATGAACTAGGAGATCACAGTTCAAATCCCCACTTAGCCATGGAAATCACTTGGCCAGTCGCTCCCTCTCCACTTAATTAATCTCATAACAACAACAACAACAATGTTGTTGTTGTTGTATGGCATTGTGTGTAGAATAGCTAGGAGATGCTGAAATTGCTTGGCAGCTCCAAGCTCTTGGTCCTTTTAACTGGAGATGCCAAAGACTAGGGTTGTCAAGTCCAAAAAATATCTGGGGACTTTGGGGGTGGAGCCAGGAGATGTGGAGGGTGGAGCCAGAAGCAAGATTGTGGCAAGCATCATTGAACTCCAAAGGGAGTTCTGGCCATCACCTTTAAAGGGACCGCACACCTTTTAAATGCCTTCCCTCCTTTGGAAATAATGAATGATGGGGCACCATCTTTTGGGGCTCATAGAATTGGATCCCTTGGTCCAATACTTTTGAAACTTGGAGGGTATTTTGGGGAGAGGTATTGGATGCTATGCTGCATGTTTGGTGATTCTACCTCAAAAAACAGCCCACCTAAAGCCCCAGATACCTGCAGATCAGTTCTCCATTATACCTTATGGGTCTCCATAGGGAATAATGGAGTCCCTCCCCCCCCCCTTCTGATGACCCTTAAGCAGGGGGAGGGCCTCCAAACCAGGAGATCCCCTGCCCCCATCTGGGGATTGGCAACTCTACCAAAGACTGAACCAAGGACCTTCAAGCAAATATTCTGCCACTGAGCCAGGACACCCTACACCGGAAGCTGCCTTACACTGAATCAGTCATCAGTCCAGGAAGGTCAGCATTGTCTGGGAGCAGCTCTCCAGGGTCTCACGTCACGTATTGCCAAGTCCTTGTTAACTGGAGATGCCAGGGCTTGAACCTGGGACCTTCTGCATGCCAAGCAGAGGCTCTGTCCCTGAGCCACAGCCTCTCACCATTGCCAACTATCCCTCCACCAGCTTCCTATTCATTGTTATGGGTATATGTGTGTGGTGGGGGAGATGGGGGGGGGGGTCAAAACCCAACACTTTTTACTTATCCATTTAAAAAGTTTCTCGCTGTAGCGAGTGGGTGGGCTGAACTGTGTCGAGAGGCTCTGTGTACCTTGTAAATTGCTTGTGTTCCTATGGGGATGAAAGCAAAGTGTATCACTTTGTAGAGATGATCTGAAAAACTTTAAAGGTCAGAAGTTTATATATAAGTAGTTGCTCAAGGGAGGGGAGATGTATGCTTTGTGCGCTATCTGTCTTCACAAATTCTGTCCTTTTGAAGGAGGGAAAAAAACCCTGATATAATGGGGAAAGGAACTATACCAAATCTCTGCATGTTGTAAGGAAAGCAGAATTAAGACCCGCTCTGCACCCTTTGATTTCCCTAAATCTGTGTTTTCAGATCTGGCGATAGGCTGGGGATAGGGGGTGTTAAGTCTTTGCCTCTAGCAGATGTAGCCATGTCTCTTCCTGCGTGCTGTTTTATGACTGGCACATCCCCCTATCCCAATTCTCCTTCTGAACATAAATCACTCTGGTCATTTCTATAATGGACGTACCGCAGATTTAGAAGGGAAGAATAAGCAAGTTATTGAACCTGAACACTGAGTTCTAAATACAGACCTATTTCTCGACAACCTGAAATTGGAAAGTTCTAGATCAAGGTGAATATGTAACAATGAAGGGAGCATAGGAGGTTTCCCTTCAATAGCTAGACCATTGGTTGACCTAGCATTTAGGGAGAGCTGTGGCTCAGCGGTAGAGCAGGCAGAAGGTCCCTGATTTAATGCCCAGCATCTCCAGTTAAAGAATTAGGCAGCAGGTGATGTGAAAGACCTGTGCATGAGACCTTCGAGTGCAGCTGCCAGTCTGAGTAGACAATACAGACCTTGATGAAACAAGGACTTGATTCAGTCTAAGGCAGCCTCATTTATTGTCTGCTCTGAGTGGAAGTGGCTCTCTAGAGAAGAAAGACCTTTCCTAACACTTGCAACTAGGGACCCTTTAGTTGGAGATGCCAAAGATTGAACCTAAGGTCTTCTAGATGCTCCTATCCTGTCCTGAGCTTTGTCCATTCATGAAGACTATCTGAAGATTCCTTGGACTTGTACCAGGAACATTCTCCAGTCTGCATAGATATATTAATCTGCCTTTGTTTTGTGTCATAGTATTGTATACCCAGAGTAGCAGAAGCTCTGTGGGATCTCATCCCTCCCACCAGAAATCCTTTAACCAGAAGATGCTAGGAGTGAACATGGCTTTCTACATGAAAGCCTGGTGTGCCACCATGGAGCCATAGATTTAAGTTCTTTTCCAGTTGCCACTAAAAATGTACCTAATTTGAAGCATTTGAGGTGGGTGTTCTTCTCAGCTGAGGGATGCCATGGTGACATTTCTTAGGTAAGTCCAACGCATTCTTAGACTAAAGTTTGAGTCCAATGGCACCTTTAAGACCAACAAAGTATAATTCTCAGTATAAGCTTTCATGTGCATGAACATAAGAGAAACCATGTTGGATTAGGCCAATGGCCCATCCAGTCCAACACTCTGTGTCACACAGTGGCCAAAAAACCCAGGTGTCATCAGGAGGTCCACTAGTGGGGCCAGGCCACTAGAAGCCCTCACCTGCATGCACACTTCTTCAGATATGTACATAAAAGCTTGTACCCAGAGTTATATTTAAAAGCTTACACATGAATATTTATATCCAGAGTTATATTTGTTGGTCTTAAAGATGCCACTGGACTCAAACTTTGTTCTGTTGCTTCATACCAACATGGCTACCAGTCTGGTGTAGTGGAGAGCCAGTTTGGTGTAGTGGTTAAGTGTGCGGACTCTTATCTGGGAGAACTGGGTTTGATTCCCCACTCCTCCACTTGCACCTGCTGGAATGGCCTTGGGTCAGCCATAGCTCTGGCAGAGGTTGTCCTTGAAAGGGCAGCTGCTGTGAGAGCCCTCTCCAGCCCCACCCACCTCACAGGGTGTCTGTTGTGGGGGAGGAAGGTAAAGGAGCCGCTCTGAGACTCTTCGGAGTGGATGGCGGGATATAAATCCAATATCTTCATCTACCTCACAGGGTGTCTGTTGTGGGGGAGGAAGGTAAAGGAGATTGTGAGCCGCTCTGAGACTCTTCGGAGTGGAGGGCGGGATATAAATCCAATATCTTCTTCTTCTTCTACCCACCCGAACCAGGGCTTTTTTTTTGTAGCAGGAACTCCTTTGCTCACAGGAAAGGGCGGCGTATAAGCCAACTAAAACTTTAAAAATAAAAGTATTAGGTCACACACCCTTGATGTAGCCAATCCTCCAAGAACTTACAGGGCTCTTAGTACAGGGCCTACTGTAAGCTCAAGGAGGATTTGATACATCAGGGGGTGTGGCCTAATATGCAAAGAAGTTCCTGCTACTAAAAAAGCCCTGACTGAAATAGTCTTAGACTATGATCCACATTCAGAGGCAATAGATCTGTGATCATCAAACAACTGGGGATGAGTATGTCCACCTTGTTCTGCTTTCTTCTTCCCAGGGACATCTGGTAGGCTATCTTCCTCAGGGGAGGGGCTGTGGCTCAGTGGCAGAACATCTGCTAGGCCAGCAGAAGGTCCCAGGTTCAATCCCCAGATGCTATGGCTGAAAGGACCAGGTGGGAGGTAATGTGAGAGATCTCCATCTGAGACCCTGGAGATCTGCTGCCAGTTTACGTAGACAATACTGACCTTTGTAAACCAATATCTTGATTTGGTATAAGGCTGTTTCATGTGTTCATGGGTGTTCATGTATTGGAGAATCAGGACACCATAGTTTGATCCAGCAAGACAGTTGCCCCTTCATTCAGACTAGAGTCCTTGTCCCAGATTATAGACTCTTCCTCCACCACCCCTTCCTTGTCACCAGTGCCACATCAGAATGCACCTCGATTATCCTTCGAATGCTGTATCCTAAGCTGGTTCCCCACTCCTAATTTGTTCTCCATGTTCCTGAGTGCTTATTACTGCCATTCCTTAGCAAGTCACTGGTGTGTGACAAATTGTGATCGCCCTACCTGCCTTGGGCTTTCAAGTGCACCTGCCTGTGGTAGAACTTCCAAGATGAATCGAAACAATAAAGTTAATAGGGTGATCTTTGCCTTCATTTATGTCAATAGGCTTCTTTTTACAAGAAATTATCTCTTTTTTAAGTCACAATTCTTTATGAAAAATGCAGTTAGAGTTTGCTTGTCCTGATAGGTGAATCCTTGCTGCACTCTAGAGAGATTTGACCTCATAATCGAGCAGGTCAAAGATACAGTCAACGACACAGAACAAAACCTGGCATGACACAGAGTCTGCTTTGTAGACACTTTCCTCCCTTTTATCTTTAGTCAATGTATTTAATATATGTTTGGCAAGTTCATAAAAGCTTTTAAGGGAAGCAAATTAAGATCCTTAACTATTCCTTAGTTCAAAGGGCTTGCCCTTGACTTAAATGGCATATTCTCACCCAATAAGAGATAGGGGCACCATCCCCAGCCAATAGCAAGTTGAGCCAAGTAGCTCCATGGGTTCCACTTGGTTGGGACCTGGGTCATGATGGCAATGATGAATATGAGTGCTTAGGTCCCACCCAAGAAAAACCCACTGGGACACTCAGCCCAGCTTGCTTCAGAGTTGTTTTAAGACTCCAGTCCACCTCAAGAGATATCCTACATAGAGTTTCATCCTTCTAAGTCTGTTAGCTCTTGGACCGCTTGTTCCCCAATCATGGTGGGTGATGCCCTGCTTCCACTCCCATTTCCCACCACCATTCTGAGCAGCAGTGGGAGAAAAAAAAATATCATGATACTAGCTGCAGCATCATATCATAAGAACATAAGAGAAGCCATGTTAGATCAGGCCAATGGCCCATCCAGTCCAACATTCTGTGTCACACAGCGGCCAAATATATATATATATACACACACACACACACACTGTGAAAACCCAGAAGTGAAAACCCAGAAGTGGCATTAAGTAACTCTAGGAATTGCCAAAAAGTGTATGGTTTTACCATAGACTTTGTGGCAGTTCCTAGAGCTACCTATGTCACTTCCATTTTTTTCCAGGAAGCGAAATGATGCTCCAGCTGGTGTCGTGCCCCCCTCATATATCCCCACCCACAGCCCTTCCACTGGTTGCCGGCCATTACATGACAACCCTAATTGACTTCAAGGGACTTGAAAGAAAGGTAGAACTCTGATTAGGATTGCCTGCCAAAGTCCTTCCTCAAATCACACATATACACACTGGACAGTAACCTCCCTAGGATCTCCTCTCATGCCTGTGCTTTGTGCTGTTAAATCTGATCTTCTGTTTGATAACTGTACAGATGTAGCTTACGTATGTATGGTAGCGTCTTTAATTGAAACCAATGACTGTCACTGTTAATAGCCCTAACTATCAGAGTAAAACATTAACAATTTGCTTTGTGTCACTCTTATTATTGTGTATCTAGCAAATGGCTGGTTGCTGGATAAATGTCTCAGACAAGTTAAATCCTTTGAGCTACAAATGGCACTGCAGCTCTGTGGAATAGCATAAGACAGACATTTGAGAGATTTCTAGTCCAACCCTTGGATATAGACAAGGGGAAGAGCTAGGAAGAACTTAGAGGCTATGGCTCAGTGGTGAAGGGAATTCAGACAACTCTTCCTTGTCTGCTGGGGCCTTTGGGTAATTTCAGAGCTTAGAGAAAGGGTAGAAAGTGACAACACAAAATGGCTGCCATAGGAGGTGGGACCAGTCACAAAATGACTTCCATAGGAGTTCTTACAAAAGGTTGGGAGATTCAAAGTCAAGCAACCAGCAACTATTGCTGATTGGGTGCTCTTTGCAGAGCCAAAGATGATGCATCCTGGCATCTTCTGAAGCACTTCCTGCCCAAGTGAGGTGGAAGATAGACTAGATTGGTTCTTTGTTTGGGAAAGGGGTAAGTGGGATCCAGGAAACTCACTGGTGAGCACCATGTTGAAGATCACTGCCTTAGAGTGCTGCTTCCAGACAGAGGATACAACAGTAAAAGGCATCTTCATGTTAGGGTTGCCAAGTCCAATTCAAGAAATATCTGGGGACTTTGGGGGTGGAGCCAGGAGACTTTGGGGGTGGAGCCAGGAGACATTGGGGGTAGAGCCAAAAGCAAGGGTGTGACAAGCATAATTGAACTTCAAGGAAGTTCTGGCCATCACATTTAAAGGGACTGCACATCTTTTTAAAGGCCTTCCTTCCATAGGAAATAATGAAGGATAGGGGCACCTTCTTTTGGGGCTCATAGAATTGGACCCCCTGAAACTTGGGAGGTATTTTGGGGAGAGGCACTAGATGCTATACTGAAATTTTGGTGCCTCTATCTCAAAAAACAGCTCCCCCAGAGCCCCTAATACCCGCTGATCAATTCCCCATCATTCCCTATGGGAATCGTTCATGGAGGTGCATGATGGCTATGGGGGTGGGGCTTCCCCCGCTGGCCAGCTGGCTGGGGGAGGGGGGAAGCCTGTAAAACTGGGGGATCCCCCTCTGGGACCTGGGGATTGGGAAGCCTACTTCATGTGTAACTTGAAATTTTGATTCCCCGCAAAGATAAAAAGCCTGGATATTCATATTCACATATTCATTTGGGCGTTATAATAAGGCATGTCAGATCATAGCCCTTTCTGGATTTCCTTCCAGTAATTAAGAGTGCTAGTGAAAATTAAAAATCAGTGATCACTCCCCTCTTTGTTGGCTCACAATATCAGTGCTTATGTCACCCAAAAAGCCCTATCAATTGGCTACGATAGCCAGGGGTTGGTTTTGCATTGGTGCAAGGGTTGTCATAAGTTTTTAGCTTGTTTCTTTGGTTCATCATAATACTTCCCAGATCAGGGATGTCAAACTTATTTGTTATGAGGGCCGGATCTGACAAAAATGAGACCTTGCTGGACCAGTCCATGTGTGTCATAAAATGTAATGCCAGATAGCAGAGATATAAACTTTATAAAGGACACAGACAAACACAATTAAAAATATTTTTAAAACTTAAAGATTTTTTAAAAAAACAATTAAAGAAAGTGCTTTTTTTGCATCTCTCCCATGGAATCCAGGGAACTGGGCAAAGGAAGCTCTGGCTCTTTCCTTCCTTCCCCAGGGGACCAGGAGGGGGAGGAGCCTCAGCCAACAGAAGGCAGAGAGAGGCTTGGCTCAGTAATTGCAACTGAGAGAGCCTGGCAAAGCAAGCTCTCCCTCCCCAAGGGAGGAGCCTCAATGGAGAAACTACAGGTTTTGCTCTGCAGCTCCTGTTTGATGGAGCAAGCCTGGCAAAGCAAGCTGTGACGCAGAAGGAAGCAAGAGAGACGGAGAAGGAAGCAGAGGACAGCCATTTGTTTGGGGGCCTGATTCAGCCTCCAGGCCACATGTTTAACATGCCTGTCCCAGACTGTGAAAAGCAACTGTTTTTGCTGAGGATGGGCAGGATCAGGTGGGACGTTTTCCCAGCCTGGCTTCAGATTGGCAACAGCTGCCCCCACCGCATCTTTACTGTGCCACTGAAGGTAAGCGGCAGCACTCATTTTGTGGCTGGCTGTGCCTCCTGTGGCATCAATTTTGTGGCTGCCATTGTGGGCTGTGCCCACTACGCTGTGTCAGGATGGCAAAAGTGCTTGCAGACTCAAAAAGGTTGGGGACCCCTGTTGAATAGCCGCCCTGAGCCACTTCGGTGGGAAGGGCGGGATATAAATTGAAATAAACTTAAACTTACTCTGTGAACCCCAGCACAGGGTACAGACATACAACCTGGCAGCATTCAAAGGAACAAAACATGGGATTAAAACAAATCTCCCAGATCGCCCTCTTCTTTAAAGAAAATGATTATTTTCCATTCTGTTCCTGGCTGTTGGGCCCAGATTGTGTAAGTAACTTGTACGGGGAAACAGAAAACTTAATTTTTAAAAATGTAATAAAATTCATTTCGACATTCCAGGTGCAAGCCTCTTGTCATTTGCTCCCCTCTAAATGGCATGCAATTATTTTGTTTGGTGGGTTAATACGAGAACTCTGTTCCAAGTGACAGCGAGAACAACTTAACCGCCGTTGCGCTTTGTATCACACCCTGGCAATCAGCTCGTTAATAAGTCGGGGAGATGGATATCGGCTTGAAAGGCAAAAAACCCATACAAAACAATTAATTAAGAAAGTTAAAACAAATTAACTCCTCAGAATGGAGCTGGATCCCAGAGACGAGGTGGTAAAAACCCAGAAGGGAAAAAAAAAAAGCTCTAATTGAAATCTGGCGCTAGAAGGCACACAGCATAGCGTCTACATTATCTTATCAGAAAATTAGCAAAATGTAATTTTATGGATTTTTTTTTTAAAAAAACAGATGTTATTTTTAACCACATCAAAAAATTCCCACCTCCTGGCTATTGGCACAAACTGTCATAATTGCTATAATTTGAAGTCTCGGCTGCCGAATGACAGTTCTGATAGCTATCTCCGACTTGGGATATATTAGGGAGGCAGCTGGAGACGTATCTTTGCTAGAAGGGTTTTTTTTTTTTTAATACTACATTTGGACTTCATTTGTGCCTATTATTTAATCTCGTTCTTGAGAATATACTAAAGAATGCTGTTTCCCTCTCCATTTGCCATGCAGGAGGAAATCAGGAGGTTAATAATATTGAGAGAGGTAAAGTTGACTGCAATTAACGTGCCAATTATACTCGGGCTTTGTGAAGAAATGATTTTTTTTTTCCTTTGGAGGTTTCAAATGAGCAAAACATTCACCGAGTTTTTAAGGTTTTTTTTTTCCCCCCTCTCTGGGCAGAGAACAGACAGGAAGAGGGGAGGTCAGTTCAGTTGCTTTCAGTGTTCCCTGTAAGCTGAGTTAGCGTGAGCTAGCTCACAGATTTTCAGCCTCCAGCTCACACAATTTTAGCTCAGGAAGGATGACCCCCAGAGCACACAAATAGTAGCTCACAACTTTAATGCCAGTAGCTCACAAAGTAGGATTTTTGCTCACAAGACTCTGCATCTTAGAGGGAACATTGGTTGCTTTCCAGACTTATAGAATCACAGAGTTGGGAGGGGCCATACAGGCCATCTAGTCCACCCCCCTGCTCAATGAAGGATGAGCCTAGAGCAGCCCTGACAAGTGCTTATCCAGCTGCTGCTTAAAGATTGCCACTGTCCACTTTCATAAAAATCCTAATAGGTCTTGAGAAAAGGATGGTCAAGCTCTCCCCTCCTTCAAGCAGGGAACAGAGACTTGGAGGTGTTAAATACCAGAGAGACTTCAGGAAGGAATTCTTGAAGAATCTCCAGGAAGAGGCTCTCTGGCCTGGCCTGAGCTGTGGGTGGGAAAAAGAGAAGTGATAAAACTCTTGGAAGCAAGGAGGTGCTGAGTCCATCAGAACAGACAGAACTATTAACTGAAGTCTGGAGGGGGCAACTGGAGGAAGCTGCAAGATAACGAAACTCTGTAGAGATTTACAACACATAAGGAATCTATCCTATATTTTAACTGATAAAGCATGTGGAGCCAGTTTAGTGTAGTGGTTAAGAGTGGTGGACTCTTATATGGAGATCTAGGTTTGATTCCCCATTCCACCACATGTACTCAGCTGGGTGGCCTTGGGTCATTCACAGTTATCTCAGTGCTGTTCTCTCAGGAGCGGTTTCTCAAAAGAGCTCTCTCAGCCTCATCTACCTCACAAGGCGTTTGTTGTGGAGAGAGGAAGGAAAAGGAGATTGTAAACCTCTCTGAGACTCCAGGTGAAGAGTGGGGTATAAATCCAACTCCTCCTCCTCCTCTTCTTCTACATCATCATGCAGACTCTGGGAAGACTCAGGTAAAAACTTAACCTGTAGATAGGCCAGCCATAAAACCAACCTGCACTTGTGAAGAATTTGAAGTTTGAATTGAAATGCGGGACTTTGCCAGGGGTGGGGGAGGAAAGCCCCATCTCTTGGCAACCTGCCTTCTTTCCTCTTCCCAGGAGACTCTGCTGTTTCTTCCCATGGCATCTGGCAAGGAGAGAGGAGTTGCTTAAGTCACCAGGCTGTGAAATTGCGCAATTAATTCAACATCAAGGATTCGGAAGAATATGTGCAATTGAATGAAGCTCCAGAGTGTGCGAGGGAAACAGAAGCTTCTCTGATCTCTTAGCAGGCTTATTTTTCTAGCGCATTGCTGATTATTTGGGTGGTAATCTGATGGAAGAAATGTGGTTCGTAAACATTGCTAGGTGTGAGCAATATGACAGGCTGGTGTGGTTTTGCTTCCTCTTTCAGCACTGTTTTTTTTCCAATGCATGGATTCCTTCTAGCATCATACAAACTATGATGCCAGGGAGAGGGGCTGTGGCTCAGTGGTAGAGCATCTGCTTAGCAGTCAGGAGATCCCAAATTCAGTCCCCAGCATCTCCAGTTTAAAGCAATCAGGTAACAGTTGATGACAAAGACCTGAAACTGTGACTCTAGAGATCTACCACCAATCTGAATAAATACTCCCTCCAATCTGTGGAATCTTGTGAGCAAAATGCTATCAGGCCCCCGAGCAACTGGCTGTCATCTGCTTCCTTCTTCCTCTCTCTTGCGTCCTTCTGCATAACAGCTTGCTTTACTAGGCTTGGTCAATTGCACAGGAGCTACAGAAAAAACCCCTCTATTTTCTTCATTGGCTGAGACTCCTCCCTTGGGGAGGAAGGGGGAGGGAGGCTGAGTTTGCTTTGCCAGGCTCTCTCAATCACACAGCAGAGCTACTGAGCCAAGTGTCTCTTCCTGGTCACCTGGGGAGGGAGGGAAAGAGCCAGAGCTTCCTTTGCCCAGTTCCCTGGATCCCTTGGGAGAAATACAAAGAAAGCACCTTTAAGACTGAGTGCTAATGTTTTAAGCATGTTTAAAGGTTTTTTTATTTTAAAAAATCTTTAATTTTGTTTGTCTGCGTCCTTTATAAAATGTATATCTCTGCTAAAGGTAAAGGTAGTCCCCTGTAAAAGCACCAGTCGTTTCTGACTCTGGGGTGACGTTGCTTTCACAACATTTTCACGGCAGACTTTTGACGGGGTGGTTTGCCATTGCCTTCCCCAGTCATCTACACTTTCCCCCCAGCAAGCTGGGTACTCATTTTACCGACCTCGGAAGGATGGAAGGCTGACTCAACTTGGAGCTGGGTACCTGAACCCAGCTTACCCTGGGATCGAACTCAGGTCGTGAGCAGAAGGCTCCGACTGCAGTACTGCAGCTTTACCACTCTGATATATCTCTGCTACCTAATCTTAAATAGGTACACACACACATGGCCTGGCCTGGCAAGGTCTCATTTATGAACGAAAAAGGAATCACAGTTAATGACACAAGCAATGAAAGTTAAACAACTCCTGTGATATGTTGGCTAATAACGTTTAATAAAATCATTTTAAAAGCTTCCTATATTTTAATACTTCATACTGTAACAGAGGTCCAATTCTAACATTCCTATATTACAAAAGAAGCCCTATGAGCACCCGGATGTAGGCTCATTTCGTCAGTAGACTTCCTCAGGAGTAATCCTTTCTATATTTCTTCCAGGGTTCACAGCCTCTAGTACCAACCAAATGTCAATGTTCTTCTACAACATCTTCTCTCTCATTCTGGAATAAACCAAGATAATGACAAGAGATACCACAAAGCTGAATGGAAATAAAAAATTCTTACCTATATTGTTGTAAAAAAACTTACCCTTCAATGACACGTATATATATATTTTATACAGGAGCTTGAGCCAGTACAAACGTATTCATTTAACCAGATACGCAAGCTTTCTGGAGTTTGCTGGCCTATAGCTTTCTACAATATATTAAAGGCAAGCTGTTCTTTAGATGGCCAGTGCTCTTGTACTCTTTATAATACATTGAACATTCTTAATTTTAATTTCAAGCAAGCCATTCTTTTGACAGCAAATTTATCTCAAAGCCACTTAAGTGCACGATTTTAAGCAGGCCAGTACTGTGCCTATCCTGTATCCAAAAATCTCTTAGAATTTAGAATTGGTCTTTAAATTTTCAGTCTTTTGCACAGGGCAATTGCCAGTAAATTCTTTTGCACAGGGCAATTGACAGCAGGTGAAGTGAAGGAGAGCAGTAGATAACACTGGCTTTGTTGGACTTGGTAGAAAGGAGCTTCAGGCAGGGAGGGACCGTGGCTCACTACTAGAGCATCTGTGTGGGCATGCAGAAGGTCCCAGGTTCAATCCCTGGCATTGTCAGTTAAAAGTGGTCAGGTAGCAGGTGAAGTGAAGGAGAGCAGTAGATAACACTGGCTTTGTTGGATTGGGTAGAAGGGAGCTTCAGGCAGGGAGGCTCACTACTAAAGCATCTGTTTGGCATGCAGAAGGTCCCAGGTTCTTTCCCTAGCAGTGCTAGACCCAGGGGGTAGGAGATGTGTAAGACCTCTACTTGAGATTTTGGAGAACCACCAGTTTGAGTAGATAATGCTGACCTTGATGGACTGGTGGTCTGAGTCAGTATAAGATAGCTTCATCATGTCTTCATGTGTGCTCCTGTCTCACTCTCTGCCTGGTTCAGGGTCTCAGCATCTGATTTATGTGGAGAGGAGCCCTGGCTCACCCTGGCATCCCCAATTGAAAGGATAAGCCTTTCTGCACTGAGACCTCTGGAAAGAGAGGACGCATAAAACACAGAAGGTAATCAACAGTCAAAGTCTGTGATCATATACACTTAGTAATGCACTTTCAATCCACTTTCATCACACATAGTAAAATCCAGTTGGAAAGTACATTGAAAGTGGATTGAAAGTGCATTATTTAGTGTGTGTGACTGGAGCCAAAGAGTCACAACATTTAATCAGTGAGAGGGTGGGGCCAATGCCAAATGGACCCCAGTGAAAGAATTCTCTTAACCAGGGGTGGAATTCTAGCAGGAGCTCCTTTGCATATTAGGCCGCATACCCCTGGTGTAGCCAATCCTCCAAGAGCTTACAAGGCTCCTTTTTTGTAAGCTCTTGGAGGATTGGCTACATCAGGAGGGTGTGGCCTAATATGCAAAGGAGCTCCTGCTAGAATTCCACTCCTGCTTTTAACCCTTTCCATCCCAGAGCCTCTTGCATGCAGAGTTACATTATCCAACAATTATACCTCACTGAAGATCCTCCCCTTCTTCAAACCCCACCCTCCTCAGGCTCCACACCCAAATCTCCAGGTATTTCCCAACCAGGAACCTGCAACCCTAATGATCTACCGAAGTTGTTATGCCAATGAAGGTTTTTGGAATTGGATCTACCTAAGTTCACAGAATCAGCATTGCTGTTAGATGGCCATCTAGCCTTTGCTTAAAAATCTCCAAAGAAGGAGAACCCACTGCTTCCCGAGAGATAGAACATGCATGCAGAAGATACCAGGTTTCATCCTTGGCAACTCCAGTAGAAAAGACCAGGTAGCAGGTGATCTAAAAGACCTCTGCCTGAGACCCTGGGGAGCTGCTGCCAGTCAGAGTAGGCAATAATGACTTTGACGGACCAATGGTCTGATTCAGTAGAAGACAGCTTCATGGGTTCACATACATGACATTCTAGCTAAGTCATGGTTTGGAGCAAACTAGGAATCGGAGGGTCATCTCTGAGCCAAATCTGAGCATCACAAACTAACTATGGTTAGCAGTAAACCATTGTTTCATCTGTTGTGTGAATTAAACCTATATCTATCTGTAAGAGAGGTAAGATTTGAGGAAAGGTTCCATCCATGAAGGACCTGGCCTTGTTGAGGCTAGGAAAGGCAAAGAAATCTGGCAAATGCTCTACTCTGAGCTGAAGGAAAATCTATAAATGACTAAATAATGCCCAAGGGTAGTCACGCAGCCCTGGCATAGCAACAAGACACAAATAGTGTAGGCTGCAGGTTCCTTTGCTGATCTGCTCAAGGCATTGCCAAGGTCTCACAGGTGTGCACAAATGCCCAAGTATGCAAAATTAATACAGTGGTGTGGGTGAATTTGAAGCATTCGTTCCACTGTGTCTATCTGGATCCAGCTTTGCTGGTTCTCTTCCTCAGTAGATTTTAGGGGTGTGTGTGATCTTTTAGCAGTGCAGCAAGCTTCTTTAAATCCCCCAGTAAGACCTTCTTTTGCTCCCTTGTACTGTTAGAAACTAGATTGCAACTAGGGTGCGTGTGTGTGTTTGTGTCTGTGTTCGTGTGTGTGCAGGGCTTTTTTTGTAGCAGGAACACCTTTGCATATTAGGCCACACACCCCTGATGAAGCCAATCCTCCAAGAGCTTACAGGGCTCTTAGTACAGGGCCTACTGTAAGCTCCAGAGGGATTGGCTACATCAGGGGTCTGTAGTATAATATGCAAAGGAATTCCTGCTACAAAAAAAGCGCCCTATGTGTGTATAAAGTGCCATCATGTTGCATCTGACGTATGGTGACCCCATAGAATTTTCAAGGCAAGTGATTAAGCAGTGGTGGTTAGCCATTGCCTGCCTCTGCAAAGTCTTCCTTGATGGACTCTCTTCCAAGAGCTGACCTTGCTTAGCTTCTGAGATCTGATGAAATTGGGTTATATTATACCCTTCCACCTCCCCCAACTACAGGTGCCCGCTTTGAAACTAGTCCCTCTAGCTGTCCCTTTAATATTTATATACATGTGTTCAGGGGTGGAATTCTAGCAGGAGCTCCTTTGCATATTAGGCTCCTTTTTGTAAGCTCTCAGAGGATTGGCTACATCAGGGGTGTGTGGCCTAATATGCAAAGGAGCTCCTGCTAGAATCCCACCCCTGCATGTGTTTGTTTACTTCATTTGTACCCTGCCTTTCTCTCCAGCAGGGCCCCCAAAGCGGCTAACACTGTTCTGTCCTCCGTTTTGTCTTCACAAGAACCCTGTGAGGTAGGGTTGGGTTGAGAACATGTGACTGGCCCAAGAGCAGACAGCGAGCTTCCATGGCACAAGTGGGGATTTGAACCCCAGTCTCCCAGATACTAGTTCAATGCACGTAACCACGACACCACACTGGCCCTCAGTTGGATCTGCAAGCATTTTCCAGGTGATGTTATTTAAGTTCCAAGGCATGCAATGCTTCAGCTGCCCATACTAAATCTCTGTCCAGCTGGGAAGAACTTCTGGATCTGAACGTAGCTGGTTTAATTCATTACTTCATTTATGACCCACCGTTCTTGTTGAGACTCAAGGGGATTATGCAATTAAACACAATACAGTAGGAATAGAGTTGCCAAAAACCTGGAGGGGAAAATGTCCTGTCCCTTCAATCGTGGTTTAATAGGATGTTATTTAGCAAGTGGTGTTACTGACCTCCATGCCAAAAAAAAAGAGATTTGACTGCCCCTTTCTACCGATGACGTCTCTGTTAAAGGGGTAAAACTTTTTTTCCTGGTTGCTGGCAACCCTTAGGAACAGTATAAAATATACAATGAACAGTGAACAATACTGGCATAGAGTGCATTAAAAACAGTACAATGAATATGGCAGAAGAGTATTTACTATTTATTTAGAATATTTCCAGGGCTATTTTTGAGCAGGAATGCAATTCCAGCTGGCATGGCATCAAGGGGTGTGGCCTAATATGTAAATGAGTTCCTGCTGGGCTTCTTCTACAAAAACCCCTGTGTGAAACAATGGCGATGTCAGGGGTGTGGCCTAATATGTAAATGAGTTCTTGCTGGGCTTCTTCTACAAAACCCCCTGTGTGCAACAATGGTGATGTCAGGGTTGTGGCCTAATATGCAAATGAGTTCCTGCTGGGCTCCAGCTACAAAAAAATCCCTGTGTGGAACAATGGTGATGTCAGGGGGTGTGGCAAATGAGTTCCTGTTGTGCCTTTTCTACAAAAAAAGCCCTGAATATTTCTGTGCTGCCTCTTCAGCATTCTGCTCAAGGAGGCTTACAGTTAAAAACTTTCTGCTGTTTTGCTACAGCTTTGAGCGAATGCAATGAAACGAAGGCAATTAAACACACAAGCCACCGTCTGGTAAGAAGGGATGGGCACGAAGCAGCTCACGAACTACAGTTCATGATGGATTTTGGTTGGTTCGTGGTTTGTGAAGTGAAGATCGTGGCAGGTCAACCAGCATAAACTTTCAAGCTGTTTCTGGTGGTTTGCGGAGGTTAGTGAATGGATGCATTTCCATATAGACTGCCTCCACTCAGTCTAAATTTTTATCAAACTTCAAAGCAACTGGGGGAGAGAACTTGGAAGGCATGAACAGGATCATCCAGGGGAGGTCCCCTGCAACTTTGACATCTCAAGCTTGCCCAGGAACCTACTGAACCGGACCTGTCATTTCTCCCAAAGAGCACTTTCCTGGGGGCACCTTCTTTATGGGGTCATAACCCAGACCCTGTAAATCCAGTCCTTACCAAACTTGGAGGACTTGTTGATGTGAGCCAGCCAGAGATATTCTGCAAGTTTGGTGTCTTCAGTTTGCACAGGATCCATTCTGCCTCATGAACTACTCTGTTTGGAGGCTAAAAGTTTGTGACAATTCAAGGTTCAAGAACCAGGCACATCACAAACCATGAACCAAACCACATTTTTCAGGTTTGTGCTGGTAATGTTTAAACTCTTCCTTTCTCAGCTGTGACTTCCCTTCTTCATTTTCTGAGAACACTCAGACTAGGGTAGGGTTACCAGGTCCTTCCTGGCCACTGGCAGGGCATGAAGGGTAGGGTTCTCTGATCCAGGTTGGGGAACTTTGGGATATTTGGGAATGGAGTCTAGGGAGGACAGGGACCTCAGGGGGGCACAATGCCACAGGGTCCATCCTCCAAAGCATCCATTTTCTCCAGGGGAGCTGATCTTTGTAGTCTGACGATGAGCTGTACTTCCAGGAGATCTCCAGGTCCCACCTGGAGGCTGGCATCCCAGAGTGGGATTTTTTTAAAAAAAAGTCCAAAGAGCTCATTAATTCTGGGAGATATTTGACCCCCTCTTTTAATTCAGTTTGGGGAAGTGGTTAAGTGTGCGGACTCTTATCTGGGAGAACCGGGTTTGATTCCCCACTCCTCCACTTGCACCTGCTGGAATGGCCTCGGATCAGCTATAGCTCTTACAGAGCTTTCCTTAAAAGGGCAGCTGCTGTGAGAGCCTTCCCAGCCCCACCCACCTCACAGGGTGTCTGTTGTGGGGGGGGGCAGAGATATAGGAGATTGTAAGCCGTTCTGAGTCTCTGATTCAGAGAGAAGGGTGGGGTATAAATCTGCAGTCTTCCTCTTCGTCTTCTTCCATCCAACTGAATTTTCAGCTCACCAAAGTGGTCTAAGGATGAGCTTTATTGTAAGTCGAACAACCAAACTGAATGTTTTTTTTAAAGGCAATGCATTTTATGAACCCCAAACCACTAAGCCACCTGGGAGAAGACAATGACATTACCGATCCTCTCCCCTTTCGCATATTTCCCCTTCACTTCACTTCGCCTTTTCTACCTGATCCTTCCATGATGGGGACTTCTAGTGCCGAGTGGATTAGCAGTGATCTTCACAGATTGCTCGCACCTGCGGCTCTGTCACTCCCCTGTTCCACTTTGTGCAATCAGCCATACCTAGGTAAGTCCCAAATGACATGTAAACAGAAGCCCACCTGACAGTTTGGGCCTGACACCTGGGTGGGAGTGGGGGGAGATGGTGGACTTGCACAATTAAAACCACCAGGAGAAGGGCTCAGGAGAACAAGGGAAACTTTGTACTGGAGGGGATAAGCTGGAAGAACAGAACCTCCACAGTTGGCATGAATGTGCAAAACCATCTCTTTTTTTCTACAAGGGCCTAAATCTGGAGGTGCATAAGGTTGCCAACTTCCAGGTAGTGCCTGGAGACCTCTCAGAATTACAACTGATTGCTAGACGATGGGTATCAGTTCTCCTGGAGAAAATGGTTGCTTTGGCAGGTGAGCTCTATGATATTGTACCCTGCTGAGGTCCCTCCCTACCCCAACCTCCACCCTTCCTCAGGCCCCACCTCCCAAATATCCTGGAATTTACCAACCTATCTGGTCCATCACTATTAGCGAACATGGTCAATCTCCTGTTTCAGGGATCTTTTTTTATTATTTCTCCCCACTCTTTCTCCCCAAATAAGGGACGTGGGTGGTCCAGGCTAGCCCAATCTCATCAGATCATGGAAGCTAAGCAGGGTCAGACCTGGCTAGTATTTGGTTGGAAGACCAACAAGGAATACCAGGGTCATGACATGGAGGCAGGCAACAGCAAACCACTTCAGAACGCCTTTTGCCTTGAAAACCTTATAGAGTTGCCATAAGTCATTTGTGACTTGATGAGCACTTCTCTTTAGGCCTGTCTGGCAAAGCAAACAGGGTGCAATGGGAATTGTACCAGCAAGAAAAACTGAAATGTTCCCTTGCATGCATGGAACGCCGTGTGCAGCGTTATGTGTCCTGGCGAGGGTGAAGCTTACCTGTTCTTACTTGTTGGGTGGTGGTTCTGCCAAACTCAGGTGAGCTCATGAGCAAATTGCTCTCCCTACTCATCAGCCTGGTGCTCCCGTGCCCTTCACAGCAGCCTGACTGTACAAGCCCAAGAACATTTCCCTGGGTGGAAGACCTACTGAAGGTCTCCGAGTCAACCTGTTGAGGATTCCTCTCCATTGGTTTCAATGGATTTAGAAAGACACAGCTCTGTTTAGGATTGCATGCACATGTAACGTCTGTGGCTCAGTGACAGAGCATCTGCTTGGCATGCAGAAGGTCCCAGGTTCAATCCCCTGCATCTCCTGAACACATCAACACATGAAACTGCCTCCTACTGTGTAAAACCCTCGGGCCTTCACAGTCAGTATTGTCTACTCAGACTGGCAGCAGCTCTCCTGAAGTTTCTCCTGAAGCAGCTTCAACAGATACGGAGACTGTCTGCTCAGAGTGCAGAAGCCATTTCTGAATCCCACTGTTACGTATGTGGACTCAAGTGAAGACTCTGGGTGTTCCTACCTGGCTCATTGGAGCCATACGGACTGAGCTTGGGGACTTGGGAAACAATGGGCAGCAGGATCCAAATCTCTGCCACCCTGGACCAATCACAAGCCCTGCTGGTTTGAATGACCTAATAACATGCTTGCGTGGGAACCCAGAGATGTATATAGGTTTGGCCCCGTTGGCCCAGTTCTCAGTCTTGTTAATGCAGCTACCGACTATGCTGTTCTTAATAAAGAGCTTGTTATCACTTATTCTTCACCTTATCCATGCATAGAACCCACTATATTATACCCACCCAGTCAAACATAACATCCTAAGTCAAGTTTTGGTTGGGGAAAATGCAGTGAGAGGCTTATCGAGCCGGGGTTTGCAATGCAGCAATATGTGCAAGGGTGGGTGCATGAGTATCGGCAGATGGAATTTTGCTGCAAAGCTCCTGGGAAAGAGTTAGCCGCACTTTAGCTGTGCACTAAGCAATCGAGTGCAACACGCATATCCCAAGCAAGTAGTTGGCATGGAGTGCTAGATACACAGTGAGTAACATGTCAACTTCCATTGTGCTAAAATGCTGAGTTATCCTTGAAGAGCTCTGCAATCAACGAGAAGTCGTGGTTCACGGTTCCTCTCCCTGGGTGGTCTGCTTGTTTCTGCCGCACTCTTGTCCGGCAGGCTGTTATTGCCCTGACCTGCATACCTGGCATAGACGCTCTCAAGCTTGTCCATCAAAGCTCCAAGTGCCCCAGATCGGCTCTGGCTTCCTGCTTTTGAACCAATGGGAAATGAGAACTGGTCCAGAAACCGATGTCAGGGGTGACATCAGCAACCAGCTGGGGCATTTCATGATCAACCCCCATTGTACCATTTGGGCAAGCCACCCCAGTGACCCTAGCTGTGATAAGGACTCTGGAGAGCACAGGTCGCAAGATGCATGCACACCGCAAAGATGCTCTGTTTTGCATTCATTGCTGCTGTGGCCAGTGGAGCTGCCACATGGGAATTTTCTGAGCACTTTCCTCCTGGGGCCACTGTTTCCCTTGCTGCACAACCAGAGGGCTTGTCCTTTTTTTTATTTAAAACTCTCCTGTTAAATAGGGTTGCCAGCCCCCAGGTGGGGCCTGGAGATCTCCCAAGAACACAATTGACCTCCAGATTAGATTTATTTATTGTATATAGATTCAAGTGGGCAGCCGTGGTGGTCTGAAGCACTAGAACAAAGTAGGAGTCAAGGGGCACCTTTAAGACCAACCAAGTTTTATTCAGAATGTAAGCTTTCATGTGTTAGAAGCACACTTCATCAGACGAGGAAGCAGGTACAGTGAGCAGAGCTACAGAGAGCTGGTAGACATTTTGCATTCTAAACCACTGCCTACCAGCTCTCTGTAGCTCTGCTCGCTGTACCTGATTCCTCGTCTGATGAAGTGTGCTTAGAGCACACGAAAGCTTACATTCTGAATAAAACTTGGTTGGTCTTAAAGGTGCCCTTGACTCCTACTTTGTTTTATTTATTGTATGGCAGAGTTGCACACAGGAGATATGAAAGGAAATATATAGTAAAGTACTTAACTAAGTTGATTGGGCAATCCCCCTAAATATTAATATCCAGACTCAGGATCCTCTGGAGAAAAAAAATGGCTACATTGGAAAGCGGACTTTATTCTGTAGCAGGGGTCGTTTTGTAGAAAAAGAGGTGGCAGATTCATTAGCATATCCTGCCCCCCCCCTTCCCGCAGCCAAAAGCAACCCGATGCAAGAAAGGAGAGCCCCGGGTGAGCAAGGCCTGGGATTCTCCTGGGCTGCTCCCCTCCCCAGTCAAAAGGCCAGCAAGCCACCCACCACCCCAAATCACATAAGAAGTGGAGAAAGGGTGGTGCGGGCTTCTCCAGGGGTTAATGAGGGCTGCTGGGGGTGTGGCAAACCCCCTGGTGGCTGGCTGCCTGCCTGCTCTCCTCATCCAGGGATTGTTATGCAGCTGCACCTACTATTCTATGGACAACAAGGTAGTTGGGGAGGAAGAGGGGGAACCCTCAGAAAGGTTCAGGAGCTGCACTCCTGTGAGCTCCTGCTGAATGTGAGGCCTGTTCTGTGGTCTCTCACCTCCCCCCAAATTCTGTTGTGGGGAAGGAAGGGAAAGGAGATTGTAAGCTGCTCTGAGACTCCTTTGGGTAGTGAAGAGTGAGGTACAGGGCTTTTTTTGAGCAGAAAAGCAATTCCAGCTGGCTTCGTGCAAAGGGGTTTGGCCTAATATGCAAATGGGCTTCTGCTGGGCTTTTTCTGCAAACAGCCCAGCGCAAAACAAGGGTTACATCAGGGGGTGTGGCCTAATATTCAAATGAGTTCCTGCTGGGCTTTTTCCAACCAAAAAAAGCCCTGGTGGGGTATAAATCCAATAATATTCTCCTCCTTCTTTCCCAGGCTTCCCCTCAAATCTCCAGGTATCTCCTAACCCAGAGCTGGCAACCTTAGTGCTATACCATAATTACTACTTTTTCCCAAAAGCCCCCTGATGGCACAGTGGAGGGACATGGAAGCTTCAAGGGGCTGACGGAAGGAAAAGAGCATCTTTCAAAATGTCCCAGGAGACATTGGGCCTGCCTTCTCCTCCTTCCCCCCAAAAATATACTTGGAGAAAAGACAGTTTCAAAAATGGTGCACTGAGCATGGAGAAAGTGACAACAGGAGTATGATTAGACCACAATGCTGTGTGGAGGATCAACTAAAAGGCAGTCCCGTTTGGGTAGCCAAAGTTAGGGGGGAAATCCTGTACAGATACAGCCTCAGAGTTGGAGTTGTGCGGCCAGTCTGGTGTAGTGGTTAAGTTTGTGGACTCTTATCTGGGAGAACTGGGTTTGATTCCCCACTCCTCCACTTGCACCTGCTGGAATGGCCTTGGGTCAGCCATAGCTCTTGCAGAGCTGTTCTTGAAAGGGCAGCTTCTGTGAGAGCTCTCTCAGCCCCACCCACCTCATGGGGTTGTTTTGTGAGGAGAAGAAGATAAAGGCGATTGTAAGCCGCTCTGAGTGTGATTCAGAGAGAAGGGTAGGGTATAAATCTACGGTCTTCTTCCTTGTTATGGTTCAGCGACATGCAGCTGGTTTTGCCATCCTGAGCAGTGACTGATTTTCAGGTCCTCGTCTGCTTGATGTGAGCACGGAGGTAGACAAGTGTTGAGCAGGGTGGGGTTTTCCAAACTGCAAGCTTGGGAAATTCCAAGAGATTTGGAGTCTGTGTCTAGGGGGGGAGGGATATATGGGAAGTGGTTTTGCCTAGAATCTATGGTATGCCATACAGTCTGCTCTCTGAGATTGCTCTGTAGCCTAGTGACCAGTTCTCACCTTAGGAAGCCTCCAGGGCCCACCCAGAGGTTGGCAACTCTGTGAGAAGTCCATCCATTGACTATTAGCTATATTCCAGCTTAACTGGTTCTCCTCAGCACTTCCCTATTGTTTCCAAACTTTCCTGAACAAACACGAGGGCTAGCAACTTAGGTGTCACAAAAGAGGAAAGCTGAGTTCTTTTGAAACGGCAAGCCTAGCTTCCAAACTTAGGTTTTCAAGTGATAAAGAACCATTTTGTGCTTTCTTTGTGACTGCAGATTGCAGTAAGACTTGCCACCCTTTGCTTGCGGGGGTGGGGGAGGCTCAAAGATGTGTGTACATTCTTGTTTTATTTCCTTGAAATTTAAGTCTCCTGGAGAAAACAAACAAACAAACACAGGTATGCCTTGATGAGTAAATGGTTTCAAGTCAATTCCAGAGTCGGTTGTAAGGGAGTGACATCAAACAAACAGGTTTGGGAAAAGCCCACTTTCCCTTCAGGTTTTTATCACACTCCTGCAAAGCAAAGGAAGGAGCCATAAAACCAGATGAAGTCATCTCAAGTAAGTGTGGGTTGTCCCTCATGGCAATATCAGAAACTGCCAGATGTAGTTTCTGACTCAGCTAAAAGATGCCCTGTGTCTTTGAGGGAATCACGCAAAAAATAGACTCAGCCCTCAAACAAATCCATACGGATCCATATGGATAAACATATGGAGCAGAGGTTCATCAGTGACTATTAACCACGGGGTATAAATGGAACTCTCTGTCTGGGGCAGTGATTGTCTCTATTCATGGTGCTTGGAGGGGCAGCAATGGGAGGGCTTCTAGTGTCCTGGCCCCACTGGTGGACCTCCTGATGGCACCTGGGTTTTTGGCCACTGTATGACACAGAGTGTTGTACTGGATGGGCCATTGGCCTGATCCAACATGGCTTCTCTTATGTTCTTATATTCTTAACCTCCCACACCCCAGAGTAGGGGCCATGAGACTGATTTGTCTGTCTACCATTGCTGGTGATCTGGGGTGTTAAAGTGGCCTGGAAGTCAACTGAGTGGCTCCTGTAATACTGGCAGCATTGCAGGGGGCAACTGGTTCAAACCCAGGCCGTGGTGACACTGACAACTAGGCTTCCCAATCCCCAGGTCCCAGCGAGTGATCCCCTGGTTTTACAGGCTTCCCTCCACCCCCACAGCCACCATTTACCTCTAGATCTCCAGCAGCTTTAGAAACCTGCAAATAGGTTCCATTTTAAAATGTGTATGTGTGCCTTTAAATAAGAGCAGGAAGCAGGAAGTACTTCATTGGGAAGGGTCAGAAGCAGTTTGCTTCCTCAAAGCAGAGTCCCTCCCTTTGTTTTGCTTTCCTTTCAGATCAAGTAAGTGTGTTAGGGTTGCCAATCCCCAGGTGGGAGCAGGGGATTCCCAGTTTGGAGGCCCTCCCCTCACTTCAGGATCATCAGAAAGCGTGGGGAGGGGGAGGGAAATGTCTGCTCGGCACTTCATTATTTCCTATGGAGACTTAGGAAATAATGGAGAATTGGGTATCTGGGGCTCTGGGGGGGCTGGTTTTTGAGGTAGAGGCACCAAATTTTCAGTATAGTATCTAGTGCTTCTCCCCAAAGTACCCCCCAAGTTTCAAAACGATTGGACCAGGGAGTCCAATTCTATGAGCCCCAAAAGAAGGTGTCCCTATCCTTCATTATTTCCTATGGAAGGAAGACATTTAAAAAAGGTGTGCTGTCCCTTTAAATGTGATGGCCAGAACTCCCTTGGAGTTCAATTATGCTTGTCACACCCTTGTTCCTGGCTCTGCCCCAAGGTCTCCTGGCTCCACCCCCAAAGTCCCCAGATATTTCTTGAATTGGACTTGGCAACCCTACTGACAACAGGGTTTCCCCCAGAAGTGATGTAGTGGTACACAGGGCCTCAATTTATTTATTTTCTTCCCACCACCACTTGGAGCAGCAGGAGGCAAGGATGGTGGCTGGCAGGGGGTCTTTCTCTGTAGTGGGACCCCTGGCAGCCAATGGAGGCAGGAATCGTTAGGCTCAAGGATCTTGGTTCTGCAACACAAGGTGGGATTTCTAAAACACTTTGCTGAGACGCGTCTCAGGGGCCTGTCCCCAGGGATACCACCATAGAGGGACGCCATACCCAAAGTGAATGAGGAAGGATGCAGAGAGGAGCCTTTCAAGCCAAAGAAAACTCATCCCTTGGCATATTGGGCTGAGAAAGACATGGGGCCCCTTTGGAGAGGTCTGGCCAAGGTGACAATGGGAGGGATGCCCTGCCTATCAGCCAGCAGGTCTGTCCAGTGGATGTTCTCCCAAGCAAGGGACAGTGCTCATACCTATTATTATTTTTAAAAAATTATTATTAGTTTGTTTATATTCTGCCCATTTCCCCGTTTGGGGGCTCAGAGCGAAGTACATCATAAATCATAATAAAATCACAGTAAAATTTCAATAACTTCATAATAAAAACCAATCACAACATTTAGTAAAGTGCAACAGGACGGTCCAGCAAGATGACGTAACAGAATAGGATGGCAGAATGGTACTACAGAATAGCACAGAAAAATAGTACCACGGTACAGCAGTACAGTAGGGCGGGAGGCCAACTGATCTAATAGATAGATGCCCGCCGCCTCATCCAAAAACCTGGCAGAACAGCTCTGTTTTACAGGCCCTATGAAAGGCTAACAAACCAGGTAGGGTCCAGATCTCCATAGGGAGCTGATTCCACCAGGTCCGGGCAAGGACTGAAAAGGAATCTGCATCAGTGGTCAACCTGGTTATCCTTCATGCCAACCAACCACAGCTGCCATCCTTGAGGTGAGCTTTGAGTAGGAGGAAGCAGCACACTCACAGGGCAAAGCAAGCTATGCCTTGGCAAAGGCACTGGGGAAGAGTCAGGGGTTGAGGGGAAGTTTTAATAGTAGTTGCTTTGCTTTTAGTGGTAGCTCTTTCCTATTGGCCCTGCCTTGGATGGCCCAGGCTGCCCTGATCTCATCAGACCTCAGAAGCTGTGCTGAACAGGGTCGGTGTCACGTTCTGTAGTCCTCATCCGTAATGACTCCTCCAAATGCGAACAGAGCTGTTTATTGTATATATAGACAAGTACAGAGAGCAAGACTGCTCTTGCTGAAACTGAGGTCCAGGACCTCAGTCCCTCCTCAGAAATAGGTTCAGGTCCATCTGTTATTTATTTTATTTTATTTTATTTAGTAAATTTATATTCCACCCTTTCTGGGCTCAGGGCAGATTACAGACATAATAAATATCCTACCCTTTTCTATGCTAACAGTTTTATAATGCCAACAAAGGAAATAGCTATGTATGTAATAAATAACAATTTAAACCCAGCAATGAAATAATAATAAAACAATCCAAATAGAAGCAATAGGATAAGATACAACATAGGCGATGCACAGGGCTTTTCTTGTAGAAAAAGCCCAACAGGAACGCATTGCATATTAGACCATACCCCCTTGATGCTACCATTGTTTTGCACAGAGATTTTTCTGGGGAAAGCCCATCAGGAACATATTGGTATATTAGGCCACACCCCCTGATGCTAAGCCAGCCTGAGCTGCGTTCCTGCTCAAAAAAAGCCCTGGCGGTGCAGGCCCATTTTACTGATTAAACATAGATATTGGCCAGAGATATAATAGTCAAGATGGTAAATTGGTATGTCACAATAGAGGAGGACAAACGGCTGGTGTAAGCAATATAGTAAGGACGCCCGCTTGCCTCAACCAAAAGCCTGGCAGAATAGCTCTGTCTTGCAGGCCCTACAGAATGGTAGTAAGTCAGGTAGAAGATAATGGATTTGTATCCTGCCCTTCACTCCGAAGAGTCTCAGAGTGGCTCACAATCTTCTTTACCTTCCTCCCCCACAACAGACACCGTGAGGTGAGTGGGGCTGGAGAGGGCTTTCACAGCAGCTGCCCTTTCAAGGACAACTCCTACCAGAGCTATGGCTGACCCAAGGCCATGCTAGCAGGTGCAAGTGGAGGAGCGGGGAATCAAACCTGGTTCTCCCAGATAAGAGTCCACACACTTAACCACTACACCAAACTGGCTCTCCCGAATCTCCATGGGGAGTTGATTCCACCAGTTTGGGGCAAAGACCAAAAAAGCCGTGGCTCTGGGTGAGGCAAGCCAGACGTCCTTCAGACCAGGGAAAGTCAAAATGGTGGTGGAATATGCTGTCAAGTTAAGCATTCAAAATTCTAAAAGCCAAAATCTACCATCCCCCCTCCCAGTCCCCCTAGTAACATCCCAAATCTGTGTTGTGAGAAAGAAATGAAAGTACATTCTCTGAGAGTCAGATAACACTGCGTGACCTTGGTACCACTGTGCACATTCTCCCAGGGTAGAGAGATGACTGTGGTGGAATTTGTTTTGGGTTGGCCCTCCTTATGATCCTAACCATACTCTCTATGGTCTTAAACATAATCTTAAATATACTCTTTATGAAATTGGCTACAAGAACTCTTTCTGAAAGTAGCTGTGCTCATGAAATGAGCACTAAGCTCTTCAAACGCCTTAGAAGCCTCTATATTTCTCTATGATTTTTGACTGCAGTTACGAACTTCGCCACTAGAGCTCTAAGCTATTCAGCACTATCATGCAGGAAGGACCATATATGGTAAAAATCCTTATCTAGCAAGGAGAAAACAAGATGGAGGAGGCAGCCATTTGCAAAGATGGCTGCTAAGCAGCTGAAGGGTTGAAGTGAACTAAGGACAATCTCAGCCATGATTGTTTTGAGTCAGCTACAGTTGGCTGACGTCAGAAACACAGCTGGGGTACTGTGTGACCCTGCAGATCTGATAAAGAGATGGGTTGAAGCCTTTATAAGCCCTCCACTTTTGAGCAAAAGCTGCAGACTGTATCAGAGGCAGGGACCTCTTTGTCAGTCTAGCCCAGAACTGAACAATCCTTGTTAATTTCTGTCGGAGGCCTCAAACATTGAACACAGAGCATAGCTCTCATAGAATGGGAATTGGGGCTTACATTTTAAATGGAAAAATGTAGACTAATAAGGCTAAGTCCTGCTGGGACTTAGATTTCCAATGTTGTATTGTATGCTTTATGCTCTAACTGTGTAAACTGTTTTCTCTTCTGACTTTCTGTCCATATATTTTAAGCCTTTTAAAGGAGTGTTCTGAAGTCTATAGGATCTGAAGCCTTCTGTTTAAAGAAGAAACTGAAATGTACTAATGGTATCTAAACTGTTTGGGAGAGAAACTTGGAGTCTAATAAACTGTTTTTGCCTTGAGAAGCCTGGAGTGAGATAAAGTTTCTCTACGAGGTCTTAACACTTATTAGTAGGTATGTACTAGCCTTCTGATAACTGCAGGTTGTTTTAGAGTTCCTGCAGGGTTTTGATTTTTGGTGTTTTATTTGTTGGGGGTACAATTGAAATCCCTCAACATTGACTTGGTAAGGTAAAGACATGACAGGCAGGCATTTTTAAGCAGAATAATAATCAGGCAAAGCATGGACCCCCTCCATTAAGCAACCATGGCAAGAGATACTCTTGACAGTCAGCCCTGGTTTGTACTTAGGTGGGAGACCTCCAAGGAAGTCCAGGGTTGCTATGCAGAGGCAATGATAAGCCACGTCTGTTGGTCTGTTGCCTTGAAAACTCTACAGGGTCGCCATTTGCCAGCTGTGACTTGGCAATATGTTCCATCACCATTTCATGTTGACTTGAACATGCACACTTAACTACTACATCAAACTGAAGAAGAAGAAGAATGAGTACATCTCAAGATCTTTTAAAATGCACATCCATTCCTCAGTCAATAAATTCTCATAGTGTTAGTGTCTCTATCCCATACTGCAGGGGTTCCCAACCTCTTTGAGCTGGCAGGCACCTTTGAGATCCTGACACAGGGTGATGGGCACAACCACAAAACGCCCACCACACAAGGCACACATGTAAAGTGCAAGTCCAAGTGCTGAAGATGAGCAGTCTTGAAAAAAATGCACTGGGGAAAAGGAATGTGAGAAGGAATAAAATCAGCTGCCACCCAAACCATGTTATTTGAATCTGCACAGCCCACTCATTCTTCCAGTGGCCAATCAGAAACGTTGCTGGGCAGGAGCTCCACCACCCCAATATACTAAAACCACTTGGCGGGCACCAAGAAAGGGGCTGGCAGGTGCCATATTGGGGACCCCTGCCTGCCCTACAGTGCTCCCCACTGCTGGGTGCTGCCCACTGTATGAGGGTGTTTTTCAGTGGCTATTAGCCACAGGGTATTGATGGAGCTCTCTGTCTGGGGCAGCGATGCTCTGTATTCTTGGTGCTTGAGTAGGGCAACAGTGTGAAGGCTTCTAGTGTTCTGGCCCCACTGATAGACCTGATGGCAGCTAGTTTTTTGGCCACTGTGTGACACAGAGTGTTGGAACTGGATGAACCATTGGCCTGATCCTACATGGCTTCTCTGATGTTCTTATGATTGTTCCGGCCCGCAGAAGCGTGACTGGAGAATTCAACAGCCCCGAGAATACAGGCATCAGCCACCAACCTCTACGCAAATAGCTTGCAAGATTAAGGATAATTCAGTGCAAACCGAGTTCCTAACTTTCCATGTGGTCCTTTTATATTGTTGTAATCAGGGCCTTTTTTTGCAGCAGGAGCTCTTTTGCATATTAGTCCACACACCCCTGACGTAGCCAATCCTCCAAGAGTTTACAGGGCTCTTATTACAGGGCCTACTGTAAGCTCCAGGAGTGTGTGGTCTAACATGCAAAGAAGTTCCTGATACAGAAAAAGCCCTGGTTGTAATAATTGCAAAATGAATTTTAAACCATTACACTAGCAGCACTTTAAAAAAAAAAAATGCAAAATAACCACAAAGACGGGAGTGTCTCTTGTCCTCCCACTTTTAATATCTTTTTTTTTTTAAAAAAAACCTTTTTTCCCAGACTTTAACTAAACTTTATCCACTGCTGTCAGTCAAGGGAGACAGCTGAGAGCGATATTAGAGCGAGTAATTGTGCAGATCCGTCAACAGTCTTTGTCCCCGAGCGACTGAGTCTTCTAGCAAAGCGGGCCCTGAACAGCACCCGAGTAGATTAAAGGCAAGGGATCTTTCTCCTGTTCCCTCCTGCCTGCCAGCTGTTGCTTTCTACAGAAGGGGACAGGAGCTGCCGTAATATCTATCCCGATAATCTAACCTGCTTCTCTCCATGCCCCTCCACACCCTTCCTTCTAAAGTCATGAACCGGTTTTATTCTCCCTCCCCCCCTCCCCCCGCCTTTTAACGTCAGGCTTCTCTGTCTTGTCATCTGGCCCCAAATTGTTAATTGTGCAAGCGCAGTATTTTAACTCTCTGCACATTTATGGGGGAAAGCCTCTCTCTCTGCTCTGGTGGGTTTTTTTTTTAAGAGGAACTATACAACAGCTATAATTTCTTGACTCTTTGATCTTAGGTGGAGGGATTCATGAAAAGGCTTGCGGTGGGAACTTGGGTAAACATTATGGAAGGAACAGACATGTTTTATTAACATCTCATTGTCAATCACCGGCATTGACAAACACCTTGTTAGGAGCTGCTGCCGAGCCGCTGAAGGATGTCCGCAGTAGCAATGGGATTCTTTTATCTGCGCAAAAATGTTGGCATTGTCAGCTTTTTGCAGACAGCCTTTTGCAGCTGCACGCAGGGAAGAAACATGTTGGTTTTTCCATCCGTTGTGCGTTTGTATCCTGCTCTCTTTCTAAGGGACTCCAGATAGGGTACTTAAATCCAGGCCTCAGGCTCAGTGGGAACTCACAGGAGCACAGCTCCTGAACCTTTCTGAGAGTTCCTCCTTCTGAGAGTTCCACCTCCTTGCCCATTGAATAGTATGTGCAGCTGCATAACAATCCCTGGATGAGCTCCACCACCTATTTTTCTACAAAATGACACCTGCCTAAATCACTCCTATGTGTTATCCTCACAACAATCCTATGAAGTAGGTTAAGAGCATAACAGCGTAAGAAGAGTCCTGCTGGATCAGACCAGTGGTCCATCTAATCCAGCATCCTGTCTAACACAGTGGCCAACCAGTTTCTCTGGAGCAGTGTTTCCCATTTGCAGGGTTGTGACCCAGTACCAGGCCACAGAAGCCTCACTATCAGGTCACAAGAAAAGCCAAAGCTAGCCGCACCCCCAGCAAAGCTAATCCCGCCCCATCTCTGTGTTGTGCAGAGAGGAGCCGGGCTGTGTCTCCTTCCTTCTCCCCCACTCCCAGTGTTTGAGAGAAAAGCTAGCATCCACTGGCACTTTAAACCCATGAAGCGTTCTTCAAGGTATGAGCTTTCATGTGCCTCCCAGTATGTTCTTTTGGAGAGATTTCCCCAGGAGGCCTGGGCGGCAAAGAAGGGTGTGTGTTTTCTTCAGCCAGGAGGAGTGGGGAGTGGGCATTCCAGTAGCTATTTTTTTTACCAAACGACCCCTGGGCAGAATTTTTGCTGGCTGGAGTAATCTGATGGTGAAGAAGCCTTTTCTTTCTTTCTTTCTTTCTTTCTTTCTTTCTTTCTTTCTTTCTTTCTTTCTTTCTTTCTTTCTTTCTTTCTTTCTTTCTTTCTTTCTTTCTTTCTTTCTTTCCCTGCAAGTGATGCTCTGTCTGTATTCTTGGTGCTGGGAGGGGGGGGAAGCGGCAGTGGAAAGGCTTCTAGTGCCCTGGCCCCACTGGTGGACATTCTGGTGCTTTTGGGGCATTGTATGAGGGAATTTTGGACTGGTGGATAGTCCACTGGCCTGATCCAATATGGTTCCTGTTATGTTTATGTTCTTTCTTTCCATGTCTTTCTTTTCTTTTCCTTTCTTTCCATTTCATTCTTTTCTTTTCTTTTTTTTCTTCCATTTTTACTGGATGAAACTTTTCTGTTCATCATACTGTTTTGTAGACATAGGAGCTCTGCCAATGAAAAGTTGGCACCCCCAGTTGCAGTCATGTGGCCTTCTATGAGATTTCTGTGTGAGTGAGTGAATGAGTGAGAGTAAGAGGTGTGGGACAGAAAGAGATTATTGGAGATTACTGCGGTATATCTCAACAGCACTGAAGAGATGGTACTATGAACCTGGCACCATTTTACTGGTCCTGCTTTTAACAGCTGTCTGACACCAAAATTAAACTCCTCCTGTAGATATTAAAAAGGATGAAAGTAGTTCACTGGCTAAGTATCTGCTCAACAGGTTGCAAAGACATGGGAAACACAGCCAGTAAAAAGCTGCAAGCCCCTCATAAATATCCTTTTTGGGATAACTGCAGAAAAGCTTGTATGAACTTCATATAACTTGAAATTAATTCATTAATTGCAATACAATTCTGCTACCTTTTACAGCAATTCCCCCATGTTTCAACCAAAGAAAAGTATGAAAAATAGCTGTTGAAAGATTTCCTTGAAACCAAGCAAGCTTGGTTGTAGCTTGAGGCAGGGTTCCAGTAGTAGCAGCTGAAGTAGCTGAAGTAGCAGTAGGCCTACTAAATGTATCAGCATATTTTGAGGTAGAGCAGCTGCCAGGGCCCAGTGTGGGTGGTACACAGAGCTGGCATTCCTGATGGCAATGGCAACAGCACTCCCAACTGCATATACTGGCCAGTGCTGTTGAGGAAGGGATGTGTAGGTGATGCAGGCAATTGAACATGGGCATTAGGAGTGCTTGCAAACTGGAGAAGAATACACAAACAGATAGGTGCATGCAGGTGTGGGGGTGAAAAGAGAGGATGGTCCACTTTCCACTCCCATTTTGGCTCAGCATGAGTTTCAGAGAGATTTTTCTGAAAATGAATTTACTTTCAAAGAAGAGGCAGGTTTGGGGGAGTGCCCTGGAGGTGACATCACATGGTCCTTGACACCACAGGAAATGACATAATTCCCGGCTCCACCCCCAAAGTCTCCTGGCTCCACCCCCAAATTTTAGTGGGCCACAAAGGAGAAGTGTAAAAATAACTGGGCCACGGGAAAGAAAAGTTTGGGAAACCCTGCTCTGGATGACAGGCAATACCAAGACATAGAGACTGAGGCCATCATGAGTTCACAAGAAGAGCCCTGCTGGATCAGACCTGTGGTCCATCTAATCCAGCATCCTGTCTCACACAGTGGCCAACCAGTTCCTCAGCAGTGCCAACAACAGAACATAGAGGCCAAGGCCTTACCCTGATATTGCCTCCTGGCTTTGGGATTCAGAGGTTAAGTTCCTCTGAATGTGGAGGTTCACTTCAGCCACCATGGCTAGCAGCCATTGATAGACCTACCTTCCAAAAATCTATTTAATCCCCTTTGAAAGCTGTTTATTCCTGCAGCCATCACTACATTCTCTGGCAGCAAATTCCACATTTTGTTCTAGTATTTTGCTTTTCAATGGACTTCATCCACATATTCATCCATCAAATGTACCATAATCTTGTATAGAGAAATCCTGATGAAAACAGAATGCAAATAAGCCCACATGATATTTGCAATTCTGCTCTCCTGGGATGCTTTTCCAAAATCTCTAGGAGTTTTAAGGTAATGGTGTTGCAGCCTTGATAAACTCACCAGCAGAGCATCTGCCTGGTGTGCAGAAGGTCCCAGGTTCAATCCCCGGCATCTCCAGTGAAAAGATCTGGCAGTAGGTGATATGGAAGATCTCAGCCTGAGACCCCGGAGAGCTGCTGCCAGTCAGAGTAGGCAATACTGACCATGATGGACCTGTGGTCTGATTCAATGTAAGGCAGCTTCATGGGTTCCTGTGTGAGAGTGACATTCTGGTTTAATGCTGACGTGTTGTCTGGCAATGCCCTAGAGCAGGAGTAGCCAAACTGTGGCTCAGGAGCCACATGTGGCTCTTTCACACATATCGTGTGGCTCTTGAAGCCTCCACCTTCACGTTGGCTGGCTTGGAGAAGGTACTACTTCACTTAAGCCAGCCGGTGGCTTGAAGAATGTATTTAAAGTTGTTTTATTTCTACCTCTCTATCCTCCCATCCCCATCTATTCACCTTCCTGCCTTCCTTCCTTCCTGACTTGCGGCTCTCAAACATCTGACGCTTATTCTAAGCAAGTTTGGCCACCCTGCCCTAGAGAGAGAAGGCAGTGAAACCAGCACTAAGTTGCTGCTGATCAGAGTAGACCTCAATGGACCAGATGCTCTGATTCAGCTGCATATATCTTTGCTCACTCATTTTGTTTTTGAAAGGCAGCATGATGCAGTGGCCAGAGGTGCTGAACTCATTTGTTATGAGGGCCGGAGCTGACATAAATGAGACCTTGTAGGGCCAGGCCGTACATACTTAAGATTAGGTGGCAGAGATATAAACTTTATAAAGGACACAGACAAACACAATTCAATTAAAGATTTTTTTTAAAGCTTTAAATAAAACATGCTTAAAACATTAACACTGCTTGGTCTTAAAGGTGCTTTCTTTGTATTTCTCCCATGGGATCCAGGCACTGGGCAAATGAAACTCTGGTTCCTTCCTTCCTTCCCCAAGGAACCAGGAGGGGGAGGAGCCTTAGCCAATAGAAGGAAGAGAGGCTTGGTTCAGTACCTCTGCTGTGCAATTGAGAGAACTTGGCAAAGCAAGCTCTGCTTTCCTCCCCTTCCTCCCCAACAAAGGAGCCTCAGCCAATGGAGAAAATAGAGGCTTTGCTCTGTAGCTTCTGTGTGATTGAGCAAGCCTGGCAAAGCAAGCTGTTATGCAGTAGGAAGCAAGAGAGAGGGAGAAGGAAGCAGATGACACCCAGTTGCTCAGGGGCCTGATAGGAGGCCTATTTGACAACCCTGGACTAGAGCAACGGACGAGGATCTGGGTTGACCCAGATTCAGTTCCCTGCTCTGCCATGAAAGCTTGCTCAGTGACCTTGGACCAGTAGCGTCACACCCTCTCAGCCTAATCTACCTTACAGGGTTGTAGTGATGGGGGAAAAATGGAGGAGAATATAATGATGTGTACACCACTTTGGGTCTTCAGTGGGGAAGAAGTCGGAGTTTAAACGAAATAAAATTTTTTTTTTAAAAAAAACCCCTTTGCTTTAGGGATATTGTTTACTTTAGGAAAGAAAACTTTTAAGAAGCAGGTTGTTTAAGGGCACTTTTTAAAACTCTTCCCCATCATTACATTTAAATTAAAAAGGAAACTTCTGAAAGGTTTTAATATGTAAAACACTTCTGGAATAAACGTAGCATTGCTGCCGATATGTGTTACTCATATGCTCTGTGTGAATGGGTATGTTTCATTTCCTCTAGATCCGGGGTGAAAATGTTGCCATTCTACAGGATTATTTAGAAATCAAGTCAATTCAGGTTAATACACTCTCTCGGTACAGTTCTTTTTGGCTTCTCTGCTGGAAACTGGAAAGAACAAGTGAGAGTAAAATCCTAAATCAACATATTTGTATTGCTAAGCTTCCCACACGGCATTCAATACTTCATCCTCTCTCAGTGACCTTAGAAAATTGAAATCTGAAAGTGGCATGGAAGGCTGGGGAGGGAAACGTCCCATCATTTATTTTCCTAAGTGCTCCCTTTCAGGATTATATCGCTGGTTATTCACCCTGGCATTTTTTAAAGATGGAAGTACAAACATTATTTTGTTAGATTTTAATCAACACTGCAGCTCCGAGCTTCAGTAACTTCGCTCCTTACCTCTATAGATGTCGACCTCTATAAAATCCCCTGTGATCCTTATGGAAAGTGAACATGGCATCCCAAGCATATATGAAATGTCCCACCTATTCAGATATTATCCAAATAAGAGGACTGTGAAGAAATGCGTTTTTCCTGAGAGGTTTTGGATTGTGTCCATTCTTCCCATTCAGTATGAACATTCTGAGTAAATCATAGAATCATAGAGTTGGAAGGGATCCCCAGGGTCATTTAGTCCAACCCCCTGCACAATGCAGGAAATTCACAAATGCCTCCCCCTAAATTCACAGGATCCGCATTGCTGTCAGATGACCATCTGGCCTCTGTTTAAAAACCTCCAAGGAAGGAGCACCATTGCAAGACGGTGGCTCAGTGGTAGAGCATCTGCTTGGTAAGCAGAAGGTCCCAGGTTCAATCCCCGGCATCTCCAACTAAAAAGGGTCCAGGCAAATAGGCGTGAAAAACCTCAGCTTGAGACCCTGGAGAACTGGCTGCCAGTCTGAGTAGACAATACTGACTTTGATGGACTGAGGGGGATCTGATTCAGTAGAAGGCAGCTTCATATATTCAGATAGATAGATAGGTAGGTAGCTTTATTGTTTTAATATTGCTTATTGTTTATTGTGTATTTTATGTTGTTAGCTGCCTTGTGCCTGCAAAGAATCGGCGGGATATAAATATAATGTAAATACAAATTTTTTTTAAAAAAATGAGCAAACATTGCCCAAACAGCTTGTGGCAGGCCTCTTTTTCGCTTGGTAGATTACAACAAGGGCTGCCATCCTCTAGGTGGGTGCCCCTGGAATTATCACTGATTCCCAAGCTACAGAGATCAGTTCTCATGCAGAAGAGGATTGCTTTGGAGGGGGAGGGGACTCCATGGCTTCACAGCCCAGCTGAGCTCCCTTCCTTCTCCACTTCCTGAGCTCTGCCCCCAAATCTCCTGGATTGCCCCAGCCCAGAGCTGGTGACCCTAATGACAACTGTCCAACAAGAAACAAAAATAAGGCCCAAAAAGAAATGGATTGTGTCCATTCTTCCCATTCAGTATGAACATGAGTAAATCATAGAATCGTAGAGTTGGAAGGGATCCCCGGGGTCATCTAGTCCAGCCCCCTGCATAATGCAGGAAACTCACAAATACCTCCGCCTAAATTCACAGGAAGAGCCCCATGGCGCAGAGTGGTAAAGCTGCAGTATTGCAGTCGGAGCCCTCTGCTCACGACCTGAGTTTGATCCCAGCGGAAGCTGGTTCAGGTAGCTGGCTCCAGGTTGACTCAGCCTTCCATCCTTCCAAGGTCGGGAAAATGAGTCCCCAGCTTGCTGGGGGGAAAGTGTAGATGACTGGGGAATGCAATGGCAAACCACCCCGTCAAAAGTCTGCCGTGAAAACATTGTGAAAGCAACATCACCCTAGAGTCGAAAACGACTGGTGCTTGCACAGGGGACTACCTTTTTAAATTCACAGGATCCTCATTGCTGTCAGATGGCCATCCAGCCTCTGTTTCAAAACCTCCAAGGAAGGAGAGCCCACCACCTCCTGAGGAAGCCTGTTCCACTGAGGAACTGCTCTAACGGTCAGGAAGTTCTTCCGAATGTTGAGCCAGAAACTCTTTTGATGTAATTTTTGTATCCTTGATGTAATGTTTGTCTCTTTGCCAGCCCCTTTTGAATGGCAATTAAATCTCCAATTACATGAACAGGTACATGATGACAGTGTTGGGTAGCAGAGGTATTATTGGGAAAATAAGGGGTTCTTTATTGTGAATGGAGGCATTAGTGGAAAACAGATTAAAGCTTATGTAGACATCAGCAATAATAGATAGGCTAATTCTATTGTCTGTTTCTCCCAAATTATTTTATTAGAGGCAACGTATTCCCTGCGATGAAAGCAAACCCCTGACTCTGTTGACTTCTAATGAAAATTCCTTTGTCGGATCGCGGCAGGATTTCCCATCGTTTCTGCATTCTGATGAAATTAACTCCCTGCGGTTGGTCATTGTGGTAATCTAATTTCGGCCAATCGGCTCAGGAGACACCGTTTACCTCACCCAAAAAAGGAAAAAAGGGGGGTATCCGCTGTCATAGCAACAAGTGGTTTGCTCTGATCATATTTGGGCTCCTTTAGCATAATGAAAGGTGCCGGCTTGCTTTTGAGATGATTAATCTTTTTCCCCGTGAGCCTACTTGAATACATTAGCAAAACAAGTATGAAAAATTTGTTTATCCCAAGACAATCAACAGAAAATTACCTGCAAAAGTAATTCTCATTAGGCCACAGCCAGTGAATGGCGCACCATATGGTAAATGAGAAGCAGGGAGAAGCAATAAAAAATCTTTCCGGGCTACGACAGGTTGCAAAAAGTTTATCAGCTTTTGAGATCTGAAAATTGAAAGCAACTCAAATTGGGGAGGGCTGCTTTTAAAAAAAACACAAATAGAATTTCAAGAAAGTTTTTAGCAAGTTATAAATCCTTCCTTTAACATGTGGGTAGTGGCGCAGAGTGGTACGCTGCAGTACAGCAGTCCAAGCTTTGCTCACCACCTGAGTTCGATACTGGTGGAAGCTGGGTTCAGGTAGCTTGCTCAAGAAGAAAAAGATACTGGATTTATATCCCGCCCTCCACTCCGAAGAGTCTCAGAGTGGCTCACAATCTCCTATGTCTTCTCCCCCCACAACAGACACCCTGTGAGGTGGGTGGGGCTGAGAGGGCTCTCACAGCAGCTGCCCTTTCAAGAGCAACCTCTGCCAGAGCTATGGCTGACCCAAGACCATGCTAGCAGGTGCAAGTGGGGAATCAAACCTGGTTCTCCCAGATAAGAGTCCGCACACTTAACCACTACACCAAACTGGCTCTCTCAAGGTTGACTTAGCCTTCCATCCTTCCAAAATTGGTAAAATGAGTACCCAGCTTGCAGGGGGTAAAGTGTAGGTGACTAGGGAAGGCAATGGCAAACCACTCTGTAAAAAGTCTGTCAAGAAAACCTCATGATATGATGTCACCCCATGGATCGGTAACAACTCAATACTTGCACAGGGGGATTACCTTTACCTTTTAAGGATCTTTTCAAAGATTTGATAGGGATGCCAACCTTCAGGTGGGGCCTGGAGTTCTAGCAGAAGCATTCCTGATCTCCAGTCCTTTTCAGTCTATACATCTCTAATATTCCAGTGTGTAGCTCAGAGTTACACACTCCAGAAGTGGAATTCTAGCAGGAGCTCCTTTGCATATTAGGCCACACACCCCTTGTGTAGCCTTGTAAGCTCCTGGAGGATTGTCTACATCAGGGGTGTGTGGCCTAATATGCAAAGGAGCTCCTGCTAGAATTCCACCCCTGCACATTACACACTATAGACTTCAGAGATGAGTTTCCCTGGCGAAAATGGCTGCTTTGGAGGGGAAACTCTATGACATCATATTCCCTCTGGGCTCCCTTCCCTACCCAAATTCCTTCCTTCCTAGGCAATACTCTCCAAGTCTCTGGGACTTTCCCAAGCCAGAGTTGGCAACCCAACCCAATCAATGGGCTATGGATGACAGTTACGAGATGAGAAGTGGCCAGGTAATTGCATGACTGCATGTTCATTATCAAAGATTTCAGGTTTTCACGGCTCGTAACATCATTAGGGTCTGAGCGGCTGCTCCGGCTGCAACGCCACTGAGGATGTTCTCCGCAGCTGAGAACGAAACGTCTGGAAGGAAAACTTTCTCCAGTAGAACACGGCACTTGATCCCAAAAGATTCTACAAACCCTAATGCATGTTCATTTCTACCATTTTGAGAGTAATACAGCAAATACTTTTCTAACCCATGATAGTTCAGTCTTATTAGATCTCAGAAGCTAAGAAGGTTGACCCCAATTCATTTTTGGATGGGAGACCATCAAGGAAGGCCAATGTAGCTATACAGAGGAAGGCACTGGCAATCTACCTCTGAATATCTCTTGCCTTGAAAACCCTGCAGGGTTGCTATGTTGCAACTTGACACCACCACAACGAACTGCTGCCATCCCAGTTTCTCTTGAGAGATGGATCTGATTGGACATTATTTTGGGCAAACCTCAGATCCAGCCCTGCCACTAGGCAAATTGCCTAGGGCACCAGCCTTCTGGGGGTGCCAAATTGGGTGCTCCCCATGTGACTCGGTGAGGTTATCAGTGTGTGTGTGTGTGGGGGGCAGAAGTTATCCTTGCCTAGGGTGCCAAACAGTCTAAGGCCGGTCTTGGCAAACCTCAACCTTCATGAAACCAGCTCCTCGAAGATCTTCAACTCTCGGGACTCAATAACATCTTCAGCAACTCTCGGGGCTCAACAATATCTTCTGAGTTTATTTTAAATAACATAATTCATGGAAGGAGAGAGAGACGAGGGAGATCCTGCTGGCAGCAAGCTAGATGGTCTCTATGCTGAGGGTGGATTGGATTGGAGTCTGTCTCTTTGAAAAAGCAGGAATGGGAAACAGCTATACATGTCAGAGGCTTTACGACATATCTGTGAAATGTGCTTTACTTCTAAAATGGAATGAGGAGCCATACATAAGACTTCCTTGAGCACTTTATTGGATTCCATAGGATAAGAACAAGCATCTTTTTGAAATACTTCTATAGACTATATGGACTGTGGTTTGCAGGGTAAATATTCTTGTGAATGTATGTGAGGCATCGATGAATTAATTCTTTATTGTAGCAAAGTTGGAGTCCAGTAGCACCTTTAAGACCAATGAAGTTTTATTGAGAATGTAAACTTTTGTGTGTTGGAAGCACACTTCATCAGACAATGAAATGGGGTACAGTTAGCAGAACTACATATAGCTTGAAGGTATGGGTAGTGGTTAAGCATGCAAAATGGTACAAAGTTAGAATCCAATGGCAAAACAGTGAAATTAACAAACGGAAAGAATAACAGTTTGATCTGGATAGTCTTTATTATGGTATTGGACTTTAAATAGATAGTGAATTAATTCTTTATTGCATTGATTTGTAATTTGTCCATGGGAGGAAGCTAGCAGCTGCTGAAATCCATCAGGGCTGTTTTCCTCTGCTTGGAGGTATTTAAACCCTGGCTAGAATCAGAGGCACAAGCCAAAGGACTCTTCTTCACCTGAGGCACTCAGTCTGGAGTGGGGCAAGGCAAGGCAGTCATGTTGATCAAGACCAGCCAGAATGTGTTTCTTTGTCTGTTTGGTTTGTTTAATTTGCATTATTTCCTTTAATTGGTAATTGTATGTCAGTATTTTTCTGTCAACTGCATTGGCTCCCTTTGGGGAGAAAAGGAGCATATACATGCCATAATAATAATAATAATAAAAAACTAAATAGGAAATCTAAATCTGTCCCTACCATTGATCGATGGCTTGCCAAGGTATGGTTGTTTTTTTACTGTGGATAAAATAGCAGACACTTTACATAGGATGGATTCTCAGACAGGACTATCTAATTTGTTAGATAAGAACATAAGAGAAGCCATGTTGGATCAGGTCAATGGCCTATCCAGTCCAACACTCTGTGTCACACAGTGGCCAATATATGTGTATATATACACACACACACACAAATGGATTCCTATCCTAGAACACGAACGGCAAACGACAGAGTTTAAAAAATACTTTAATTATCTTCATCGTAGTTTGTTTTTATCTGCTTAACAAGGATAAGGCTTTATGGACATTGTTATAGTTTGCCCAATAACTATTTAAAAGTTAGATTTACCATTGTTGTAAAGGATGATTAATGACAATAGTTTGTACTCCCTTGGGTTATTGTGCTGAGATTACTCTTTTTTGTATTTTTGTCATATTACATTCATCAATTATTTTTTTAAAAAAAACCTAAATAAATAAATAGTGTCTTTTTTCTTTTATGGTTTCAGCCTCTGGGATTGATTTATCAAGAAAGAGAATGTCATGGGGGTAGAATAGGGGGTAGGCCTGTGCATGCAAGAGCAATTTGGGAGGGAAAACTCTATGATATGATAGGTACCATAGAGTTTCCCCTCCCAAATTGCTAGAGCATCTGGGAAAACCAGAGAGTTTTCCCAGAGGCTCCTAGAGCAGCCGACATGTGACATCGCCACTCCAATGACATCACTACAAGTGACATCATCGCGCCGGTGACGTCGGGGGAGGATCCACCCCTGCTAGCCCAAGCAGGCTGGCAGGTTGGGAACTTCCCAGGCAGGGAAACCCCCACCTGGCCCAGAAACCTGGCAGCCCGGGGTGTGTGTCCTAATATGCAAAGGAGTTCCTACTACAAAAAAAAGCCCTGCCGTTAGGTAATATTTTGTCATATGCCAACAGCACTGCTCTACACCAGTCCTCATCTCAAAAGTAATAAGTACGCCCCCAAACCCATAAAAATGCAACCCCCACAAAAATAACCTCATGGGAAGAAAGGTCCCCTTTGCCCCTGTCTTATCACTGTCTGCTTGAATTCCTCTGATCTCTCCAGTACAAAGCCCTGGATTCCATGTTCAAACGGTCAGTGCAAGGAATTCCTTGCTCAGAGCCTAGTTTGATGCATGATTTCCTAATCACTATTGATAATTTTAAAAATAGCTTTCTCTCCTCCCGGTTCTCTCAGTCCAAATCTACATCCGACCGAACCCAAAGAAAGGGGTGGAAACTGTTCTCGAGCAATTAGTACTCCGTGGATCCGTGTGGTAGAGTAAATGGTAACTATGCAATTAGAAGAAGCATATTTATAACCCGACAACAATTGGCACATCATCCGGCATTTAAAAAAAAAACAACAATTCCGTTATTAATCATTCATGCTCAACAAACCCATATGTGGGCAACGAAGCAGAAGCAAGCATCCAAACGGTGCCTGATCTGTGAGTAACCTTACATCTGTATCGAGCCTGATAAAACCAAGTTACAACGATCAACTTTCATGACGTCTGTCCCGATTCATTGGGAAACTGTCACCCATAATATTGGTTTGTCAGTGCCGCTTCCAAGGTGCTTAGATAATAGGAATGCTCCTGGAGTTAACCCAGGGAGATAGGGGAGATTATATTATCATATATAAATCAATGGTTTGTTTAATTATGGGGGGGGAGAGTTGCTTAGAGGGTTAGAAACCTGAAAGCGTTTAATTAAACGGCATCTTCCCCTTTATTGCTTCAGCCTTTTGGAAAGAGGGGCTAATAAGGATGGGATTGTGACATCTTGGATTCATAGAATCAGAGAATCACAGAGTTGGAAGGGACCTCCAGGGTCATCTAGTCCAACCCCCTGCACAATGCAGGAAACTCACAAACACCTTCCCCTAAATTCACAGGATCTTCATTGCTGTCAGATGGCCATCTAGCCCCTGTTTAAAAACCTCCAAGGAAGGAGAGCCCAACACCTCCTAAGGAAGCCTGTTCCACTGAGGAACTGCTCTTAACGGTCAGGAAGTTCTTCCTAATGTTGACCCGGAAACTCTTTTGATTTAATTACAACCCATTGGTTCTGGTCCTACCTTCCAGGGCCACGGAAAACAATTCCACACCATCCTCTATATGACAGCCCCTCAAGTACTTGAAGATGGTGATCATATCACCTCTCAACCGCCTTCTCTCCAGGCTAAACATGCCCAGCTCCTTCAACCTTTCTTCATAGGACGTGGTCTCCAGACCCCTCACCGTCGCCCTCCTCTGGACCAGTTCCAGCTTGTCTATATCCTTCTTAGAATGTGGTGCCAAAAACTGAACACAATACTCCAGGTGAGGTCTTACCAGAGCAGAGTAAAGAGATTCATTTTTTTTAAAGCTGATGTTTGGGTTATTATTATTATTTGATGAATCACCCCATTCCAGCTAGTGCCAGGCTATGGGCAATGTACAACATGAAAACAGAATACATAAATTAATATCAATAAAATCAGTTACATTAAAAATAGATTACAAAACCCTGATGATTCAGAAAGAGGTCCAGGACGGGAGAGCTGAATGCATTTTTTCATAAGCAAGCATCTGTTAGAAGAAGATGATATTGGATTTATATCCTGCCCTCCACTCCGAATCTCAGAGTCTCAGAGCGGCTCACAATATCCTTTATCTTCCTCCCCCACAACAGACAACCTGTGAGGTGGGTGGAGCTGAGAGAGCTCTCACAGCAGCTGCCCTTTCAAGGACAACCTCTGCCAGAGCTTTGGCTGACCCAAGGCCATTCCAGCAGCTGCATGTGGAGGAGTGGGGAATCAAACCTGGTTCTCCCAGGTAAGAGTCCGCACACTTAACCACTACACCAAGCTGGCTCTCTTTTTTGCTAGTCCTGGATTAAGTGTGGCACTGCCATACAGGAAGGCTGGTTATAGGGTGCATTCACACTACACTAAATAATGCATTTTTGCAACTGGATTTTTGCTATTCTGACTCAACCTTCCATCCTTTCTCAGTCAGTAAAATAACTACCCAGCTTGCTGGGGGTAAAGTGTAGATGACTAGGGAAGGCAATTGCAAACCACCCCATAAAAAGTCTGCTATGAAAATGCTGTGGTGCAACATCACCCCAGAGTCAGAAATGACTGGTACTTGCACCTTTACCATTTTCTCTCCATGTAGATGAGGATCAGAAAGCTACTTTAGCAATTGCTATACATAGGGTTGCCAATCCCCAGGTGGGGGCAGGGAATCCCCCGGTTTGGAGGCCCTCCTCCTGCTTCAGGGTCATCAGAAAGCGGGATGGGGGGAATGTCTGCTGGGCACTCCATTATTTCCTATGGAGAATGATTTCCATTGGGAATAATGGAAAATTGATCCACAGGTATCTGGGGCTCTGAGAGAGCTGTTTTTTGAAGTCGAGGCACCAGATTTGCAGCATAGCATCTGGTGCCTCTCCTCAAAACATCCTCCAAGTTTCAAAAGGATTGGACCAGGGGGTCCAGTTCTATGAGCCCCAAAAGAAGGTGCCCCTATCCTTCATTATTTCCAATGGAGGGAAGGCATTTAAAAGGTGTGCAGTTCCTTGAAATGTGATTGCGAGAACTCCCTTTGGAGTTCAATCATGCTTATCACAACCTTGCTTCTGGCTCCACCCTCAGTGTCTCCTGGCTCCACCCCCAAAGTCCCCAGATATTTCTTGAATTGGACTTGGCAACCCTAGCTATACCCTAGCCATGAATAGTTATAGTATGGGGGAGACTTGTCTTAGCAGTAGTATGTGCGAAAAGGATCTAGGGGTCTTAGTGGATCATATGCTGAACATGAGTCAACAGTGTGATGAGGTAGCTAAAAAGGCAAATGCAATTTTGGGCTTTATCAACAGAAGTATAGTGTCCAGATCATGTAATGTGATAGTATCGTTTACTCTGTTCTGGTAAGACCTCATCTGGAGTATTGTGTTCAGTTTTGGGTACCACATTTTAAGAGAGATATAGACAAGCTGGAACGGGTCCAGAGGAGGGCGACGAAGATGGTGAGGGGTCTAGAGACCAAGTCCTATGAGGAAAGTTTGAAGGAGTTGGATATGTTTAGCCTGGAGAAGGCAGCTGAGAGGTGATATGATCACCATCTTCAAGTACTTGAAGGGCTGTGTGGCGGAACCGGCCCGATTCTGCCTTCAGACCCGGTCCCGTCAGCTCCCTATTGAGTCGCCAACTCCTGGAGGGAGCTATTTCTCCTCCTGCCCCTTGGGCTCGCTGCCACCACCTGCTCAGTCCTGGGGTTCAGATTGAGAGGAACAGGACTCCCAATCCCCCTCTCCGTCTATGAGGCTAGGCCTCCAGGTCCTCTGCCACCCTGTACTTGGGTTTCACAGAGACCTCAGCACTTCTTTGGGGCACCCCTGGAGGATTGGCACCTTATTCAACTGCATGCCTTCCCCCTTCCCCGGGGCCCCTTCTCAACACAGCGTGGTCTAAAGCGGTTTGGGGATCTAGGTGGTACAGAGATTGACTGCCAGCATTTAAAACAGAAAAAACATTTATTTAAAAGGAGAAAAAGATAGGAAAACAAAAACAGTTGCATTTACAAAATTAGCATAGCACAGCACAGCTCAGCACCCGTACAGCACACAGCATAACAAAGAAAAGTTGATTATAAACGCATCCTGCTGGCCCTGATCTAAACTTGCCCTGTCTTATGAATTACTTACTTAGTCTGCCTGCCTGCCTGGGGGCCTCCCAGGCAGGAGCCTCCATTGCTCACCACATGCTCGCTCGAGCGCTGGCTTCCAACTGCCTTTCTCTTCCTGCTAACACACAAGCCAAGAACAAAAGCACTTCCTGCCTCTCTAGGAGATTTTCCCCCTAGCGTTGTTGGTTTGGCTCTGGAAGGGAGGGGGGGAGTGAGGGGAAGGCTAACAAAGCCTGCTGAGGGATTTACTGACCCCTGCCAAATGAAGCACCACCACTGACTAAAATGGCGTTTCTCCACAGGCTGTCATATAGAGGATGGCGTGTTGTTTTCTGAGGCCGCAGAAGGCAGGGCCAGAACCAATGCGTTGAAATTAAATCAAGAGTTTCTGGCTCAGCATTAGGAAGAACTTCCTGACCGTTAGAGCAATTCCTCAGTGGAACAGGCTTCCTTGGGAGGTGGTGGGCTCTCCTTCCTTGGAGGTTTTTAAACAGAGGCTAGATGGCCACCTGGCAGCGATGAAGATCCTGTGAATATGGTGTAGATATTTGTGGATTTCCTGCATTGTGCAGGGGTTGGACTAGATGACTTTGGAGGTCCCTTCTAACTCTATGATTCTATTCTATTTAGCTGTGGTGACTGTCTGTAAGAGGGCTGGATCTTTATCTGTTCAAGACTTTTGGGTTAAGAGAGCAGAAATATAAGAAGAAATGGGGCACTGGCTGAAGTTCTCCATGGCACCTCAAGGAACCAACCTCCAGGTAGTAACCAAAAAGAGAGTCACATGGGATGTGGAACTGGAGAGCAAGTGTAGGCACTGAGTACCATTGACTCCTGTAGCAGAGTTAACCCTTGGCAAACCAATTCAAAAAACATGAAAATATGTCCAAAATATTTATTAATTAATTCAGATGGTGAACATCGACCCCAAGGGTATATTTCTCCAACAGCAAAAAAAGCTTTTTCTTGGAAGTGTTAGAATGTTATGATCTTTGAGAGTGGAAGTTGTTTTGCAAATTGAATAAGCGAAGGCTTAGATAGAGCTTACAGCGATAGAGGAAAAATAGATCGGTTTTGCCTGTCAGCTTCATTCCCCTTGTGGAAACTAATTTTTGATATTGGAGACATTTTCTATAACCTTGGGGTCGATGTTCATCGTCTGAATTAATTAATAAATGTTTTGGACATATTTTCATTTTTTGAATTGGTTTGTAAAGGGTTAACTCTGCTACAGGAGTCAATGGTACACGGTGCCTACGCTTGACCTCCAGGGGGTAGCTGGAGATCTCCTGGGATTGCAATGAGACTGGAGAGAGACAGGTGACAGAGATCATTTCACCTAGAAAAAATGGCTGCTTTGGAAGGTGGACTCCAGGGCATTGCACACTAAAGTCCTTCCCCTCCCCAAACCCTGCCCTATCTGGTACTTCCAAAATCTCCGGGTATTTCCCAACCTGGAGTTGGCAACCTTAATTGTGAAGGGGACTGGGGACATTAGGGGATTCTCAACCTGATGACTGCACCAGGATACTGTCCTCTAGTTCCTGGTGTTGGTTTTCTGGAAGCAGAGACTATTATTTCATCAGCTCATCTCTAGCAAGTAATAAAACTTCCACAATTATGAACCTTGCATTTCTTGCTTCTAAGGACCGAGATCTTCCTTCCTTCTATCTGCCTTGTGGCTCTCAAACATTTGACATTCATGTCTTGTGGCTCTCAAACATCTGATGTTTATTCTATGTGGCTCTTCTGTTAAGCAAGTTTGGCCACCCTGTTCTATATATAGGATAGAATGATGGGGGATCATGTGAGTACTGCTGTGTGGTCCTTCTAGGACGAAGCGAGTATATGTGCCATCAATATTCTCTTTATAACAATACCAGCCTATGTCACTGGGTTGATGTTACTGAGATAATTCATGTTAAACGATCTGAATACTTGCATATGCTGTATATATGCCCAGTAGCCAAATTATTTCCCCAAAAGGATTACAGAGAAATTAACTTCCCCATTACAAAACCTAAATGAACAAAACTAAGAAGTGAAGATGAAAACTAAAAGCATGCAGTGCGACTGTGAGAAAGTGCAGATGAAAACAAAAGCATGCAGTGCGACTGCAAGAAGTCAGTCTAAGAGTTGTTGTAAATGAGAACAAAAGAATGTAGCGTGCCTGTGAGAAGTTGCAGATGAAACAAACAAAAACATGCAGTGTGACTGTGAGGAGGCATGATGAAAACAAAAGCATGTAGTGCAACTGCAAGAAGTACTGTCAGTTAAAGGATTGTAGGCAGCAATATAGCCATAATCTCCCACACATGAGGGTAGTTTCGGCAGCCAAGCATCTTGAGTAGTATCATTATGGATGCTAGAGGAAACTTTATTTTAAAAACTTCCTTCATCAATACTCTCCATCTGATTATATGTGATCTGATTATGTGTGATCTGATTATGTACTTGAGAAGCCCAATTCATCATTGATCTAGGTTTGATTATTTGCAACACCTGCTAGTGCCCCCCCTTTCCTTACTTTGGGAGGGGATATTTTTCATTTTTGATGAGTAGAGTTAATCTTGTTACTTTCTCCAGTGTACCTAGCTTCTGTCTATACTGTTTAATCAAACCTGCTGATTGATTTATTTCAAGCATTTATTTATATATATATATATATATATATATATATATATATATATATATATATATATATATATTTCAAGAGGTTGGGGTTTGTTTTTTTTTGCTAGACAGGTGTGCATTGGTGGAGCAACTCATGAAACAGACAGTCCAGGTTTCTAAAATGTGTTCTTATCAGAAGCACTTTTTATTCCTTTGAAAATCCATTGACGTCTGACTCTGGATTGTCTAGCATGGAGGTGGCCAAACAGAATAAACATAAGATGTTTGAGAGCCGCAAGGAAGGAAGAAATCCGGGGGAGGGAGTGAAAGGTGGAAAGAAACTTCAAATGCATTCTCCAAGTCACCGGCTACTTTGGCTTGGAGAAGTGGTTTAAAGAGAGAAATGCCTTCTCCAAGCTAGCCAACAGGGCAGTTGGAGCTTCGAGAGCCACAGAATATGCGTGAAAGAGCCACATGTGGCTCCTGAGCCACAGTTTGACCGCCCCTGGTCTAGCAAGATGGGGCCATCTTGTTTCTTTGCCCCAAAATGTTCTCCTAAGAATTGCTTTGATTGATCATCCCAATTCTCATTCAATCTACACTTGATCTCCAGCCTTGGCCAACCAGATGCCCTTTCATGCTTCATAAGCAAGGTATGAGACATGGAGAGTCATTCTGGGTTGCTTGTTATGAGCATCCATTGGCCAGATGTCTGCAGCCTCTCAATATAGGAAGTTCCTCTTTTTTGCTGTCATGGTTGGTAATTAAACACCCATTGATTTAATCCTTGTTTACAGTGAAGGAACAAGAGAGAAGAGGATGCCAGCAGTTTGCTTTCTGAATGTGATGCTCTTATTTATTTTGTAAACTGCCTTGAAGTCAGGAAACATATCCTCTTTTGTGCTTTCCAAAATATGGTAACCCTAGCATAGGACAAAGTTGATAGAAATTTAGTAACTATTTATGGTAGATAAAGGCTGCAATTACACACACTAAATAATGTACTTTCAATCCACTTTCAATGCACTTTCCAACTGGGTTTTTCCAATTCACGCAGTAAAATCCAGGTGGAAAGTGCATTGAAAGTGGATCAAAAGTGCATTATTTAGTGTGTGTGATCTCAGCCATACAGTATTTATTGTCACATTTGGACTTTTGCGGTCTTATGTTGTTTATTTGCGTATAGGGAGCCTGCTTCAGTGGGGTAGGGAGGGATATAAATCGAAATAAATAAATAATAAAAATTGGGAATGAAAATTAAACCACAATTTCCAAGGCTGATGGAGAAGCAGGAAGTAGGGTTGCCAACATCCAGGCAGGGCCTGGAGATCTCCCACTTTTACACCAGATCATCAGCTGGCAGAGATCAACTCCCCTGGAGGAAATCCCTGCTTTGAAAGGTAGACTTCATGGCATTGTATCATGATGAGGCCTCTCCCCAAACCCCACCCTCTCCCAGGTCCACCCCCAAAGTCTCCAGGTATTTTCCAACAAAGACCAAGCAGGAAGTGACTCGTTGAGAGACATTGTGTGCAAGTTAGGATGTAACTACATCTCAGGGCCTTTTTTGTAGCAGGAACTCCTTTGCATCTTAGGCCACACACCCCTGATGTAGCCAATCCTCCAAGAGCTTACAGGGTTCTTAGTACAGGGCCTACTGTAAGCTCCAGGAGGATTGGCTACATCAGGGGTGTGTGGCTTAAGATGCAAAAGAGCATATGTAAACAAACTGCTCAGTTTCTTTACAAGCAGCTGGGCTAATTTCTTTGTGGGACCTGGAGGATCTTCCAAAGTTCCCACAGTAACAGCTGGGATGATAAGTTGGAGGATGAGGGAACCATGTATGCCCACCTGAGCTACTTGGAGAAAGTGTGGGACAAAAACGTCATTGTAGAAACAGTTTAAGTCTGTGGCACGGCTGCGGCCGCAGTTTCCTAAGCACTCAGTGCACCTCAGAACTGCTGCATGGTTTGTCCTATAGGGCTGGCTTGCACGAACTGAGGGAACTGGTTCACCAAGGCGAGCCTATTGACTAGGGTTGCCAAGTCAATTCAAGAAATATCTGGGGACTTTGGGGAGGGAGACAGGAGACTTTGGGGGTGGAGCCAAGAGTGAGACTGTGACAAGTATAATTGAACTCCAGAGGGAGTTCTGGCCATCACATTTCAAGGAACCGCACACTTTTTAAATGCCTTCCCTCCATTGGAAATAATGAAGGATAGGGGCACCTTCTTTTGGGGGCTCATAGAATTGGACCCCCTGGTCCAATCCTTTTGAAACTTGGAGGGTGTTTTGTAGAGAGGCACCTAATGCTATGCTGAATATTTGGTGCCTCTACCTCAAAAAACAAGCCCCCCAGACACCCAGAGATCCATTCTCCGTTATGCCCTATGGGAATCGGTCTCCATAGGGAATAATGGAGTGCCCAGCAGACATCCTCCCCCTACTTTCTAATTACCCTGAAGCTGGGGGAGGGCCTCCAAATTAGGGAATCCCCTGCCCTCACTTGTGGATTGGCAACCCTTCAATTAACCCCAACACATAGCAGGCAATGTTCTGTCTAAACTGTGGAGTCTTGTGAGCAAAAATTCTACTTTGTGAGCTACTGGCATTAAAGTGGTGAGCCGCTGCATCAATGAGTGTGCTCTGGGGCCATCCTTCCTGAGCTAAGACAAAAAATTTTGAGCTGGAAGCTAAAATTCTGAGACCTAGCTTATGCTAACTCAGCAGGTATCTCATCTCTCCAGCAGAGAGCTTGCAGGTCCTTTTAGCTAGAGTGAACCAAACCATGCTATGCGCAGCGCCTATGGAACTGAGTTATGGCCCTTCCGCCAGGATGAATATCTTCTTTTTCTCCTTTGCTCTAATCTTGATTGACATGGGACAAGTTGCAGATCCTACAGAACAACGGAAACCTTGGAGGCCATCAGAGCCTTGGGGCTGGATTCACCGGAGAGAGGAAGAGAGCTCTTTGATCTCCCTCTATATCTCCTTCCCCTTCCCCACCCTTCAGTTATGAGAGAAACAGACAGACACGCAGCTCGTGTTTTCACTTTCCCCTCTGCAGCCTCGTGTCCCCTCAGGTGCATTGCCTGTTTGTAAAGGGCAGGAAAGATCTGTAACTTGAGTTAAGGGCCTGCTAAAGGGGAGCACAAAACTTGTTGCTTTTATTTCAACTGAAATCATTGCCTTCCTGTATGTTAGAATTGCACTTCTTGGACACCTATCCACAAAAGCGAATATCCTATTTGTGTCTCGTAAATGTATTGTGCACAGCTGTGCATCATGTTTTCCACCCAGCAGGTCCGAGGGCAGCCCTGAATCAATGGGGCACATTGCATGCACACAGAAGAAGACTGTAGATTTATACCCCGCCCTTCTCTCTGAGTCAGTCTCAGAGCGGCTGACAATCTCCTTTATCTTCTGCTGGAATGGCCTTGGATTAGCCATAGCTATCTCAGAGCTGTCCTTGAAAGGGCAGCTTCTGTGAAAGCTCTCTCAGCCCCACCCACCTCACAGGGTGTCTTGTGGGGGGAGAAAATAAAGGAGATTGTAAGCCGCTCTGAGTCTCTGATTCCGAGAGAAGGGTGGGGCATAAATCTGCAATTCTTCTTCTTCCCCCACAACAGACACCTTGTGAGGTAGGTGGGGCTGAGAGAGCTCTGACAGAAGCTGCCCTTTCAAGGACAACTCCTGACCCAAGACCATTCCAGCAGCTGCAAGTGGAGGAATGGGGAATCAGGTAAGAGTTCTCCCAGGTAAGAGTTCGTGCACTTACCCACTACACCAAGCTGGCTCTTCAAGCAGTTATGCCTCAGGTGAGTTGTTTGAAAGCAAAAAGCATGATCGATTTCCCACTCACCTTATGCTGCTCTCACATTCCTCTTCTCAGCGGGGCTTCCTTCCAATTCCACACTATCTGCCCCGGGGCTGCAGCAAGTGTTGGTGTTTTCGTGCAGCAAACAGAAACCATTAAAAACCAGTTAAAAGGCGGCTATCTTGACCCACTAAAAACCAGTTTCTGTTTGCTGCGCGAAAAACCAATTCTTGCTATAGCCCCGGGGCAGATAGTGTGAAATCGGAAGGAAGCTCTGCTGAGAAGAGGAACGTGAGAGCGGCAGAAGGTGAGTGGGAAATCGGTCCAGGAGAGTAAATTTATGCAACTCTGAATTTTTTTTGTGCAACCTGGATCCTTCCCCCATCTTGTAAGATTTGTCTGTGAGGCGTAGCTCAGAATCCCTTATTGGGGGGAGGGGGTTCAAGTTTGGTGGTGGAAAGCGCAGGCAAGTCACAAATTGGAGAGCCAGTTCGGTGTAGTGGTTAAGTGGGCGGACTCTTATCTGGGAGAACCGGGTTTGATTCCCCACTCCTCCACTTGCACCTGCTAGCATGGCCTTGGGTCAGCCATAGCCCTGGCAGAGGTTGTCCTTGAAAGGGAAGCTGCTGTGAGAGCCCTCTCCAGCCCCACCCACCTCACAGGGTGTCTGTTGTGGGGGAGGAAGGTAAAGGAAATTGTGAGCCGCTCTGAGACTCTTCGGAGTGGAGGGCAGGATATAAATCCAATATCATCATCTTCTTCTTCAATTCATGGTGACCCTGTAGGGTTTTCAAGTCAAGAGACGTTCAGAGGTTTTAAAAGGCGGCTTTCTTGACCCCTAACTAATCTCATGCTATTACACCACTCATATATGTGTTTGTTAAAAATAGCTTTTCTTTCTGTGTAAGAACTAGTTCACCGTTCCTTGGTGATCACTTGGAATATAGGGTGATATTTGCTTAAAGGTAAATGTAGTCCCCTGTGCGAGCACCAGTCATTTCTGACTCTGGGGTGACATCAAAACACGACGTTTTCACAGCAGACTTTTTACTGGGTGGTTTGCCATTGCTTCCCCACCCCCCACCCCCCAGCAAGCTGGGTACTCATTTTACTGACCTTGGAAGGATGGAAGGATGAGTGAACCTTGAGCTGGCTACCTGAACCCAGCTTCCACCAGGACCGAACTCAGGTCATGAACAGAGGGCTTGGACTGCAGGACTGCAGACTTACAACTCTGCACCACGGGGCTGCTGCTGATTGTTTAGGACATGTTAATTGTGGGGAGGTAATCCACGGATAGCTATGTTAAGCTGTAGAGCCTGGAGATGTGACCTCTCCCAGCACAGAGGACACGGAACTCTCAGTCTGGAATAAACAGGGGAAACAGGTAGCCACTCACTCTATTGTGGGTGGAGCTGTACCGCTATATTGGCAAATGAAGCCAAACCTCGTCACAAGACTATCCCAAAACAAATCATCCTTTAAAAAAAACAGGAAGTGATATTCTAGCAAATGTTATGAATCCAAGGTTTGAGCAATAAGAGCAATTGCACAGGAGAATATCCGGGTGGGCAGCCGCGTTGAACTGAAGCAGCAGAACAAATGTTGAGGCCAGTGGCATCTTTAAGAAGAAGAAGATGAAGAAGATGATATTGGATTTATATCCCGCCCTCCACTCCGAAGAGTCTCAGAGCGGCTCACAATCTCCTTTACCTTCCTCCCCCACAACAGACACCCTGTGAGGTAGATGAAGATATTGGATTTATATCCCGCCCTCCACTCCGAAGAGTCTCAGAGCTGCTCACAATCTCCTTTACCTTCCTCCCCCACAACAGACACCCTGTGAGGTGGGTGGGGCTGGAGAGGGCTCTCACACCAGCTGCCTTTTCAAGGACAACCTCTGCCAGAGCTATGGCTGACCCAAGGCCATGCTAGCAGGTGCAAGTGGAGGAGTGGAGAATCAAACCCGGTTCTCCCAGATAAGAATCCGCACACTTAACCTCTACACCAAACTGGCTCTCTTTAAGACCAACCTAAAGGTCCCACTGGACTCAAAATCTGTGTGAAGGAATAGGGTTGTCCACAGGCCTGGAGAGGGGACAAGTCCAGTCTCTTTAATGGAGACTGGTTGTATCTAGATAGGAAGGTGACACTTTTCATGACATAAGGGTAAATAACATTCAGCTGAGCCTCTGTTAAAGGGAGAGGGCATTTGTTCCCTCCAGACAGTTGGCAACCCTAGATCAGAACAGCAGCCAAGGCAGCAAACTGTGTATCATTTGTGTCACTGAAATTATATTCATGAAAAAAGCAAATTACATTCATGAAAAATTATAAAATGATTGCAAAATTGATGTCAAAACAAGCAACCGAATCTGGATCCCCCTCCCCCAAAGAATTTAAAATATATATTTTTAGAACTGATAAAAGGAAGTACTTCTTTATCCAAAGGGTGATTAACACGTGGAATTCACTGATGCAGGAAGTGGTTGCAGTAGGGTTGCCAAGTCCAATTCAAGAAATATCTGGGGACTTTGGGGGTGGAGCCAGGAAACATTAGGGGTGGAGCCAGGAAACATTAGGGGTGGAGCCAAGATCAAGGCTGTGACAAGCATCATTGAACTCCAAAGGGAGTTCTAGCCATCACATTTAAAGGGACGGCACACCTTTTCAATTCCTTCCTTCCATAGGAAATCATGAATGATAGGGGCACCTTCTTTTGGGGCTCATAGAATTGGACCCCCTGGTCCAATCTTTTTGAAACATGGGGAGTATTTTGGGAAGAGGCACTAGATGCTATACTGAAAATTTGGTGTCTCTATCAAAAAAAGCAGCCCCCCCCCAGAGCCCCAAATACCCGCAGATCAATTCTCCATGATTTTCTATGGGAATAAATCTCTATAGGGAATAACAGAGTTTCCAGAAGACATTTCCTCCCTTCCCCCTGCTTTCTGACGACCCTGAAGTGGGGGGAGGGCCTTCAAACCGGGGGATCCCCTGCCCCCACCTGGGGATTGGCAACCCTAGGTGGCAGCCAGTGCTGCCTCTAAGCTGTAGAGTCTTGTGAGCGAAAATTCTATTTCGTGAACTATTGGCATTAAAGTTGTGCATTCCTACATACATTTGTTTGCTCTGGGGCTATTTTTCCTGAGCTGAGACAAAAATGTGTGAGCCGGAGACTAGAAAACTGTGAGCTAGTTCACACTAACTCCGCTTAGAGGGAGCACTGGTGGCAGCTATATGCATAGACGGCTTCAAGAAGGGACTGGATAAATATATGGAGCAGAGGTCCATCAGTAGCTATTAGCCACAAGGTAGAGATGGAACTCTCTGTCTGGGGCAGGTGATGCTCTGTATTCTTGGTCCGGGGGGGGGGGGGCGGGCAGCAGTCGGAGGGCTTCTAGTGTCCTGGCCTCACCGGCGGACCCCCTGATGGCACCTGGCTTTTTTGGCCACTGTGTGACAGTGTTGCGCTGGATGGACCATTGGCCCGATCCAACATGGCTTCTCTTACATTCTTATGTTAAGAGGAGGGCTATGAATTCCATTACAAGAACCAAAAATGCCCCAAACAATGATAGCCTAGAAGAGTCTTAATTAATGTACAAAGAAGCCAGTGATGTTTTTATCCCCAGAGGACAGTGTGTTATATGTGCTATTTAAAAAAAAATGTTATTTTTGCCATCGAATAGCAACCAAGTTAGAGTGACCCTGTAGAGTTCTCAAAGCAAGAGATGTTCAAATGTGGTTTGCCCTTGCCTGCCTCTTTGTAGTGACCCTGAACTTCCTTGGTGGTCTCCCATCTACTAAATACAAACCGGAGCTGACCCTGCTTAGCCCTTCTGACATCTGGTGAGATCAGGCTACTATGGGCCATCCGTGTATATGCTGATAACCATGTTCTGTACACATGCCTGGCTGTTCCTGGCTGGCATATTACCATTTCAGCCATGGTTGCATAGCATTATGGGATGTGTAGTCTTTGCAATTCTCAGGGGTGGAATTCTAGCAGGAGCTCCTTTGCATATTAGGCCACATACCCCCTGATATAGCCGATCCTCCAAGACCTTACAAGGCTCCTTTTTGTAAGCTCTTGAAGGACTGGCTATATCAGGGGTGTGTGGCCTAATATGCAAAGGAGCTCCTGCTAAAATTCCGCCCCTGGCAGTTCTCATAAGACATGACAATTGTGAATGAAGCAGATGTCAAGTAATGGTGTGGAGCTTTGGAATAAATGCAGGTTTATGGTTGCAGGTAACATGCATGCATATAAGCCTTCGGAAATAAGCAACTACAAACATGCAGTGGGAACCACAAGTACAAATCTTCAAATGCTCTCCCGCCCCGCAAATGTTGTTCACTTTCAGAATCTGAATGCCTGCACCTCCTGGGGTTTTATGTCTTCATCAGCTTAAGGAGAGGCGAGTTCTTCAATTTCTATGCATTGTTTGCCCCTGGGTTGCATGTTGCATCACGCCGAAGCTCAGAGATCCTTTTAGATATTAGAAATGTTCAGACACTTAAATTCCTAAAATAAACATTGCCAACAAACATGGCAGCCCACACACCTGAAGGACACCTACATCACAGGCTTCTCAACATGTCAAAAAAAGGTTTAAGAGGGGATCAAATGAAGAGGCACAGGTTCGAAACCTAACATGTTCTCCCCACCCCCACCCCTTCTAATGTCTTTCAAAAACAGAGAAAGGTATTTTCCGCAAGCTGAAGGCAGGAGTTGAGGCAGCAAAGAATGATTTAAGATTTGTGAGGAGGCTGCATGGAGATACATGAGGCCCACGTAGACATCCCCTTTCTAACAACATACGGAGCATTCATGCCTATTTGCATTAGATGTGGTTGCCAACTGGCCTGGAGGGGAAAAATCTTCTTACTTTGACAGAGGTTTAATAGAGCCCTGACCTGAAGAGCTTAGGTTAGGATATCATATCAGATTTCGGAAGCTAAGTAGTGCTGGCCTCAGTTATACTTGCATGGGAGACCACCAAGGAAGTCCAGGGTTGCTACACAGAGGCGGGCAATAGCAAATTACCTCTGAATGTCTCTTGCCTTGAAAACCCTCCAGGATTACCATAAATCGACTGCTGGGCTTTTTCTACCCCAAAAGCCCTGTGAAACAATGGTGCCATCAGGGGGTGTCGCCTAATATGCAAATGAATTCCTGCTGGGCTTTTTCTACCAAAAAAAGCCCTGCCTGGGCTACATAGGAACACTGTTTGCAATTCCACGAATCCATCGGGGAGGGACGGTGGCTCAGTGGTAGAGCATCTGCTTGGGAAGCAGAAGGTCCCAGGTTCAATCCCTGGCATCTCCAAAAAAGGGTCCAGGCAAATAGGTGTGAAAAGCTGCAGCTTGAGACCCTGGAGAGCCGCTGCCAGTCTGAGAAGACAATACTGACTTTGATGGACCAAAGGTCTGATTCAGTATAAGGCAGCTTCATATGTTCATATCAGTGTCTGCACATACTCATCATTTTTGCCAGTACCAATCAGTCTTGAGAGTTTCTTCTAAAAGCATCTGAATGCATGTATGTGTGTGTGTTAAGTGCTGGCAAGTTGCTTCCAACTTAATGGTGACCTTTAAGAATTAGAAAATAAAGGGGCACCAGTTGTTTCTGACTCTGGGATGATGTCACATCACAATGTTTTCACAGCAGACTTTCTTACGGGGTGGTTTGCCATTGCCTTCCCCAGCCATCTACACTTTCCCCCCCCGCAAGCTGGGAACTCATTTTACTGACCTCGGAAGGATGGAAGGCTGAGTCAACCTTGAGCTGGCTACCTGAGCCAAGCTTCCACCGGGATCGAACTCAGGTCGTGAGAAGAGCTTTGTACTGCAGCTTTACCACTCTGCGCCACGGGGCTACATCTTTATGAATTAACGTCCTCCAAAATGTCCTCTCATTAACAGCCTTACTTGGATCTTGCAAACTGAGGCTGTGGGTTCCCTGACTGAGTCAATCGATCTCATGTTGGATCGTCCTCTTTCCCTGCCGCCTTCGAACTTTCCCCAGCATTTTTGTCTTTTCCAGCAACTCTGAACTTCTCACAATCTGGCCGAAATACAATAGCCTCGTTTGAGTCATTTTAGCTTCTAGGGAGGGTTCAGACTTGATTTGATCTAGACCCCCACTTGCTTATCTTTTTTGGCACTCCACGATATCCATAATCCTCTCCTCCAACGCTACATTTCAAACAAATCAACATTCTTCCCGTCAGCTATCTTCATTGTCCAGCTTTTGCACATCTCCCTAATAATGAGGAATACCCTGGTATGAATGAACGTCAATCTTGGTCACCAGCAAATGTTGCTTTTCTTTTTATATGAAGCTATGAATCTGCCTTACACTGCGTAAAACCAGTGATCTGTCTAGCCGAAGGCTTAACAGGCAACAGCTCGCTGAAGTCATTCCAAGCCCTGCTAACTGAGATCCATGTAATAGGAGATGCCACCGTCCAAACCAAGGAAGTGGGTCATTTAAAAAAAAAAAATTGCACCAAAAGTTTTCCTCTTCGACGCTGGAATCAGCCACAAGAAGAAAGGAAGATTATTTCCCTCCAACCAACTTCTCATTGTTTATGTCCGTTTTCTTGGAAATGGAAGCCGACTGCCTTAAAGTACATCATCTTCCAGGTCCACAGGTGAGAGAGGGAAGTCCAGTCCCTCTGGGATTAGCTGTTCTATTTTTTTTTCCAGAAAACTCAGTAATGACTGGAAATCTGAAGCTCTCCTTGAACTTTTCTACTAATTCAGTAATTACTGCTCTGCCTGAAATTGGCCCCTTTCCTGCAATTACTCAACGGGTGCTTTCAGTCAAAGAGGTTAGCACCTGAATCAAGATTCTAATTAACACCTCAGGTAGACTTTTTTGTTTAAAGCTTAATAAAGCAGGGACTTCTCCTGGCATAAGATTTCACCTGTTGCCCAAAGTAAACACCTTAGAACCATCTGACAGGTTTACTTCCTAGTCAAATGTTGCAGAGAGTAGAAAGGATATTTCTAAAGTAATACATTCTTTTGATTAACTGTAACCCAGGATACATTTCTACAGGTGGCCTGAAGTTTTCTCTGTCCCCCCCCCCCCACTTTATGAATGAGACTTTCTTGCAGGATACGAAATTTTTTAGAGCATACAAATGAGAATGCCAGATGCCTGACTTATGTAAGTTTGTCATGATAAGTTTGTCAATGTTCATCTTTTAAAATATATTGATCTAATATCTTGGGAAAGAGCCCCCTGGCACAGAATGGTAAAGCTGCAGTGCTGCAGTCAAACTCTCTGCTCACAACCTGAGTTCGATCTCAGCGGAAGCTGGGTGCGGGTAGCCGGCTCAAGGGTGACTCAGCCTTCCATCCTTCCGAAACCAGTAAAATGAGTACCCAGCTTGCTGGGGGTAAAGTGTAGACGACTGGGGAAGGCAATGGCATACCACCCCGTCAAAAGTCTGCTGTGAAAACGTTGTGATGCGACATCACCCCAGAGTCAGAAATGACTGGTGCTTGCACAGGGGACTACCTTTATCTTTTGAATATCTTAGGAAACTCTTTTTTAACCTAGGCTCAGTTGCCGATGATTGGATCATGCATATACATATGAGTTCCCAGTATTGCATAACTTAACAATTTATATTTATTTGTGTACTTATTAATGTTATTGTTTATTTCTTTGTCTTCTCTTCTTACTTGGTCTCAAGGTGGATCATGCAAAGTAAGACAATACAGTCAACAGGGTGGGACTTCCAGTAATCAGGGTGATTGGATTCGGATTGTAGAAATCTGGAACCAGCCAGCAATCTGAAACAGAACTGAAACAAAAGCATTAAGTATTAACATGATGTGTTAAGCACTGCAAAAATGCAGGGTCCTACTGAAACCAATGCACAGCATGAGCTGCACACGGTAGTATAGACCACAGACCCTAAATCTTTATCCAACTAGCTTTCTATACCATCTTATTATCCAATAGGGTTGCAAAGTCCCCCATGGCCTCCCAAATTGCTAGAGCATCCGGGGAAACCATAGAGTTTTCCTGGAAATGCCTAGAGTGGCCGGTGCACGGCATCACCGGTGCAATGACATCACTTGCGGTTGATGTCATCGTGCTGGTGACATCGGGGGAGGTTCCCCCACCGGCCCAACGTGGGCCAGCAGGTTCGGAACCTCCAGGTCAGGAGAACCCCCACCCGGCCCAGGGGCTTCATAGGCCTATTATCCAACTAGCTTCGTAAACAGCCCTGTTTCCTACACCTATCTACCCTAGCTTTATGTTATTTCAGATAGTGCGAACTGAAGTGAAAATTCTGTCTTTGATATTTGATATGTAATTTTAGCCATCAGGCAACCCATAAAGTCTGGTAGTTAGATCTGGGGAGTTCCAGGTTCAAATCTCCACTTGCCATGCAAATTTACCGGATGGCCTTGAGCCAATCATTCTTCCTCAGCCCAGCCTACCTCGTAAGGTTGTTGTGAGGATAAAATGGAGACCGGAAAACTATGCATGCTGCTCTGAACTCCTTGGAGGAAGGGGCAAAATAAATGCTCTAAATAAGTATATAAAATCTGTCCCGGTCAATCAAGGAATCAAAATGCCTGGGTTTGATGTACAGCTGAAAAAGCAGAAGATATTTGTTTGTTTGTTTGCATTGTTTATAGTCTGCCTTTCTCCCAGGGGCTCAAGGCAAATTACTCAGAGTGAGTACATTCAGCGGATGGAACATTCCAGAAACAATGAAATAGGATGTGGGTTGCAGAACCAACCAGACACATGAAAAACCAAAGCCAAGCCAACTGTGGTAACTCGACACATTAATCAGGGTTGTCGAACTCATTTGTTATGAGGGCCGGATCTGACATAAATGAGATCCTGTTTATTTATTTATTTTTAATTTTATTTACTTTAAATTTCTATCCCGCCCTCTCCACAAGCGGACTCAGGGCGGCTAACAACATTCATATTTACAAGTTAAAACTAATAAAACAATAGTTACAATTTAATACCATTACATGGTGTTGGGCTGGGCCATGTCAGGTTGGGCTAAGCCATGTCAGGCCAGGCCATGTGTGTACCTATTTAAGATTAGGTAGCAGAGATATAAATTTTATAAAACTTAAAACATGCTTAAAACGTTAGCATTCATTGGTCTTAAAGGTGCTTTCTTTGTATTTCTCCCATGGGATTCAGGGAACAGGGCAAAGTAAGCTCTGGTTCTTTCCTTTCTTCCCCAGGGGGATGGGGGGGAGCCTCAGCCAATAGAAGGAAGAGAAGCTTGGCTCAGTAGCTCTGCTGTGCAACTGAGAAAGCCTGGCAAAGCAAGCTATTCCTCTCCCCTTCCTCCCCAAGGGAGGATCCTCAGCCAATGGAGAAGCTAGAGGTTTGCTCTGTAGCTCCTGTGCAATTGAGCAAGCTGTTATGCAGAAGGAAGCAAAAGAGAGGGAGAAGGAAGCAGATGATAGCCAATTGCTTGGGGGCCTGATAGGAGCCCTCTGGGAGCCTGATTTGGCCCCCGAACTGCATGTTCAACACCCCTGCATTAAATGATGCAAGGCTCCATAGTAGGATCCAACTTGTAGCAAACTGTACACAGTAGTGAGGACCACAGCCCCAAATAATTTGTCCAAGTATCTTTGTAAATTGCTTTGAACAGTGCTACCCTGCTATCTACATAGAGAAGTCCTCTGGAATACTTCAGTTTTCCACAGTTTGTGGAAAGCCAGGAGAGTGGAAACCTTCCTGACTTCCTCAAGTAGGCTTTTAGGGGCCACAACAGAGAAGGCACCTGTACAGGCAGTTGTCAATTTTGTCCATTAGCAGGTTGGCACCAGTGTTCGCTCTAAGCTGAGTCAGTGTGAGATAGCTCACACTTTTTTAGCCTCTGGCTCACACTTTTTTGCCTTAGCGCAGGAAAAATGGTCCCACAGCAAACTAATCCGTGCAGTAGCTCACAAAATAGAATTTTTGCTCGCAAGACTCCACAGCTTGGAGTCTTGGTTGGCACCAACGTTCTCTCTAAGATGTGGAGTCTTGTGAGAAAAAATTCTACTTTGTGAGCTTCTGGCATGAAAGTTGCGAGCTATTGCATAAATCAGTTTGTTCTGGGGCCATTTTTCTTGAGCTAAGACAAAGATATGTGAGCCGGAGGCTTAAAAATTGTGAGCTAGCTCACACAAACTCAGCTTAGAGGGAACACTGGTTGGCACCTGCAGAAGGCCCTGCTGGGATGAGAGGACCTGTCATGGCGGAATGCAAGAGGAGCAGTGGTCTCACAGATATGAGGGTAGGGCCAGCCCTAGACTGTCTGGCACCCTGGGAAGGCTAACTTCTGTCTTTTAGGGGCCACAACAGAGAAGGCACCTGTACAGGCAGTTGTCAATTTTGTCCATTAGCAGGTTGGCACCAGTGTTCCCCACCCCCCATGCACTGACAATGTCACCAAGTCTCATAAAGGGCACCCAATTTGGCACCCTCAAAAGGCCGGCACCCTAGGCAATTGCCTTGTTTGCCTAGTGGCAGGGCTTGCCCTGTATGAGGGTCCAAGGCCATGAAGGCCACATGATAACTGTTGTGTCCTAGGCTCAAATGGGAGAACTGTTACTTTTGGAGGTAACTGTTACTTTTGGAGGGAAGCCGAACAAGCCAGAGCTTGAACTCCACACCAGGGTTCCAGAGAAGGCCTAAGCGTGCCCAATCAGGGGAAGGATTGAAACATAAGTAGCCAATCAACATCCAGGCTCATACTGTACCCTGATAGGCCCTTAGGGCCCTGTAAATAGCCAATCCATGTAGATAGTTAAGGACCAATCAGAAGGGGGGAAGAATTGTATAAAGGAGCGGGAAGTTTGAACAGAGCTCAGTCTGTGTGTGTGTGTTCCTGAAGTAAAGCTTGCTGAAATCACTCTCTGACTCTGGTCTCTTACTGCGCCGATCCCAGCACATTACAATAACCAAAACATTCCGTCAAGCCCAGTAACTGATGGGCACGACAGAATAGGAGCAAGATGCAGTCTCCATCTAGCTCCCTAAAATAGCTGAGCTGCCGCACTCTGCGCCAGCTGGAATTGCCAAACGGATTTGGAGGGGAGACCAACATACAGCGCATTACAGTAGTCACCTCCAATGTTCCCTCTAAGCTTCAGAGGCTTGTGAGCAAAAATTATACTTTGTGAGCTACTGGCATTAAAGTTATGAGCTACTGCATAGATTATTGTGCTCTGGGGTCATCCCTCCTGAACTAAGACAAAAATGTGTGAGCTGGAAGCTAAAAATCTGTGAGCTAGCTCACACTAACTCAGTTTAGAGGGAACACTGGTCACCTCATATCAATTTTAAAAATTCTTCATGCATTTAACCAATCTGCATGCTGCCTCTCCAGAGACCTCTTCAAGGTGGCTACCTTTTTTTTAAGCCATAAATAAAACCGTCAATAATCAATAATATTATCCCAGACTTTGTTGTTGTTCAGTTGCACAGTCGATTACGACTCTTTGCGACCCAATGGACAAAGTCACACCAGGCCTTCCTGTCTTCCACCATTCTCTGAAGTCTGCTCAAATTTGTGTTCGTTACATCAGTAATGCTGTCCAGCCAGCTCATCTTTTGCCGTCCCCTTCTTCTTTTGCCTTCTGTCTTTCCCGGCATCAGGGTCTTCTCCAGTGAGTACTCCCTTCTCATTGGGTGGCCAAAATATCTGAGCTTCAGCTTCAGCTTCTGACCTTCCAGGGAACAGTCAGGGTTGATCTCTCTTAGGACTGATTGATTTGACCTTGCGGTCCAAAGGACTCTCAAGATTCTTCTTCAGCACCACAGCTCAAAAGCATCTATTCTTTTGCGCTTGGCCTTCCTTATGGTCCAACCCTCACAGGTATACATTACTACTGGGAATAACATCGCTTTGACTATACGGACTTTTGTTGGCAGAGTGATGTCTCTACTTTTTATTATTCTGCCTAGGTTTGCCATAACTGTACTCCCAAGGAGCAAACGTCTTTTAATTTCATGGCTACAGTCGCCATCTGCAGTGATCTTGGATCCCAGAAATGTGAAGTCTGTCGCTACTTCCACATCTTCCCCTTGTATTTGCCAAGGAGTAATGGGGCCGGATGCCAGACTTAGCCGTTCCCAAAACCATCACAGTGATACAAAGCGATCTTAAAAGTGGGTCATAAAAACATCAGCTGCAGCAGGAGGAGAAGAGGACTGTCAATAAATGGGTGAACCACAAAAAACTCACCCACCAGCTTTGCATAACTTTTGATCCCTCAGGCTTAGTTCCTTTTAATTTCATTGGGGGGAAGGGGAGAGAGTTGTTCAAACATTCCTGCCCTCCCCCAATAACAGAGCTGAAACTAAGCATAAGCATTAATGTGAGACATTAAACAGTACAGGAATCCCATAGCAGGATCATACATACAGCAACAGACAGTACATATAAGTAGTACAGACCAAGCCTCTACACCTTTACCAAAAAAACTTCCTGAAAAACATTTTATTGTGGTATAGTTCTACTTTTTTTTTTTGCTATTAAGTCACAGCTGACATAGATTTATTTGTTTGTTTGTTTTTGCTCATTTCCAGGGGTTCTTTTGTAGGAAAACGCCAGCAGGAAGTTATTTGCACATTAGGCCACACACCCCTGGTGTCATCATTGTTTTACATAGGGGTTTTTGTAGGGAAAAACCCACCAGGCAATCATTTGCATATTAGGCCTCACCCCCCAATGCCAAGCCAGCCGGAACTGCATTCCTGTGCGTTCCTGCTCAAAAAAACCCCGCTCTGCTCATTTCTATTCCATCCTGTCCCGCAGGTTGGCTCAAGGCAGATTGCGACACATTAAAACAATAAAAGTAACAAAACAATAAGTAACAGTAAGTAATAACTAACAATAAAACAATAGGCAATGAACGAATATAAACAGTTAAAAAGTTATGGCGACCCTGTAGGGTTTTCAAGGCAAGAGATGTTCTGAGGTGGTTTGCTCTTGCCTGCCTCTGCATAGCAACCCTGGGATTCCTTGGAGGTCGCCCATTCAAATACTAACCAGGGCCAACCCTGCTCAGCTTCCGAGAGCTGACAAGATCAGAAGAAGAAGAAGATATTGGATTTATATTCCGCCATCCACTCCGAATCTCAGAGCGGCTCACAATCTCCTTTACCTTCCTCCCCTCACAACAGACACCCTGGGATGTGGGTGGGCCTGAGAGAGCTCTCCCAGCAGCTGCCCTTTCAAGGACAGCTCTGCGAGAGCTATGGCTGACCCAAGGCCATTCCAGCAGCTGCAAGTGGAGGAGCTCCAAGTGGAGGCTGCTCAGGCCAGACCTACCACCTCACGCTTACCTTCAAGGAGACAGAGGCCTCCAGACTGTGCCAGGTAGAACTGCCAAGTCCCCTCACTGTGCTGGCTGGGGGGTTTGGTTGGGCGTTCCTGGACATCTGGGACATCTTGTGATGACATTCCACAGAAGTGATGTCATCACATCAGGGACATCACATGGTGACACTCTGGTTTCTTTTTTACAAAACTCTATGATAAAACCGGCTTTAAACCATAGAGTTTTGCCCTCAAGCCAGAGCTTCAGCACGTGACATCCCTGACATGATGACATTGCTTCCGGGTGATGTCATCACATCGGGGATGTCGTGTGGTGACGTAACTGTTTGGGGATGGGATTTTCCCCACTGGTCACCTGACCAGGGGTAAGGGGAAGCCTTAAAAACTAGGGGAACCCCCCACCAGGACTTGGGACTGGCAATTCTAAAAAGAACCCATCCAGGGAGGGCTGCAGAAGCCCAAGGGGAAGTTGCAGCAGCATATTCCCAGCTCACCCAGATCGCCAAGCGGGCCAGGGGCCAGCCAGCAGCAGAAGCACAAATCAGCAACCCTGGCAGAAGAGCAGCAGAACTCACCACAAGGGATGACCCTTTCCTCCCCTGTTGTGGGCATCAGGAAAGTTTCTTTGGAGGGATAGGGCAAAAACAGGCTGCAGTGATCTCCTCAGGCCAGCAGGGGGCAGAGTAAAAGCCTTACAAGGTTTCCAAGGGGGAGGGGCAAGGGAAATAGGATCCCAGGCAGGCAGGTGCCCATTGGGCCTAGGACCTGCCATTCCAATAGGCCCATCCCCCAGGATAGAGGGAATGGATGAGGCCAGAGTTGTCCCACCCCTGGGCTGTCTTTTAAAAGGTACACCCTGGGAGAATGAGGGAGGAAGGGCCAGATCTCACGTAAGGCAACTGGGGAGAGGTTACTGGCAGGAGCGGGAAGAGGATGCTGTAAAAACTCTCCTCTCTCTTCTGAGGTTCTTCCGTCCGGGCAAGCCCTACTGAAGAAGGAGGAGGAGGAGAATTAGAAGAAGAAGATGATTATGATATTGAATTTATATCCAGCCCTATGCTCTGAATCTGAGTGGTCACAATCTCCTTTACCTCCCCCCCTCCACAACAGACACCCTGTGAGGTAGGTGGGGATGAGAGAGCTCTTGCAGCAGCTGCCCTTTCAAGGACAACTCCTACAAGAGCTATGGCTGACCCAAGGCCATTCCAGCAGGCACAAGTGGAGGAATGGAGAATCAAACCTGGTTCTCCCAGATAAGAGTCCGCGCACTTAACCACTACACCATGGGGAAGGATACAGCCTTGGACTCCAGTCTGATGTTCTGACACCTGGGCTTTCCAGGTCAGGACATTAAGAAAACCACCAACTTTATATCGCTGCAGAGTTTGAGAAAGATGCTGACAAAGGGAAGAAAGCGAACTGCGAACTCCCTGCTCTGGCCTGCTGGGAAAGGAAGCTGGTTTGAGCTGGATTTTTTTTTTTTTTAATTTAAGGATGGTGGGGTGGGGGAATAAAAGAGAAGGAGGTGGGCAAATCGTTCCAGGCAGCTGACACAGTGGCAGCTCAGGATCAAATTGAAAATCACTTAGCACTAATTGTCAGGAAAAGGATGAGATCAGTTTGTGAACTCCGAGTCAAAAGTTGCGAGCCCGCCTTGTTGCCACGGAGGAGCTGAAAAGGCTTTTCTTTTCAGAAAGATTAAAACTTCAAAAGGATTGTCGAATAAGATACACAAGAAGTGGCATGTGCTTTGGCTCAATACCCTTGGATTTCTTTCTTTTTTTAAAATAATAATAATAATAAACCACCACCACGTTTTGGTTTCTCTCTCTCTCTTTTTTTTTTTTGCCCACCCCCTCATCTATCTCCCTCCTGGCTCTCCATTCCGTCCTTCTCCGTGGAAATTCATAACACTGAAGTTGCAACTAAGTCGTTGTTCTAGAAGATAAATGGCTTGGAGCCTGAAAGGCTTTCCCTGCACATGGATGCACACAAAAGGAAAAGAGGGGGAAGGGGGAGGAAAGGGCAGCATAAAATGGATTTGAAATAAACATCAATCGCCAAAAGCATTACCCTGCAATGCGAGCCAGGGGCTTTTTTTATTTTTCAAAACACTTGACCAAAGAATGTAATGCACAAGTGCCTAAGCGCGGTTTCATAATAACCACTCAGAGGAAAACCCACTAGGCACTGAAGGGAAAGATTCATAACCCTGGCACATGTAATAAAGCCGGTTAGCATGGGTTGCCATGGTCCTGCTGCGTGTGCCAGTTGGGTTGGGAGATTCCTGGGATTTAGGGGTGCTTTGCCCAGGCCCACACACCCCTGCTGTAGCCAATCCTCCAAGAGCTTATAGGGCTCTTACTACAGGGCCTACTGTAAGCCCCAGGAGGAATGGCTACATCAGGGAGGTATGGCCTAATATGCAAAAAGGAGTTCCTGTTACATACCACCACCACCCCCGATGTAGCCAATCCTCCAGGAGCTTACAGGGCTTCTAGTACAGGGCCTACTGTAAGCTCCAGGAGGATTGGCTACATCAGGGAGCTGACAAAGCCTTGTTTTTCTATTTAACTTTTCTCCCCAGGATGTTACTGCTCCCTGCTTGGCCCCAGTTTCTGCTGAGTTTTGGCAGGCAAGGGTTATAATTGACTGGAGGTCGCTGCCACAAGGGGACTAATGGGAGCCCTCCAAATGGAGAAGCCCAACAGGTTCCAGCCCAAACAACACTAGAATATGACTGAATTCTTTGGCAATGCAATGAACCAGGTTTGTTTTATGCCTTCTGAGGTTCCTTATCAAAGCAGAAAGGGTTCACTTGAAACCCCCTGGGGTAGTAGATAGGGCTAGATCTGGGACAGGGAGACCTGAGTTCAAGAGCAGTATGCATTGGGCATTCCCTGGCTGTAGCAACACATACCAATTTTGCACCGGATTTTTAATCCTGGTTTAACGCTGTCCCCAATCTGACATTCTACGCTAAAATCATAGAGTCACAGAGTTGGTTTCTCTGATTCTAGTGTAGAATTTCAGTTTGGGGACAGACCTAAACCAGAATTAAAGGTCTAGTGTGAACTTGGTCTCTTGGGCAAACCAACTCCCAGAGTTATTAGGAGGCTAAATGCAGAGAGAGCATGTAGGCAAGTATTGGCTACCTCCAAGGAATAACACTGCAAGGTTGCAAGGAGCAAGGTTGCAATCCAGCATGTTTCCTGATGTGCTAGGCTTCTGTTTGGTGAGAATTATGGAAACCAGATCTCCCCAATGGCTGGTTTCAGTGGCCCTGTTCATTCTGTCCCCTCAGGACTCTGTAACTTGAAAAGGGTATAGGCCTGGCCTAATAGGTTAGACGAGGGTTGCCAGATCCCTCTTGGGATATTCCTGGAGATTTGGAAGAGGTGCTCAGAGAGTGTAGGGTTTGGGGAGGGAAGGGGGTCTGAGAATCACACGTGAAAGGGATTACAGGGCCAACGGGAAAGTAGGAAGGTGAGGTTTTGTAATATATATTTTGGATGCACTGACAGAGGGAGCCAGTGGGTATGTGAGTCTGTCCTTCAAATCCGCTGTCTCCTCCAGGAGAATTGATCTCTGTGGTCTGGAGATCAGTTGTAATTCTAGGATAACTGTAGGCCCCATTGGGAGGCTGGAAATCCAACCAGAATCACCAGAAAAGGCCCAGCTGGGACTCATTTGCATATTACGCCACACCCCCTGGCATCACTACTGTTTCACACAGGGCTTTTGTTATAGAACAAGGATGGCCAAACTTGCTTAATGTAAGAGCCACAAGACATGAATGACAGAGGCTTGAGAGCCGCAAGACATGAACATCAAGTGTTTGAGAGAGGAAGGAAGGAAGGAAGGAAGGAAGGAAGGAAGGAAGGAAGGAAGGAAGGAAGGAAGGAAGGAAGGAAGGAAGGAAGGAAGGAAGGAAGGAAGGAAGGAAGGAAGGAAGGAAGGAAGGAGAGAGAAGACCAGGTAGAAAGAAAGTAACTTGAAATGCATTCTCCAAGCTGCCAGCTGGCTCGGCTTGGAGAAGTGATTTAAAGAGACAAATGCCTTTTCCAAGCCGGCCAACAGGGCAATGGGGGCTTAAAGAGCCACACAATATGTGTGAAAGAGCCACATGTGGCTCCCGAGCCAGAGTGTGGTCACCCCTGTTATAGAAAAAGCCCAGCAGGAATTCATTAGCATTAGGCCACACCCCCTTACGCCAAGCCAGCTGGAACTGCATTCCTGTGCGTTCCTGCTCTAAAAAAGCTCTGAGAATCACAAGTGAAAGGGATTACAGGGCCAACGGGAAAGTAGGAAGATGAGGTTTTGTAATATATATTTTGGAAGCACTGACAGAGGGAGCCAGACAGGCAGGCGTTTGCATTTTAAGTAATACAACTTTAAGATTACAGTCCTGCTCCTTAAGAAGTGGATTTTTTCAAAAGCATTAGATGCTGTCTTTCTATAAATCCCTATTTAAAAATCCCCACATCTCTGAAAGGGGAACAATTCTTGGCCTCCATTCAGCAGGATTGCCCCCAAAGGCTCCCTTCTAACAATGTTTGTGTTGAATATTCAGAAGATGCCAGCAAAATGTTCTCGGAATACTTGAGCAGCTGATAATAATGGCATTTGATTTCAATATTTTCTAGTTTGACATTGTTCTCTGATACCAAACCACTGCAAGGGAATTCAGCAACAGATGAAGCAAATGAGAGCCAGTGTGGTCAAGTCATTAGAGTGCCACATTAGAATCAGGGAGACCCAGGCTAGATTGCCAACTCTGAGTTGAGAAATACCTGGAGATTTGGGGGGTGGGCCTTGGGGAGGCAGAGGAGGAGAAGGAGGAAGAAGAAGACTTGCTTTTTATAACCCACTCTTCATTACCTGAAGGAGTCTCAGAGTGGTTTACAATTGCCTTCCTTTCCTCTACCCACAACAGACACCCTGTGAGGTAGGTGGAGCTGAGAGAGTTCTCAGAGAATTGCTCTTGAGAGAACAGTTTTGAGAGAACTGACTGATGCAGGGTCACCCAGCTGGCTGTATGTGGAGGAGAGGGACCTCATACAGGTATCATGCTATACAGTCCACCCTCCAAAGCAACCATTTTCTCCAGGGGAACTGATCTTGGTCATCTGGAGACCAATTGTGATCATGGGATGTCTCCAGGCCCCACCTGGAGGTTGGCAACTCTACTACCTACTCTACTGTGGGACAGTTTGCTGGCTGACAGTGGGCCAGTCAGGCTTCTTGTGAGGACAAAATGGAGGAGTGAAGAACCAGAGGTGGAATTCTAGCAGGAGTTCCTTTGCATATTAGGCCACACACCCCTGATGTAGCCAGTCCTCCAAGAGCTTACAAGGCTTTGTTTTGTAAGCTCTTGGAGGATTGGCTACATCAGGGGTGTGTGGCCTAATATGCAAAGGAACTCCTGCTAGAATTCTGCTCCTGTGGAGAACAATGCTATCTATTTTGGGCCTCCCACTGGGGAGAAGAGCAGGGGTATCACTGAAGGAAGGTAAGCAAGGATATTGACTAACAATTGGCAGCATTTGACAGCTCCCAGGTTAAAAAAACCCTCATACTTAACACCCGTCAGAGTCAAAATCAAGAAGCACGAATCCGATAGCAAAACTCCCAATAGCAGGACTGGCCTCTTTTTTTGGTCAAACTTTAAATATTTCTTAATTATTATTTTAAACTCTGTTACAAATCCTATCCCGATCCATACTAACTTCCTTTCTCAAGAGCTGGTTTGGTGTAGTGGTTAAGTGCGCAGATTCTTATCTGGGAGAACTGGGTTTGATTCCCCACTCCTCCACTTGCGCCTGCTGGAATGGCCTTGGGTCAGCCATAGCTCTCACAAGAGTTGTCCTTGAAAGGGCAGCTGCTGTAAAAAGCTCTCTCAGCCCCACCTACCTCACAGGGTGTCTGTTGCGGGGGGTGGGGGGAAAGAGGAGATTGTGACCTGAGATTCAGAGTATAGGGTGGGATATAAATCCAATATCTTCTTCTTCTTCTTTGGTGAATTAAAGCAGATCAATCAACCCTGTCAGGAAAACTGGGGGGGGGGGGCAACAGCTGGCTTGCCTTGGAAGACATACCAGAAGTGCATGGGGTTTCATTGTCATTGGAAATAATCCCAGTGTCACAACAATGGGTGTGATCATCTTGGGTCTGCTAATTAACCAGGTGCAATTACAAATGGGGGAAAGCCGGGTTAAGGAGATTACTAAACAGCACAGGATTTTTCTTTTGATACGGATATCATTTTTATGTCCCACAAGAAGTTGAAAGCTTAAATACTCATAATAATTTTTAATGCTTTTTTAATGCTTTTTTTTAAAAAGCATGATAACTCCTGGAAATTTTGAATAGGTCTATGTTGCAATGGGTTTTCGCCATGCCAAGGGTTGGAAGTCAACCTAGCTTGCCGCAACATGTTCTGGCAAAATGACAAATTGAAGGCTTAAGTTCTCAAGGAAGTGGAAAACCTGCGTCTTCTGGGCCGCACCACCTCTAAATGCCGGTGGGGTGTGTTGTGTACCTGACATTGTAGCTTCTCATTGATGAGAGATTATGTAACAGAGTGGCTGGTTGGTCTACTGAGTGGCTATTGAGGAAATGGCTATAAAATAATTAGGGGAGGGCATCCAGTTCAGTTCTAGGCCTTTGCATCCATGATTCCAAGTGGCATTACAAACTTCTAGATCAGGGGTGTCAAACATGTGACCCTATCATGCCCCCCAAGCAACTGTCTGCTGTCTGCTTCCTTCTCCCTCTCTCTTGCTTCCTTCTACATCATAGCTTGCTTTGCCAGGCTTGCTCAATCGCACAGGAGCTACAGAGCAAAACCTCTATTTTCTCCATTGGCTGAGGCTCCTCCCTTGGAGAGGAAGGGGGGAGGGATAGCTTGCTTTGCCAGGCTCTCTCAATCACACAGAAGAGATACTGAGCCAAGCCTCTCTTCCTTCTATTGGCTGAGGCTCCTCCCCGTCCTGGTCAGATCTGGCCCTCATAACAAATGAGTTCAACACCCCTGCTTTAGATGTGATCTGGAGAGAACTCCTGCAATTACAGTTGTTCTCCAGATGACTGAGATCAGTTGTCCAAAAGAAAAGGGTTGCTGTGGAAGGTAGAATCTAAATGACATTATGCCCTGCTGAAGTTCTTCCCCTTCCCAAATTCTGTCCTCCACAGGCTGCACCCCAAAGTCTCCAGGAATTTGCCAACCCAGAGATGACAACCCTATTTAAGGTTGCCAACCTCCAAGTGGTAAAGTCCAACAGCGGCTGCACAGTTAGGGAATCAAACAAAAATCAACTGTGCCAGAAAAAACAAAAAACAAATCTTTAGGAAATTGTACAAATTGTACATATGATCGCTAGCTTGAACCACGTCCCGCTATAGATAGCTTTTTTGAAAGCTGAATGATAAACCTTAACGCATCATTCTGTCACACTCTTATCAAACGCCCATTCTTAACTTCTTAAAGACCGCTTTAAGAAGTTAAGAATGGGCGTTGATAAGAGTGTGACAGAACGATGCGTTAAGGTTTATCATTCGGCTTTCGAAAAAGCTATCTATAGCGGAACGTGGTTCAAGCTAGCGATCACGTGAGGTGATTTTTACCTTAGAAGCTGACTTCGTTGGTTGGACTCCTTGTGTGTTGTAAGGAAGAAGGAGGTTTTTTTATCCATTTGGAGTTGCGAATTTCTTCAGGAGTCGACCTATCAGAATGGATTTTTGTGGACTGTATATGTGTGGGATCTCCTTTGTAACGGACTTTTATCGCATGGATTGAGAACTTCTGGTATAAATTTGTACATTTCCTAAAGACTTGGTTTTTGTTTTTTCTGGCACAGTTGATTTTTGTTTGAATCTCCAGGTGGTGGCTGGAGACTTCCTGGGATTACAACCGATTTCCAGGCAACAGAGATCAGATCCCCACTTTGGAAGGTGGACTTTGTAGCATTATCCCCCATTGAAGCCCCTCCCACCCCCAGGCCCCACCCCCAAAATCTCCAGGAATTTGCTAACCCGGAATTAACAACCCTTTTCCCAAGGTCTTTGATGTCTCCATTTAATGGACTGAAGGTAGTCTACTGAATTTTATAAATTTAAATCTGAAATTCCTCCTGCTTGGCACAAAGCTAGGCATTGTCTTTTTATTTTCAAGCATACCAACAAAACTTGGTGGGAGTATCATTAAAAATAGAGGTGAAATTCTAGCAGGAGTTCCTTTGCATTTTAGGCCACACACCCCTGATGCAGCCACTCCTCCAAGAGTTTACAAAAAAGAGCCTTGCAAGCTTTTGGAGGATTGGCTGCATCAGAGGGGCATGGCCTAATATGCAAAGGAGCTCCTGCTAGAATTCCACCCCTGATTAAAAACAAAGCCTAGTTGTTCGTTGGTTTTGTAGGACTATTGTAAATGCAGCATGAAACGGCATGTAAAGAGGACACAAAAGAGACGAATGAAAAAGAAAACCAACCACAAAATATTGGCAGGATGAAAACGCAGCAAATGCTCGTGAAAACTGAAATAAATGCAAGAGGCCACATTCGTACCTCCCTGATAGAGAGCTATGGGGACCGGTGTCCAGCTCAGCTAAAAGCTATTTCTCGTTCTCATATCTGTATAGTGGTAAGGAAATCTCTAGTAGTAGAGACCGATTACCTGATCTGGATGGCCCAAGCTAGCCCGATCTCGGAAGGGCCAGCCCTGGTTTGGATGGGAGACTCCCAAAGAATTTCAGGGTTGCAGTGCAGAGGCAGGCAATGGCAAACCACCTCTGTTAATCTCTTGCCTTGAAAATGCAAAGAGCTGCAACAAGGAAAGAAGAAAAAAGGAGAAGAGATTGGATTTATACCCCACTTTTCACTACCCAGAGGAGTCTCAAGAGTGGCTTACAATCTCCTTCCCCTCAACACAACAGACACCCTGTGAGGTAGGTGGGGCTGAGAGAGCTCTCCCAGAACAGCTCTTAAGCAGAACAGCTCTGAGAGAACTTGTGGCTGACCCAAGGTCATATCAGCAGGTGCAAGTGGAGGAGGGGGGAATCAAACACGGTTCTCCGAGATAAGAGTCTGCACACTTAACCACTGCAAATGAGTTCCTGCTGAGCTTTTTCTACCCAAAAAGCCCTGTGTGGGGCTGAGAGTGTTCTGAGAGAACTGAGACTGGCCCAAGGTTACCCAACAGGCTTCATGTGGAGGAGTGGAGAATCAAACCCAGTTCTCCAAATTAGAGTCTTCTGCTCTTAACCACTACACCGTACTGCCTCTGGACCTATTCCAAACCCAGAATGATTCCAGGGATTACAGATTATATAATGCACTCCGGATTATTTTGAAGGACAGGTTCCATATATTTTCCCAGGAGAGCGGTGTGAACAGACTAGATGGCCACTTGCTACCTGCCCATTCCAGTCAAACGCACTTAGATTTTGGCATAGTGATGGGAGAACACGCTCAAACAACTGGCTGTCACTCATTAGCACAATCCCATCATATTTCTGAAGTGAAGTGTCTATGTGGGGAGGGAGAACTTTAAGAATGAAGAAAATTAGTTATTAAGCAATGGAAGAAATAAATTACCCAGCAACTCATTTCTGATCAGACCCCATTAGTCATAAGGAAGCCAAGGAACATCCAGGCTTAGAAATTGGTTTACTCATCCAGGTTTTGTGTGTGTGTGTGTGTGTGTTTTCTCCCCCTCTACCGAATGCCATTTTTCAGCTCCGTTTCTACATCCCAGTTCCAAAAGACATGATGAGGTTTTTTTTTTTTTTCAAATCCACATGTCAAATGTGAATATTCATATTCTTGCAAGAATGCCTCAATATGAATGCGCATCAATCGAGAGAGACTTTTTTATCAAATGAACCTGAATTCAAAAAGAATCCACATAATAGTCTCTTGAGCTAATTCAGTATGGTGTGGGATTATGCTTCTTTTTTTCCCACCTTCTGTGCTTTAAGGGGTCATAAGAGAGCCAGTTTGGTGTAGTGTTTAAGTGTGTGAACTCTTATCTGGGAGAACCAGGTTTGATTCCCCATTCCTCCACTTGCAGTTGCTGGAATGGCCTTGGGTCAGCCATAGCTCTTGCAAAGCTGTCCTTGAAAGGGCAGCTTCTGTGAGAGCTCTCTCAGCCTCTTGTATATGTGGTCGGATATATGTATAAAGTATGGAGTTCTTGCCTGGCTCATTGGAGCCTGTAGGACTGAGCTTGGGGACTCGGGAGCAATAGGCAGTAGGATCCAAATCCCTGCTGTCCTGCTCCAATCACGGGCCCCCTGCTGGTTTGAATGGTCCAATAGGATGCTAGCATGGAAACCTTGCGTGTATATATAACTGGCCCTGTTGGCCCTGTCTTCAGTCTTAGAGCACAGCCCTATACTATACTGTGATGATACAAAAGAGCTATGATCATTACCACCTTGCCTCTTCATTGCGTTGAACCCACTATATTATACTCACCCACCTCACTGGGTGTCTGTTGTGGGAGAAGAAGATAAGGTGATTGTGAGCCACTCTGAGGTTCGGAGTGGAGGGTGGGATATAAATCCAGTATCTTCATCTTCTTCATAAGCAACCTGAAAGCATGCCCAAAAGAGGTCCCTCAGTGATCCTTCCCTCCCTCCCACTGTTTTAATTGTTCTTTTAATGGTATGTGTATCTTATTGTACTGTATTTTCATTTTAGCTTGACATTCAGTTAGGGTTACCAACTCCCAGGAGGTGGCTAGAGATCTCCTGGGACTACATCTTATCGCTAGCAACGGAGATCCGTTCACCTGGAGGAAACAACCACTTTGGAAGGTGGAGTCTATAGCATTCGATCCCACTGAAGTCCCTCCCCTCCTCAAACCTCGCCCTCCTCAGGTTCCGCCCCCAAAATCATCAGGTCTTTCCCAACTCAGAACGGACAACTCTCATTCAGTGTTTTAATGATATCTTTTTGTTTGTTTTAAGTGGTTTCTAAGTTCTGTTTTTCTTATGTACATTTTTACTCTGTTAACTGCCCTGGTGGCTCTGATCAGAGCAGGAAGGCATGGTATCGATTTTGTAAATAAGAATAACACATGTGGGATTTTTAAAACGCCCTTTCATATACATGTGGTGCAAGAGACCAGTTTTAAATGCTCTAGAATTTAAACAACTGTCCATCTTTACGATGTCATAAGGTCTTGCTTATGTTAGGATTGCCAGGTCTGGGTTGAGAAACCCTTGGAGATCTGGGGGTGGGACTTGGGGAGGGCAGGGCTTGGGAAGGGGAGGGACCTCGACAGGATCTGATGCCATAGAATCCATTCTCTGAAGCTGCCATTTTCTCCAGGTGAAAACTGATATCTGTTGGTCTGAAGATCCATTGTAATTCTGGGAGATCTCCAGACCCTACCTGGAGATTGGCATCCCTTGTTTACATTCATAAATATTCAGGGGTGAAATTGTAGCAGGAGCTCCTTGGCATATTAGGCTACACACCCCTGATGTAGCCAATCCTCCTAGAGCTTACAAAAAAGAGCATTGTAAACTCTTGGAGGATTGGCTACATCAGGGGTGTGTGGCCTAATATGCAAAGGAGCTCCTGCTACAATTCCACCCCTGTATATATTACATTTATTCTTCTGTAATAAAGGGAATTGTTCCGTAGCATTTCAATCACTTCATCTACTGTGGTTTTGGTTTTGTTTAAAATTAAGTATTTAAAGTTAAGCTTTGGGTTATGCTCTAATTAAACTAAATGGGAGGATATGAAACATTGTATTTCACAGCTTCTGGAGGGAGGACCGAAATGACCCCAGTATGGTGAAAGCATACATTTCACAATGCACTAGCTACTTGGGGTTGAAATTTTTAAATGGAAGTATTAACCATTCGGTTTGTGTATAATTATTTGTCTCCAGGAGGGTTTCAGTGGAAGGTTAGATATCTGTGAGCTCCCATAGAAAGTACCAGGAAGTTTTACAAACCCCAGATATTTCCTTATATTTGTTGTTGTCCTGGTCCAGAAATCCTGGTTATAATTTGCACTTTTTATATTAAACTGGGAAAAGTAAAATAGAGTTCATTTCTTTTGTCTAGTTAATTGTAATGCCTGATTGATAAAATGCTTTTTCCAAACATAGGAGGAGTATGTCAATGGGAAAGTATTCGCTGTTCAAGTTATTTTTAATGTTTTAAAATGCAAGAACGCACAATAATGCATTTGTGCATTAATAGCGCTTGCACTGGGAATATTTGGCCAAAGAAATGTTGAGGTATCAGTGAGCCATTGACTTGAAGTGAACTCATTAGCCATGTATGGTGGCCCGTGAGAAATAGAAATCACCCATCCATTTTCATTGCTTGCTTTGATCTGAGGAAAAACAGAATTACCAAACCCTAGGAGCAAATTAAGAGCAGAGACTTTAGGTAAGCTGCTTTACATCAAGCTAAAGATCATTGGTCCATCTTGCTCAAAATGGTCTACATCAACTTGGATCATCTCTCCAGTGTCTCATGCAAAGAAGGGTGTTTTTCAGGGCCTGCCTTTTGAGACCTTTTAACGGGAGGTGCCAGGGACTGAACCTGGGACCTTCTACATGCGAAATGTGAGTGCTTCCACTGAGCTATGCCTTGAACAAGAGAAAAAGCCTATAGCTGGATTTCAAGTGTTGATGTCAACTGCCACCACCAGTTCTACCTTGACCTGGATAGCCCAGGCTAGCCAATCTCATCACATCTCAGAAGTTAAGCAGGTTTATTCCTGGTTAGTACTTGGATGCAAGACCACCAAGGATGTCCAGGGTTGCTTGCTCACTAGAGGTAGGCAAATGGCAAACCACTGCTGTTCATCTCTGGCCTTGAGAGGGCCAGTTTGGTGTAGTGGTTAAGCGTGCAGACTCTTCTCTGGGAGAATCAGGTTTGATTCCCCACTCCTCCACTTGCACCTGCTAGCATGGCCTTGGGTCAGCCATAGCTCTTGTAGGAGTTGTCCTTGAAAGGGCAGCTTCTGGGAGAGCTCTCTTAGCCCCACTCACCTCACAGGGTGTCTGTTGTGGGGGAAGGAGATAAAGGAGATTGTAAACCGCTCTGAGACTCTGATTCAGAGAGAAGGGCGGGATATAAATCTGTGTTCATCTTCTTCTTCTTCTCCTCCTCCTTCTCCTCCTCTATGGGGGGGCCAGAAGTTAGCTGTGAATTGACAGCATTTTCCAGCACTAGCATCAGTTCTAAAATTCAAAGGTCAAATTTTGCTGTTAGGTTATGATTTTTTATTCCCCCCCTCCCCAAAGGACCCCATCCAACTACAGGTGAGTTCACTTCTTAATCTCTCCTGAGACCCAGTGTGGTGTGGTGGTTAAGAGTGTCAGAGTAGTATCTGGAACACCTCGGTTCGAATCCCCACTTGTGCCATGGAAGCTTGCTGGGTGTCTTTTGACCTGTCAGCCTAACCTACCTCGCAGTGTGGTTGTGAGGATAAAAATGGAGGAGACAAGAATGACCTAAGAGACTTTGGGTCCCCATGGCAGGGGACACATGAATTAAATAAATACACAATTGAGCCACATATTAAAAAGAATAATAATCATGCAATATAACTTCCCTTGGTCTGCCCCAATTCAGCCAGGCCTCATTTTGGCCAGGAGCTCACAGGAGTGGAGCTCTGGAACCTCTACATTTTACTGTGCTCTTTCTTTCTTACCCCCACCCAAAAATTTACTTGTTTCTGGGCTCCGTTGTTGAAACCCCCTGTGAGAATGTTGCTGCGCTCTAAGATTTGACAAACTTTCTAATATTTCCCCCCACAAAATATGGGGAAAGAACCAAAACATGTAAAGCAAGCAGATGGCAAATCTTCCTCATACCACTGCGGCCACATGGGAGAAAGTCATTTAAAAAGTATGACGGGAGTCAGGTTTTATTATGGCAATTATTTATTTATTTTAGTATATTTCTGTTCCGCCCATTCCCCGTAGGGCTCAAGGCAAAGTACAGCATATGATAAAACAATAAAATACAATAAAAACATATATTATATTTCAAGAAGCATTTTAAGATAGCTGGTGAGCTGATATCATTTAGTACACCTTCCAGTGATGTCAGGGGTGTGTGGCATAGGCAAATGAGTTATGTAAGTGAGTTGTGCTAATGAGCTCCGGCACCTTTTTCTATGAAATGACCCCTGGATTCAGCTAAAATCTTCTACTCTATCGACATTTCTTGCACATAGAAGGCAAGGACACCCTGAAGATCCTGAGATGCTCACTTACTAGGGGGAAGGTAATTATTGGCATGAGGGAACAAATGATCATCCAATTCCAAGGGGAGGGCAGAATAAAAATCCAATAAATAAATAAATAAATTACATAACCGTTCTGAACACATGCATCCCATCTTCTAAATGCAAGTGTGCAATTCTGCATGCATGTGCAAACACACAAATAAAGAACAAAAGGGCACTTACAGCGGCATAGTGCAATTTAAGAGAGAAGTGTCACCTTTAGTATTTAAAATAAAATTAAAAAAAACATCGACTTGCTTGCCAGGAACATGAAGGATGTATTCAGCTTGCATGAAATTTAGCAATTTTAAGCTGCTGTTTTGGTGGATCAAGTTGGAGCATCACTCAAGAGCTGAACTCCCGGTGGACCACGCCTGCCCATTAAAGCCCAGGGTGGCCTTGGCTACAGCTTGGAGATCCTTGCGGGCTGCTCTGGGCCGCCTCCCGCTCCGCCGTGTGACGTGGCCTTTTAATACATGGTTAATTCCAATCTGTTAATTTCTACGGTTAGCTCTTTCTGGTGGCGCTTGCCAAACACAGCTCAAGTTTGTTCTTGTCTCGGTGCTAAGCACCCCATCCAGGTGTGGCCTTGGCAAAGCTGCTAATAATTATACACTTTCCCTGACCTTTTCCCCCCAAACTCTTCCTGTAAACAGGTATGATGATCTCGCTCTCCCCCCCCCCCCCACCAAGTCCCCTTCAGAGAGAAGAACTGTAACATAAAACTCGACTCTGCTGGTCCTTCACGTCCCCTGGAATGCTGTCTGTTGCCATCTTGGTGTGGTAGCTAATGAAAGGGCGTTAACTCTGAGTGTGTATGAAGCATCGTCTAGAAATGACAACTTCTCTATCAGGATCTGAAGAGAAGCACTGGAGTGCAAATACCTGTTCCCCACTTGTTCAGCATCCAAAGCGTACAGAATCCGAGCTTACGCGAGCGGCATAGAAAACAACCAAAGTCTCTGAAATGCATCTAGTAGGAATGAAATAACTCCAGTTCTGTTCAGGCACGCACATTCGGCATCGGATGGCCGGTACACCCACTGGGGATTTCCACATGTGAACGAACCTTCAAAGATTAGTCACCACAGCTGTGGTGAAGAGTTGTAAAGGGTAATGTGGTTAAGAAAGCGTTAATGTTTACATTTGGAGAAGAAGTCAACAGCCCACTAGTGATGTCTCAGAAGGAGAAGCTGTGGTTATTGCTGTTGTTCATATGGCCACTGGAGTTGTTCCAGTTCAGGCCTCAGATCCAATCTGAATAGGTACAGGCCTCCTTTTGGGCAGGAGCTCGCAGGACTGGCGCTCCAGAACCTCTATATCAGGGGTGGCCAAACTGTGGCTCAGGAGCCACATGTGGCTCTTTCATTTGGCTCTCAAAGCCCCCCCCCCTCACCCCGCTGGGTGGCTTGGAGAAGGCATTTGTCTCTTTAAATCACTTCTCCTAGCCTACCAAGCCAGTGGCTTGGAGAATGTGTTTAAGGTTAAAGTTGCTTTATTTCCACCTCTCCCTCCCCCATCTATTTTCCTTCCTTCCTTCCTTCCTTCCTTCCTTCCTTCCTTCCTTCCTTCCTTCCTTCCTTCCTTCCTTCCTTCCTTCCTTCCTTCCTTCCTACCTACCTACCTACCTACATCTGATGTCCACGTCTTGCAGCTCTCAAACAGCTGATGTTTATCTATGTGGCTCTTGCATTAAGCAAGTTTGGCCACTCCTGCTCTAAATTTTATTGTGCTCTTTTTTCCTTAACACCTCCCCCCCCCAAAAAAAAATATTTGCTTCTGGGCTCCATTGTTCAAACCCCTTGTGAGAATTTTGCTGAGCTCTAAGATTTGACAAACTTTCTAATATTTTTCCCCACCCCAAAAATGGGGAAATAACCAAAACATATAAAGCAGACAGATGGAAATCTTTCTCATGCCACTGCGGCCACACAGGATAAAGTCATTGAAGAAGTATGATGGGAGTAAGGTCTTATTATGACCATTATGATTCAAGAAGCATTTTAAGGTAGATGCTGAGCTGATACAATTTAGTACCCCTTCTGGTGATGTCAGGGGGTGTGTGGCGTGTGCAAATGAGTTGTGTTGATGAGCTCTGGCCCCTCTTTTTCTATGAAATGACCCCTGGGTGGGTGTACACAAAGTAGGGTTGCCAGTTCCCCCTTGGCCAAAGGCAGGGGATGAGGGGTAGGGTTGCCAGCTCCAGGTTGGGAAATCCCTGGAGATTGGGAGATGGAGCCTTGGGAAGACAGGGACCTCAGTGGAATACGATGCCATACTGTCCAATCTCCAAATCTTCCATTTTCTCCTGGGGAACTGATCTCTGTAATCTGGAGATAAACCGTAATTCTGGGGGATCCCCAGGTCCCACCTGGAGGCTGGCATCCCTCAAGCAAAGCCTGTTGAGTTTCTTCTGGGTATAAGCTTTCATGTGCGTCATGCACACTTCTTCAGAAATCATTTGTTGGTCTTCAAGGTGCCACTGGACTCAAACTTTGTTCTATTGTTTAGACCAACATGGCCACCACAGGAGGCGGTGGCAGCTACAGGCATAGACAGCTTCAAGAGGAGATTGGATAAACATATCGAGCAGAGGTCCATCAGTGGCTCTTAGTCACAAGGTATAGATGGTACTCTCTGTCTGGGTCAAATGGTGCTCTGTATTCTTGGTGCTTGGGAGGGGCAACAATGGGAGAGCTTCTAGCGTCCTGCCCCCACTGGTGGACCTCCTGATGGCACCTGGGTTTTTGGCTACTGTGTGACACAATGGATGGGCCATTGGCCTGATCCAACATAGCTTCTCTTATGTTCTTATGATCTTACCCACCTGGATCTGTAGACAATACTGACTTTGATAGACTAGTGTTCTGAATCAGTAGAAAGGAGCTTCATGTGTGTGTTCAAGGATGTTCAAAAATGAAAAATACTTGCATGTAGATAGGCATAAAAGAGACAAGCGCTGCAGCAGAGAGAGGCAATGGTCTTTTAGTCCTGTTGGGGTATTATGAACACAAAAAAGAAGAAAGACAAGTGAGCTAACCACTGGAGAACTTGTCCAGGAACCTCCAAATGTGGACTTTGCCCTGAAATCAGAAGAAATTGCCATACATGAGATTTCTGTTCTCATTTCCTCTTTCAAGAACAAAGGAAACTCCCCCACAATAGTTCATTTTTACTCTGCAGCCCAGCCATTGCAACAAAAGAAACTGCACTGAAGCTGATTAATGAGTCAAGCTTGCACCCTGATTTCAAGGCAAGCAAGTTAATTTGGGTGCATTTGTACATTTTTATCCTTTATGCCTGAACCCCACTGCGTTCATAATTAGGAATGTTGCCAAGCAAACCAAGATTATCAGTGCACTTTTTTCTTTTGCAAACAAGTTACTGAAATCATTGGGGCTGTTTGTCAGTCTTGAGAATTCTTTGAGTAGATTTTGGAGATTCTGAAGAAGACGAGGTTAAGGGGGGCACGATTGCTCTCTTTGACTGATTTCCCACTAGCCGTATGCCTCTCACGCTCCTCTTCTCTGCGGGGCTTCCATTGGATTTCACACTATCTGCCCCGGGGCTGCAACTCACTCCGTCTTTATCGCGCAGTAAAAAGAAACTGGTTTTTAGAGGATCTTGTTTGCCACACGAAAAAGGCAGAGCGAGTTGCAGCCCCAGGGCAGAGAGTGTGAAACCCAACAGAAGCCCTGCAGAGAAGAGGAGAGTGAGAGCGGCATAAGGCTAGTGGGAAATCGGTCTTTAAGTATTTGAAAAGCTGTCACTTGGAGGAGGGCAGGGAGCCGTTCCTGTTGGCAGCAGAAGATAGAACTCAAAAGAACAGTTTTAAACGATGTTCAGAAAGATACTCGTTAGATCAGAGGTCCTCAACCTTTTTAAATAGGGGGCCAGTTCACTGTCCCTCAGACTGTTGGAGGGCCGGACTGCCGTTACTGTACAAGGCCGCGGGCCGTCAGTTCTCCGTCTTCTGCATCTCTCTCCCTTCCCCACACCACACACCCTGGCCTGGGAACTCACCTCACCTCGGTATTACCTCACACTCTGTCTCCGCCACCTCAGCCCAGTGCCGGAAGTGTGCGTTGCTAACGCAAGTTTAGGTCAAACGTCACTTCCGGTCTGATTTTGCCATAACCCGGCGGGCCGCATAAACGTCCTCAGCGGGCCGCATCTGGCCCGCGGGCCGTAGGTTGAGGACCCCTGCGTTAGATATTAGGAATTTTGTTTTTCTTACAGTAAGAGTAGTTCAGTAGTCGAATCAGTTGCATAGCGGAATGGTGAGCTGCCCCTCACTGGCAATCCTCAAGCACTGGCTGGACGAACACTTTTCAGGGATGCTTAGGCTGATTCTGCATCGAGCACGGGGTTGGACTAGATGCTGTCAATGGCCCCTTACAACTCTGATTCTATATCCCTCCAATACCCAAGAGCAGGGCTTTTGTTGCAGCAGGAACTCCTTTGCATGTTAGGCCACACCTCCCTGATGTACCCAATCCTCCGAGAGCTGCAGGGGTGTCGAACTCATTTGTTATGAGGGCTGGATCTGACTTAAATGAGACCTTGTTGGGCCAGGCTGTGTTGGGCTGGGCCATGTGTGTACCTATTTAAGATTTGGTAGCAGAGATATAAATGTTTTAAAGGACACAGACAAACACAATTAAAGATTTTTTAAAAAACTTAACACTTTTTGGTCTTAAAGGTACTTTCTTTGTATTTCTCCTATGGGATCCAGGGAACTGGGCAAAGGAAGCTCTGGCTCTTTCCCTCCCTTCCCAGGAGGGGAAGGAGCCTCAGCCAATGGAGAAAATTGAGGTTTTGCTCTGTAGCTCTTGTGCAATTGAGCAAGCCTTGTTAAGCAAGCTGAGATGCAGAAGGAAGCAAGAGAGAGGGAGAAGGAAGCAGACAAGAGCCAGTTGCTTAGGGGCCTGATAGAAGCCCTCCGGGGGCCTAATTCGGCCCCTGTGCCGCATGTTTGACACCCCTGGCTTACAGGGCTCTTAGTACAGGGCCTACTGAAAGATTCAGGAGCAAAAGACTCCAGTCTGTTGTAATTTTATGAGGAATATCAAACAGCCACCTCTGAGGCTTTCTGTCACATTGCTGCACCAGGGTGTTTTTTTCACGTGTGCAATCAGTTTCATTCCTAATCATGAATGGGAAGCTACGGGTCTTGGTAGAGCCTCTCCTTTCAGGCGTTTTCCAACACCTTGATTTCCTCCTTAAGCAAATTGGTTACAAGGAAAACATCCCACCGGCTGGTCTGACAGTACCTGCCAGAAAGATAAAATCTTCCAGGGAACTCAAGGAGAGAAAAGGTTCAACCCTCTAGTTATCTGGCTGTGATTTACATCAGGATAATTATATCTTCATTGCTGTAGGAAATAGAGAACCCCTCCAGGGAAAGGTTTCATGTGCAGAAGTTTCTTCCTTCCTTCCTCAGTTGCTTTTTAAAAAAGAATTACGGTTGAGTTGCTGCCGTAGCACCAGCCAGTCAACACAGACGGACACCAATCATGATTAATTCAAAAGTAAAGTTGTTTGCGGAGTTTCAAAAGCGAAATTCATTATGTGGAACACAGATTTTGATGGGGTGGGTATTTGTGAGACGCACAGAGTTCCCTTCAATATGCTATTCTATTGATTCTTTTCACGCATACTAAATAACGCACTTTCCGCCCACTTTCCATATACTTCACAACTGGATTTTACTGCATGGAATGGCAAAATCCGCTTTCCGGGTTTCCCATCCTTGATACCTTCTTTCCTCAGATTGCTTTACTCTGATCTTTCAGGGAATGAAGGGTATCCATGTTATGGTGCTATCTGAAAGGAGTGGAATACATTTTCCTGCCCTGCGAAAAGTACCACCAACAATGGCACCATTTCCTTGACACCAGCATTTTGCAGGTACCATTTTCCAACATTTCCCTCCCCTGCTGTACATTTGCCAACTTTTTTATGGGCTTTATTTTTAAAAGTAGTACAGTATTTATTCAGATGTAAGACTGGGGTGTTGGGGTTTTTTTTAACTGGCATGCCATCCCCTCCAAAATGCTGCTGCATTACATCAGGAGTGGCCCAACTTGCTTAACATAAGAGCCACATAGAATAAATGTCAGATGTTTGAGAGCTGCAAGACATGAATGTCAGATCTTTGAGAGAAGGAAGGAAGGAAGGAAGGAAGGAAGGAAGGAAGGAAGGAAGGAAGGAAGGAAGGAAGGAAGGAAGGAAGGAAGGAAGGAAGGAAGGAAGGAAGGAAGGAAGGAAAATAGATGTGGAGGGAGAGGTGGAAAGAAAGCAACTTTAAATGCATTTTCCAAGCCAGTGGCTGGCTTGGCTCGGAGAAGTGATTTAAAGAGAGAAATGCCATCTCCAAGTTGGCTGAAAGGGCTGCGGGGGCTTCAAGAGCCACACAATATGTATGAAAGAGCCAAGTGTGGCCCCTGAACTGCAGTCCTCATCCCTGCTTTATAGTCACATGTTTTACAGTTATGTCCAATAATATTTGTGTGTGTGTAAATAATATTTTTGAGGAGGGAAGGTGACATGGTACAGCCCAGTCTAATCCAATCTCAGAAGCTAAGCAGGGCCAGTACATGGATGGGAGACCACCAAGGAAGGCTCTGCAGAGGAAGGCCACGGCCAACCACCTCTGCTTCTCACTTGCCTTGAAAGCCCCTTGCTGGGATCACTAGTAATCAGCTAGGACTTGACATCACTTTACACACACACATATAACATTTTTAAGGCATCATGATGCATTCCAGGTTGTCTCTCTTTCAAGTAAATATGCTAATTGCTGTAGCACAATGGCTTTATGATGATCTCTTTCCACTTCAGATTTTAGTTCTTAGGTTTCCTGTCTCATTACCAATGCTGATTTCCCCACACTTGCTACCTTTCTGCATATAACACCTAATCCAATCACGCCTTCAATTGTCATTTGCCTGCTAATGTCATTTGGCATCTGAAATCGCTCTGCCTTCCAATAGATAGGAGAGATGGATTCACATCCTAGCTGTATCAGAAGAAGTGAGCTGTAACTCACAAAAGCTCCTCCCCCTCCACAAATTCTGTTAGTCTTTTCATTTTCTTTGTTCTAATCAGAAGAAGGGTCTTAGCCAAGATGGTGTTTAGATCAGGATAATTTAGTTAGACAATTCACTCTTTATTATATTCAGTTCCAGTGTAACCCTCCCTTTTATTTCTTAGTAAAGTGGGGTTTTTTAGCGCAGACTCTAATCTGGGATTCCCCACTCCTCCACATGCAGCTGCTGGGTGACCTTGGGACAGTCACAATTTCTCTCAGATCTGTTCTTTCAAGAGCAATTCTCACGGAGCTCTCTCAGCCTCACCTAGCTCACAGGGTATCTGTTATGGGGACAGGAAGGGAAAGGAGATTGTAAACTGACTCTGAATGAAGGTCAGGGTATAAATCCAACTCCTCCTCTTCTTCTTCTTCCACACAAGACTATGTGCTGTTTATATTCCGCTGTGTATTTGTAATGCTCCGCAAATTTCCCCCAACAGTTTTTCCTAAAACTCATCTTTGAACCAGGTCGTATTAAACGTGCACACTCCATACTGAAACCCACAATGAATTTCCTCAGCCTGTCTTAAGGGAATGCCATATGCCCTGCGTGTCTCCTAGCAAGCGTAAATTGCTCTGCATAAGAAATGCGTAGCTGGATGACTGCAGAATATATCTTCTGTGCCCATCAGGGATGGCCCCAGACTGTCTGGCACCTTAGGCAAGGCCAACTTCTGGCACACACACCCCCTGCACTAACGTCACTGAGTCACATGGGGGGCACCCACTTTGGCGCCCCCAGAAGGCTAGCACCCTAGGCATTTGCCTAGTTTGCCTAGTGGCAGGTCTGGCCCTGGCATGGCCATTTGGGTGGCTGGGATTCCACACCTTCAAGTTATTAAGGTGGAGCTATCATCTCTCAAATGGGATATACTGATTCCCCCTGAAAGGGGACATGCAGCACAGAGAAAGAAAACAATAGTATCGACTTTGAGTTCCATTTGTTCCTAACAGATTGAAGGTAAGAATGTTAACCACACATTAAACCTCTGGGCATAGAGCAGGAGTCAATGGGGAAGTGGAGGGGAGAAGATAGATGTGAACACGGCTTTTTTTGTAGAAGGGACTCCTTGCATCTTAGGCCACACACCTTTGATGTAGCCAATCCTCCTAGAGCTTGCAGGGCTCTTAATACAGGGCCTACTGTAAGCTCCAGGAGGACTGGCTACATCAGAGGGTGTGGCCAAAGAGGCAAAGGAGTTCCTGCTACAAAAAAAGCCCTGGATGTGAATTTCCAGCATTGCACAGGGGTTGAACTAGATGACCCTGGAGGTCCCTTCCAGCTCTATGGTTCTAAATGCATCAGAGGCTGGATAGAAGAGATTACAAAGATATCCTTAAAGATAAGCAAGTGATAACAAAGCTAGATTCCAGTCCAGAAGCACCTTAGAGACCACCAGGGTTTTTTCTGTAGCAGGAACTCCTTTGCATATTAGGCCACACACCCCTGATGTAGACAATCCTCCAGGAGCTTACAATAGGCCCTGTACTAAGAGCCCTGTAAGCTCTTGGAGAATTGGCTACATCGGAGGGGGGCGGGGCTAATATTTATTTATTTATTTATTATTTTTATTCATAGCCCACCCTTTCCCAAATGGGCTCTGAGCAGGTAACAACAGTCAATAATACAAGGTTAAATAAAACAATAAATATACAATCTACAAACAATATAACAGTCTAAGAACAAACTCCAATTCTGTAGTTGGTGGTATCAGTTGCCTCCACTCCTTCCATACATCTTTCCATACAGCGTTCTGGGTGAAGCCAGCATCTGTGCATGACTCAAAATGAATCTGTGATTGTATCACTATCTCAATATTGTATACGCGCCTGACGAAGCTTGCTGGGAAACGGTGAGGACCCTGGTCTGCCGTTGCGGTTTCTCATCGAATTATTGGAACTGGATTCTACAACACCACTGAGTTTAAGAAGATAGAGCTGTGATCTTGCAAACTGATAAGCAATATGGGGACATTTTTAAAACTTCAGCTTATATATGAATGAGGTTTATGTCCACTTGTTTGAGTCTGCATGTTTTGAATTGAGACTGTCTGTGTACAATATTACATGTGTATTACTATGATCTTTATGTACTTATAAGCCCTTTATTCTCTAAGATTACAATATACTTTTTGCAGTATTTGGCCGTGCGCTTTTGTGGTTAGCTTTATAGCACGGTTTCCTCTTTTGTGGGTGAAGCTCCAAGTGAGGCCTGGAGATCTGGCATTACAGCTGGTCTTTACAGACAACAGAGATCCATTCCCATGGTGAACTGTATGGCATTACACCTCTCTGAAGTCTCCCCAGGGCTTTCTTGGTAGAAAAAGCCCAGCAGGAACTCATTTGTATATTAGGCCACACACCCCTGACATCACCATTGTTTCACTCAGGGCTTTTTGCAGAAAACACCTACCAGGAACTCATTTGCATATTAGGCCACACCCCTGATGCCAAGCCAGCTGGAACTGTGTTCCTGTGTGTTCCTGCTCAAAAAAAAAAAAAAAAAAAAGCCCTGGGTCTCCCCATCAAAACCTGGGCTTCCCAGGGCTCATCCCCATACCTCTAGGATTACCTCAACCTGGAGTAGGCAAACCTAAATTCTTCTGAGCCCCAAGGGTGAGCTAGAAAAACCACCCAAATTCTCTCAATAAGGAAGAAGAAACAGTAGTTCACTTGATGCTCAGCCCCTTTACTCCAGGCGGTGAAAAGTTGCTGACACATTCATTACTCACCCAAGAAGCATGCACCACTGCTCACCTCTCGACTGCTCCTTGATTAAGCCTTGCAAATCATGTCTGTTTCTATGGGAATGATCTTCCTCACAGCCCAAACACTGCCTGGGGCCTCTCTCTTTTACAGTATCTTCCTGGAATACTTGGTCACTCTTGGAAAGGTCCGGGGCTTTTTCTGTGGCAGGAACTCCTTTGCATATTAGGCCACGCCCCCCTGATGCAGCCAATCCTTCAAGAGTTTACAGGGCTTTTCGTACAGGGCCTACTGTAAGCTGCAGGAGGATTGGCTACATAAGAGGGGTGTGGCCTAATAGGCAAAGAAGTTCCTGATACAAAAAAAAGCTCTGGAAGGGTCAATATTAGGAGCTCAAGATCCAAAAGGGAAAACATCCCCTTCCCTCCCCCCCCCCCCCAAAAAGACATGTCACTCTTGATGAACTGCGAGAAGTTTTCTGCAACTAGTTGCAGGAAAGAATCTAACGTTCTCCCAGGCTGCTGTTGTGTTTATTACAAAAACCGCTTCTCGGGATAAAGGGTCCCTGCCTTTGCCAAGGGAAGGTGCATCTTTTGTACCAGAGAAGACCTCACTTGGGCAGAATCCTGGTTTGCGCTCAAGATTATTATGGCAGCTAATGAAAGAACCTGATTTCCTGCCTTCAACAATTAAGAAATCAGCTGCCTTCGGTTACCCCTAACAACTCGAGCAGCCAAGGAGATTACTAAGCAAACAGCCTGTCCTGGTTCAAACACCCCAGCCAAGGGAACAGCGAAAGACAAATTGCGTTCCCAAGGGAATGGCTTCCCCTTCGATCTTTAGGGACAGGGGGAAGGAAATTGGACGGCTGGAAATTTAAAATTGGAGAGATATTTAAAGAGGGGTCTTAGCTGATTTAGGGCGCAATGCACAAGATCTTTCACCTAGACCATGGGTGGGGAACCTTTTTTCTGCCAAGGACCATTTGGAAATTTATAACATCATTCCCGCGCCATGCAAAATTATCAACTTAAAAAACTGCTCTGCCGAGGGAGAATGATGATGAGGGGAGGGAGAGGTGGAAAGAAAGCAACTTGAAATCCATTCTCTAAGCTGCTGGCTAGCTTGATTTGGAGAAGTGATTTAAAGAGAAATGTCTTTTTCCAAGTCAGCTGATGGGGCAGTGGGAGCTTCAAGAGCCACACAATATGTGTGAAAGAGCCACATGTGGCTCCCGAGCCACAGTTTGACTACCCCGTCCTAAAAATTTGGGGGTGAGCCCTTGCAATTGAGAGAGCTTGGCAAAGCAAGCTCTGCCTCCACCCCATCCTCCCCAAGGCAGGAGCCTCAGCCAATATAGAAAATAGAGGTTTTGCTCTGTAGCTCCTTGCAATTGAGCAAGCCTGGTAAAGCAAGCTGTTATGTAGAAGGAAGCAAGAGAGAGGTAGAAGGAAGCAGAAGACAGCCAGTTGCTCAGGGGCCTGATAGAAGCCCTCCGGGGGCCTGATTTGACCCCTGGGACACATATGAACATATGAACAAATGAAGTTGCTTTATACTGAATCAGACCCTTGGTCCATCAAAGTCAGTATTGTCTACTCAGACTGGCAGCGGCTCTCCAGGGTCTCAAGCTGAGGTTTTTCACACCTATTTGCCTGGACCCTTTCTTGGAGATGCCAGGGATTGAACCTGGGACCTTCTGCTTCCCAAGCAGATGCTCTACCACTGAGCCACCATCCCTCCCCTAATGTTTGACACCTCTGACTTAGATGGATATTGAATTCGGCTTTATTCATTTGGTTTATTTATACCCTGCCTCCCCCCCCCCCCCGTGGCAATTCCAAGTGGCTTACATTCGTCTCCTCTCCTTGACTGGCCAAAGTCATACAGCGAGCATCGACAGAGTGCGTGATTTGAACCTTGGTCTCTCAGAACCTTTTCCAACACTAACTACTCTATCATACGGCTATCATGCACACACACACACTCTATTACTTCATTGTGATCCAGGGATCAAACTTCATGGCAGAATGTATATTAACTGGTGTTCAAAATCCCTCCCCTCCCCATATGCAAACAGAAGCTTTATGGCACCTCAAAGACTAACAGGTTTATTGTAATATAAATAATTGCTGGCTTAAACAGTAGATATACAACATGATCCTGTGCATGTTTACTCAGAAGGAAAGTGTCACGGTATCGCAGCCTTAATTGTATTAACCAGGCCTAGATTGACACAGTTACAGGTGTTGTCAGTGGCCACAGTGCTTAGAGTGTACTTCTCAGTTCTGCACAGAAATTACACAAACGACACCTCTTGTATTTCATGGTGCTAACCCCGCTCACATCTGTTTCTCATGTGTGTAGCCACAGGTCATGACTGAGCATTAGGGCTGTCAGCCTCCAGGTGAAGCCTGGAGACCTCTCAGAATTCCAACTGATCTCCAGACTACAGAGATCAGTTCCCCTAAAGAAAATGGCAGCTTTGGACAATGGAGTCTATGGCATTAACCCCTCCCCCAAGATCCCTCCGCTTCCTCAACCCTGTCCTCCCCAAACTCTACCCCCAAACCTCCATGGATTTCCCAGTCTGGAGTTGACCACCCTACCAGGTATTCAGATATTTCCCAGATCGGATCTGGCAACCTGAAACCCTACTGAGCATTTTACAACATGGGTGAAACTCTATGGTTTTTTTCACCCACAACACCCTAGAATTTGCATTGCAACTGAATGCTGATGGATAGAAATTGGCAAAGGCGTTAGGCTTCCCAATCCCCAGGCCCCAGCGGGGGATCCCCCGGTTTTACAGGCTTCCCCCTGCTCCCACAGCCACCACTTACCTCTAGATCTCAGGCAGGTTTAGAAACCTGCAAACAAGTCCCCTTTCAAAATGCCTGTGTGTGTGCCTTTAAAGTTAAGCAGGAAGTACTTCATGGAGAAGGGTCAGTAGCAGAAGCTCTTCAAAGCAGGAGCCCCTCCTTTTTTTTTTTTTTTTGCTATCGTTTTAGAGCAAGTAAATGGGTGAGTATGAGTTTGTGTGTGTGAGAGAGAGAGCAGCATAGTTAGGGCTGCCAATCCCCAGGTGGAATTATATTATCATCACAATCCAAAATTCATTAAACGCCCATAGAAAAATCAAAAAGTTATTTCACACCACTCTTGTAAGGTAGTACTTTCAAAATCAGAATGTTGTTTCATATCACTCTTGTAAGGTAGTCCACTGCCTCAGTTCTCCTTTGCTTGAAAGATGTAGACTTTGTATATGATTCTTTCTATGGGTAGCAGACTGAAGTCTGACAGGTGCAGCGGCTACACAGGTCCTAGGTTCAGTTCTGTGTTTTGTTCACCTTCCACTTGCCGCTTTCTTTTAGCTTTGGAACCCGTGCTGAAGGCAATTGCTCACACATTACAATACAATGTTACTTTGCAGCTTGCACAAATTGTTCCTCCTTACACAAAGGGTGTATTTTGTGGGGCAGCAGAGTGGTGGTCCCTCCCCATCTCTGGAAGCAAGTGCTCGAAGCCTTGCACGAGATGCACCCTGGGATAGTGCATATGAAAGCTCTGGCATGGAGCTATGTATGTTGGCCGGAAATGGATGAAGAGATAGAGGGGTGGGTTAGGAGGTGACCACCCTGTCAAGAGTCCCGGCCATCTTCGTCCAGCACCCCCATTCACCGCTGCGAATCCAATCGGGTGCCGTGGTCCCAGCTACACTTAGATTTTGCGGGGCCATACCAGGGGCAAATATTCTTTATCTTGGTGGATGCTTACACGAAGTGGCTGGAGGTCATCCCAGTTGCTTCCACCTCCACTGCGGCCACAGTCAGAGCCTTATGGAGGATTTTTTGCACCCACCGGATCCCTGACACCGTAGTGACGGACAACGGCACCGCTTTTACCTCCCAGGAGTTCCAGGAATTCCTGAATAGGTACCTCATCCGCCACATACAGTCCTCTCCCTTTCACCCTGCAACTAATGGCCAAGCAGAGTGCATGGTTCGCACAACCAAGGAGGCCCTGGGTTGCATAGTGCAAGGGTATTGGGACCACCAACTGTCCACCTTCCTATTTGGGAACAGGATCAACTGTAACCTGGCTATGGGTGTAAGCCCTGCCGAGTTACTCATGGGCAGGAGGTTAACCACCCAGCTCAATAGGCTACACCCCAACCAGGCCCTGGACCTCCGCAGCTCCCCCGAGACCAGGGAGGCCACTAGGTTTTTTTTTTCAAGGGATCCAGTGTTGTGTCTGGAGTTCCTCCCGGAAGGTACAGCACAGTGTGCCTGTGGGCGGTGCCTGGAAGGGACGAACACAGCCCGCCTATGATGATCAGTGGCGGGAAGTTTAACTGGCCAGGATTGTACCTGACCAGGAAGAAAGTTGTTCCAGGAAATGTATATAACAGGGGACCCAGCCCCACCATGTTGGCTTTGTGATGTATTCGCTAATAAAGCATGTTACCATCTGAACGTCTCCGACCTCAGTTCATTACAACTCATCTCTGAGTGTTTGGCCTCCATATTTTCTCTCTCTCTTTCCTGTCTGTGTGGCTCCACCTCCTGTGGCTGCCATTTTGTAGCTGAGCCCACCAATCATGTGTCAGAATTCCAAAGCTACCCACCGGCTTAAAATGGTTGGGGTCTCCTGCCGTGGGTGTTCTCTAAGCAAACCCGTTACCTGGATTCAGCCACTTCCCAACCAGTGGGCCTACTATCCAAGCCAAGCACACTGTTCCAAAGGAAAATTCATCCTCCCCAAGACTTCTGAAACAAAAACCTTTAAAAGCTCCCCTGCACCAGGCCCAGCACAGCTACGAGCAAAGAGTGTCAACAAATGATTGATCGATCTTGTATGTAATTCCTTCGACAGGGATCAGAAGGAGAGCGGGGCCCGGTGATGTGAGTTAATGAAATCATATTTAACTAAGGGTGTGTATTTAGACTTGATCTTACCTTGGTGACTTAGCCATTAGTCGGAATGCGTTGTTTACCTTCAGAATTCTTATCGGGACTTAGGTTGCATTTGCACGTGGTTCTCTCTGCCCCCCGCCTCCCCACCGCCACAAAAAAAACCCAATTGCTGAACGTGTTCTGCATTATTCAGCTCTGAAATCAATGAAAACACAGGGAGATCACAGCCAGGGCATTTGAGAGGAATAATCTAATCTGTTTGAAAAGGTGTGATTTCTTTTGCTGGCTGAAGCCGTGTTGTGGCTTTCTCTTCAATGGGAGTCACACTGGATGTACATCACTTCAGCGATTCCCAAATGATGCCTTATGAGAGGTGAGCTCCAAGATTGGAGGCTGGGCCTCTAAGCTATTTCGAAATTAGTTCAAAGGTTGATACTGTCGAGTGGATGGAGCCCTTCAGTGGGGAAGCTCTTCAAAAATGGGGCAAAATAGAGTTGCCAATTCTGGGATGGGAAATTCCTAGATATTTGGGGGTGGAGCCAGGAAAGAGAGGAATTTGGGGAAGGGAAGGAGTTGTACAGGGCATAATGCCATAGAGTCCACCCTTCAAAGTAACTACTGTATTCAGGAGAACTGATTCCTGAAATCTGGAGGAAAGCCTAAAGAAAAGAAAGTTTCACAAGTTTATGGGATCTACATACAGATGCAATAACATCACCCAGAAGTGATATCATCGTGTGGGGCAAGTCGTGCTGGGGACACTCTAGGGTTCAGGTTAAAAACTCAGTGGTAACATAGAGTTCTTATCCATATACTAGAGTGCCCCTGTGTGATGTGCCTGGCATGATGATGTCACTTCTGGGGGATGTCATGGCATAGCGCATGTTGTCCATCAGCACACAACATGCCCTATGCAATTCTGTCACCTGGAGGTGACATCACGCCAGGCATGTCGCATTTGGGGGCACACAAAAACCCTATGGTACCACAGAGTTTTTTACCTGCATCCTAGAGTATCCCCAGAACAATGTGCCCCATGTGACGATATCACTTCTGAGTGACATTATTGGTTGCATGTGCAAAGTGAATGCGAGAAGACTCTCCTGCCATGAGAAAGGTAGGACTTGGCAACCCTATGAAAGCACTGATGTCCTTGATATTCCTGCAAATGAATATTGGAAGTACAGTTACCTCCAGCTGCTGTGGTCCATAAGGAATTGTTGGAAGGGAAAACAACTGGAAAATCCCACCCCTTAAATCTCCTCAAAGATTCTGTAAACTCTTGGGGAACTGCGTAGGCTAATCCCCATCTTTCCCCTCCATAATGGGAATATCCACCAAACTAGCAGTTTACCCCTTTCTCTCTCCCTTCCCCTTATGTTTCAAGTCAAATCTGAACAGAGAGCCAGAAAATCCATGGATCTCCCTCTCACAGCATGATCTACTCATAGAAGTCCTGAGGGTTTTGAATGGCCCATTCTTCTTTTCACATGCCCGATTACACCTGAATTTAATTTTGAAGGAACTAACCCCTAAGTCTACAGCTGGCCTGTAAGGAACTGTGTGGTCTTGTTTCATTTTCTAAAATGTCACGACAGCACATTAATAGTTTCTGTCTCTTGGATACAGTTTAGTGTGTGTGGCACAAATTGCACAAACACATGACAATACACATAAATCAAGGATAAAACAAATGAAACTAAATACATGAGTAACAACTTTAAAAAAAATTAATTTAATTCAATTTATTTTACTTTAAACTTATATTCTGCCCTCTCTGTGAATGGACTCAGGGTGGCTAACAATAACCAAGAAATACATATTAAATCAATAAAACAATATAATGTTAAAAACTATAAAATTATGTGAGGTATGACAAAATGAGAGCTGTATCCATCAGACCAAGGAAAACTCCACTAGGTGTCCAATTGATGACTATTTTCTCAACTTTATCCTTTGGTATTTTCTTCAACCCTTTTTGAACATTCAGTTCTGATGCTCCAACATTGCATAATGGGAGTTGGCACTACGTGTGGTCTTCCTGATACACACAGTCACAATTTTGTATGAACAGGGCCATTTCCCATATGTGTGCAGCTTTAGTACATCTGAGCACGACATATTGAAAGAATTCATGTGTACACAGTGAAATAGTACACACATGGAAAATACGTTCTCTACTCCACTCACACTACCCAACGCAGTATCAACACCCGCCTCACCGAACACAAGAGACACTGTCGCTTGTTTCAGCCAGAAAAATCAGCTGTAGCTGAACATGCACTTCAAGAAGGAGACCACATCATCCACTTTGAAAGAACTGAAGTCCTTTCTACGGTCTCACATTATCATACCCGCCTGAACAGAGAAGCTATTGAGATTTACAAACACCAGCACAATTTTAACAGAAAGGAAGAAGGCATTTTCATCCACCAATCTTGGTACCCAGCTCTGCAAAACACCCTACAGACTATAAATTGCAGAAAGTCACAGAACAACCAGCACATTCCACAGAACAATCAGCACAGTCAACAACCATCTTCCTTATCTTCAAACCCCTTCCAACCCTCCCAGCAATTAACACAGAACAATGGTCACATTCAGCAGCCAGTTTCCTTATCACTCCCCTTCCAGGAAGCCCCACCAAACAATGGGCACATCCACAAACCAATTGCCCTTTCATCACACCCCCTCCAGCCTAGAAATAGCAGCTCTCCAGCAGCCCTGGCCCCACTCAATGCACAGCAGCCAAGAAGGTCAGAGCGCCTGCTCCGGCTGCAACGCCACTGAGGATGTTCTCCGCAGCCGAGAACGAAACGTCTGGAAGAAAAACTTTCTCCAGTAGAACACGGCACTTGAGCCCGAAAGATTCTACAAACCCTAATGATGTTACCAACCGTGAAAACCTGAAATCTTTGTCTGTGTTCTTTATAAAATTTTTATATCTGCTTTTTGTTGCTTAGTCGCACAGTTGAGTCCAACTCTTTGTGACCCCATGAACAAAGTCACGCCAGGCCCTCCTGTCTTCCACCATCCTCCGAAGTCTGCTCAAATTCATGTTTGTTACATCAGTAACACTGTCCAGCCACCTCATCTTTTGCCGTCCCCTTCTTTTGCCTTCTGTCTTTCCTAGCATCAGGATCTTCTCCAGGGAGTGCTCCCTTCTCATTTGGTGGCCAAAGTATTTGAGCTTCAGCATCTGACCTTCCAGAGAACAGTCTGGGTTGATTTTCCTTAGGACTGACTGATTTGATCTTCTTGCAGTCCAAGGGACTCTCAAGAGTCTTCTCCAGCACCACATCTCAAAAGCATCTATTCTTCTGCGCTCGACCTTCCTTATGGTCCAGCTCTCACAGCTATACATTACTACTGGGAATACCATCGCTTTGACTATACAGACTTTTGTTGGCAGGGTGATGTCTCTACTTTTTATACTGCCCAGGTATGCCACAGCTGTCCTCCCAAGGAGCAAATGTCTTTTAATTTCATGGCTACAGTCACCATCTGCAGTGATCTTGGATCCCAGAAATGTGAAGTCTGTCACTACTTCCATGTCTTCCCCTTCTATTTGCCAAGGTGTGATGGGACCAGATGCCATGATTTTAGGTTTTTTTATGTTGAGTTTCAAGCCTACTTTTGTGCTCTCCTCTTTCATCCTCAACAAGAGGTTCTTTAGGTCCTCACTTTCTGCCATTAGAGTAGTGTCATCTGCATATCTGAGGTTGTTGATGTTTTTCCCGGCAATCTTAATTCCAGTTTGTGCTTCATCCAGGCCAGCATTCCACATGATGTACTCTGCATATAAATTAAATAAGCAGGGTGATACAAGTAGCAGCAATTCCAGGGATATTGTGACAGCATTTCCCTCCCCTCACGCCATCCCAGTCACTGCCATCATGGGACTAACTGCTCAGGAGAGGTGACATGACTGATGGGTGACATGATGGAGGCTTACAAGGTTATGCACAGGATAGAGAAGGTAGAGAAAGAAGTACTTTTCTCCCGTTCTCACAATACAAGAACTTGTGGGCACTCAGTGAAATTGCTGAGCAGTCTGGTTAAAACAGATAAAAGGAAGTACTTCTTCACCCAAAGGGTGATTAACATGTGGAATTCACTGCCACAGGTGGTGTTGGTGGCTACAAGCATAGCCAGCTTCAAGAGGGGGTTAGATAAAAATATGGAGCAGAGGTCCATTGGTGTCTATTAGCCACAGTGTGTGTGTGTGTGTGTGTGTATTGGCCACTGTGTGACACAGAGTGTTGAATTGGATGAGCCATTGGCCTGATCCAACATGGCTTCTCTTATGTTCTTATGTTCTCCTTTGTGTTCTCTGAAAATCTGCATTCAGTTGGGTGAATCTTTCCTTTTCACCTTTGCCTTTCGCTCTCCTTCTTTCCTCAGCTATTTGTAAAGCCTCATCAGACAGCCACTTTGCTTTCTTGCATTTCTTTTTCTTCGGGATGGTGCTGATTGCTGCCTTCTGTACAATGTCACAAATCTCCATCCATAGTTCTTCAGGCACTCTGTCTATCAACTCTAGTTCCTTAAACCTATTCTTCACCTTCACTGTATATTCATAAGGGATGTGATCAAGGTCAAACCTGAATGGCCTAATGGCTTCCCCAGTTTTCTTCAGTTTAAGCCTGAATTTTGCAATGAGTAGCTCATGATCTGAGCCGCAGTCAGCTCCAGGTCTTGTTTTTGCTGACTGTAAGGAGCTTCTCCATCTTTGACTGCAGAGTATATAATGAATCTGATTTCTGTGTTCCCTGGCAGGTGATGTCCACGTGTAGAGTCGCCTTTTAGGTTGTTGGAAGAGGGTGTTCACTATGACCAGCTTGTTCTCTTGACAAAACTCTATTAGCCTTTGCCTGGCTTAATTTTGTTTTCCAAGGCCAAACTTGTCAGGTGTTCCGGTCACCTTTTGACTTCCTACTTTGGCATTCCAGTCCCCTATGCTCTGCTACCTAATCTTAAATAGGTACACACATGGCCTGGCCCAGCATGGCTCAGCCCAACCAACATGGCCTGACCCAACAAGGTCTCATTTTTGTCAGATCCGTCCCTCATAACAAATGAGTTTGACACCCTTCCCGTACAGGGTTGCCTCAAGATAGATCCAAGCGGGCAGCCCTGTTGGGCTGAAGCAGTAGAACAAAGTAGAAGTCAAGTGCACCTTTAAGACCAACAAAGTGCTATTCAGAACATAAGCTTTTGTGTGCTCCAAGCACACTTCATCAGACGAGGAATCAGGTATAGTGAGCAGAGCTACATATAGCTAGTAGGCAGTGGTTTAGAATGCAAAATGGTACAAATTTAAGATCCAATGACAGAATAGTAAAATTAACAAATTGAGCAAACCTCTGATCTGGGTAACATGAGTGTGAGAAACCAATAAAACAGTAACATGTCGGCTGTGACTTGATAGTGCTTTCCACCGCTATCAATCACATCATGCCAACTATCAAAGGCAACTATAGGACTCATTCACTTGATTTACACCCCACCCTACCCCAAAATGGGCTCAGGGTAGCTTTCATCATAAAATCATCAAAATAAGCAATAAAACAATAAATAGTATCATGCTTAATAGCAACCCCTCCACCAAAAAAAAAAAAAAACCCATGCGGCATGTCAGATAAAAATAAATAACCCCAAAGTCTCCAGGGTCCGAATAAATATGAAATGTGACCAAAAATTCAGTGCCATGGTATGTCAGTGAGCTATTGAAGTAAAATTTCGTGAGATCATAGAGCTGGAAGGGACCTCCAGGGTCATCTAGCCCAACCCCCTGCACAATGCAGGAACTTCACAAATACCTCCCCTCCCACACACATACATCCCCAGTGGCCCCTGCTGCATGCCCAGAAGATGGCAAAAACCTCCAGGATCTCTTGCCAAAATGGCCTGGAAAAAAGTTGCTGACTCACCCCAACGTGTCAAATTCCAATTTTAAACATTCAGTGAATTATGTTTAACTAATAGTTTTCATTATTTATCCCCCCCCTTCTTCTAAAATTCCCACCACCAGCACCATCTGCTTTTGAGGGGCTGCTCAAATATTCAGGGAATGGGTGGTGATTATTTATCAGAATTCTCAAAGGAAAAAATGTGGAAGCCAAGTCAACTCCACTCTAGGAAACAGACAATGTGGTGTAGTGGTTAGAGTGTCATGCTATGGTTGAAGAAGCCTATATAGTAATGAAAATCGCCAGATAACTTTCAGCCACTCATAACAGCAAAGCTGACTTCATAGAGATGTTGTGAGGATTACATTTGCTGGCTGTGCAGGCAGGCTGGGAGGGCTGCAAGCAGAGGGAAAACCTGGAGGGAAGGCATGGGGGCTCATAGGCCAGTGCCTACTTGGCATAATTGTTAATCCGGCCCTGCCAATCAGGCCCGTGAGCAAGTCTGCTTCCTTCTCCCTCTCTCTTGCTTCTTTCTGTGTCACAGCTTGCTTTGCCAGGATTTCTCAATTGTACAGAAACTACAGAACAAAGCCTCTGTTTTCTCCATTGGCTGAGGCTCCTCTCTTGGGGAGGAAGGGGGAGGGAGAACTTGCTTTGGTACTGACTACAATATTGCAAGAGTACTGATACTTTAAGTATGTTTTATTTTAAGGGTTTTAAAAAAAAATCTTTAATTGCGTTTGTTTGTGTCCTTCGTAAAGTTTATATCTCTGTTACCTGGCATTACATTTAACTGTTGTTAGCCTCCCTGAGCCCGTTAGGGGAGGGTGGGATATGAATATGATAAAATAAAAATAAAATACATTTTATGCCATGCGTGGCCCAGTCCGACAAGGTCTCATTTATGTCAGAGCCAGCCCTCATAACAAATAATTTTGACCCCCTGACCTAAAAGGTTCACTAGCACTGACTGTTGTGAGGATCCAATGGAGTGGAGATCATCAGCCACCTTGAGGCCCCATTGAGAAGAAAGGCAGGGTGCGAATCAAGTAAATAAAGAAAGGAATGTAGCTATAGCTCCTCAATGCTCCTGGGGCATCTGACCAGATAGAGAGAAGAAGAAAAAGAGGAGGAGATTGAATTTAAACCCTGCCCTTCTCTTGGAGTTTTTCAGAGCAGCTTACCATCTCTTTTCCCTTCCCCTCCCCTCAACAGACACCCTGTGAGGGAGGTGGGGCTGGGAGAGCTCTGACAGAAACCGCTCTTGAGAGAACAGCTCTGAGAGAACTGTGACTGACCCATGGTCACCCAGCAGCTGCATATGGAAGAATGGGGAACCAAACCCAGTTCTCCCAGATAAGAGTCCACACACCTGGAATTACAACCGATCTCTGGATGACAATACAGCTGGTTTGGGAGGTAAGCTCTATGGTATTATGATCTGTCAAACTGTATTGTCTGCATCGCTCTGGTTTTAACGGTTGTTTTTATACTATTTTTAGAATGTTGTTATCCGCCCTGAGCCCATGCTTGGGGAAGGGTGGGCTATAAATTGCCTAAAATAAATAAATAAATAAAATATTATACTCCGCTGAGGTGCCTCCCCTTTCCAGGCTCCACCCCCAAATCTCCAGAAATTTCCCAACCTGGAACTGGCAACCTTAGCGACAGCAGACATTAGGCTGCACTCATCCCGGTGGGGCCCAGTCACTGCAGTTCATACTTTCTGAAGGTAGTTAAGACGACCAACAGACAGCCAAGTAGCATTAGAGATCGAACCGGTATTTATTTTATTTACCACAGCCTCAATCTAGACATCAAAGAGCCATTATCTGCGGCTAGTCAAACAAATTGTCAGGTCAAAGATGTACCTAACTCTGTGAAACATCTGCAAAAGTGTATTTGGAAAGGGATACACTGCCTTTAGGAGCATTTTGAACTTAGCTGGCCTATCCACTCCTCCCATCAAACGATATCTCCCATCGCCAATGATAGAATGACTTTGGGTTTGCTTAAAGCCGAGGGGAACGTTGACACAGCCATTAAAAGGGGAGAGGTGGGGGGAGGGAAATGGGCCGGGAAATGGGGGTGGGGAGAAACAGAGAGTTACTTCATACCACCTGAATTCTGGTTGTTCCTGGTGCCTAGACCCTGGCCTTATTTGAGGAAAGATTATCTTGACAAATTGGATAAACATTTTATGCATGACAGGACGCTGATGGAGAGCCCCGTTCTGCAAGCACACCTGCTAGGAGTTTGCTTAGCGTGTGACCAAGGTGTTCGGCTAACCCTAAGTCCTCCCATGGAGTTTTGTTTACTGTCAGACAGGTATGGGCAGATCCAGGCTGTATGCCTTAGTAACGGTTGCCATGGGTTTCTTTCTCTCTTTTTTTTACTGGTGTCTTCCTCCCCCCTCCCTTCTTTCCTTTATTCGTTTTTAAAAATAAAATAACTTTCAACTAGACTAGGCTTTGGCCAGACTTTGGACAAACAGTTTTCACTTGAGGACGGCGACCTCATTGACAGGAAAACATTTCTGCTGATAGAGAGAGAGAAGGAGAGGGAGAGGAGAAGGAGAAGGAGATTGGATTTATATTCCACCCTTCACTCAGAATCTCAGAGCTGTTTACAACCTTCCCTCTGAAGGCACCTTCTACTGACTCAAAGGATCCATCCATCAATGTCAGTATTGTCTACTCAGGCTGGCAGCAGCTCTCCAGGGTCCCAGGCTGACGTCTTTCATACCACCTCTTACCTGATCCTTTTTACTTGAGATGCCAGGGATCGAACCTGGGACCTTCTGTGCTCCAAGCAGATGCTTCACCACTGAGCCACAGCCCCTCCCCAGTCCCTCACACAATCTGTGCAATTCAACATCACTCCCGGAGTTCCTGACGAAAACAAAAGTTCCTCCCCCACCTCAAACTAGAAATATTCTCCTAGACAACGTCACCCTTTCTAAAATGAAAAAACCACTTAACCAAACTTTGCCGTAATTGACAAAAAAAAGTGTTTTTCTTGCACGAAAGCCGGCATCTTTCCAATAATCCACAAGCAAATAGCTCTATTCCGAAGATGAGAAATTATAAAAGACCATGTAATCAGCTGACAAAGGCACTGAAAACAACCCCAGAGGAAACACTTAGAGCTAGTTGTACGGAGTCAGTCACAATGCCCTGATCTGTCTTCCCCTCCCACTCTTTCGGGGGACACCCCTGACTTTTCTCACCATATGGCCAGACTTTATGAATGGGACCCAGAGAGCGTTTTCTGGGAATGCATCATAAAGAGAAAAGAATCGGAGCATTGCTGAAGCCATTTGCTGCTCAGAACAGAATGACTAAGGCGTGTGTCACTTCTCCCATACCAGAAAGGCTGTTTGAATCATACTTCCTTCCAACATCGGACTGGTAGTAAGAAAGTGGGGGTGAGGCAACCCGGGAAGCCAAAAGAGCTGCAAAACAAAATACAAGACATCACAGTTAGTGACGTTTTAGTGGTTTTCTTAAGGCCACTGACACCACGCTGAAGGTTGAAAGAGTTTATCCCTCATCCATACGAATTGGGTTGCCGACCAACAGTTGGTATGGCAAAAAAAGGGGATCACACGGTAAGGTTGATAGCCTGGAGAGAACCGTGCAAGAATACAAAAGTATTGTTCACAAAGTTGCCGATGCAAAATGCTGATATATATATATAATCTAAATCAGTATTGTCATTGAATCTTACAGCAAAATTGTCAATGACTCAGCCATCGATAATAATACATTGAAAGAGCATCTTGACAACACAAGCAATAATTCACAATAGTGGAATGCAAACAAGTCACTACTTCAGAAATTACGATGCATAGAGTCCACAAAATTAGAGAGCAAGGCTCTACGTAAATGTTCCAAGATGTGCTGGAGATCTCCCAGGATTACAACTGATTTCTAGGTGATAGAGATCAGTTCCCCTGGAGAAAATGGCAGCTTTGGAAGGTGGACTCTATGGGATTATACCCCATTGGAGTCCCCCTCTTCCCCAAATCCCACCCTCCCCAGGTCAACCCCCCCCTCAAATCTCCAGAAATTTCCCTACCCAGAGCTGACAACCCTATATAGCAGGGGTGGCCAACAGTAGCTCTCCAGATGTTTTTTTTGCCTACGACTCCCATCAGCCCCAGCCAGCATGGCCAATGGCTGGGGCTGATGGGAGTTGTAGGCAAAAAAAATCTGGAGAGCTACCATTGGCCACCCCTGCTATATACAAACCAATTTGGTCCTAGAAACTGGGTTTGTGGAGGTCACCAAACAGACCACATGAAATGACTTGGTGGTTTTCAGTCTCCATTTCCTTGAAGCTGATGGGACAAACTCTCTGCAACTTGTATTGATAGGTGTGCACTAAATGTTTCAAACACATCTCTCATAAACTTTCATGTATGAGTATGCAAGAAGTCCATTGAAATCGGATTCCTTTTGACAGCCAGTGGGTGCAGTAGTTAAGAGCGTTGGGCTAGTATTTTGGAGACCCAGGTTCAAATCTCTGTTGATGCCATGGAACAGGGCCTTTTTTGTAGCAGGAACTCCTTTGCATATTAGGCCCCTGGTGTAGCCAATCCTCCTGGAGCTGTACGAAGAGCCCTGTAAGCTCTTGGCTACATCAGGGGGTGTGGCCAAATATGCAAATGAATTCCTGCTACAAAAAAAAGCCCTGCCATAGAAGCTCGCTGGGTGACCTTGGGACAGTCACACTCCTCAGCCTCACCTACCTGACAGGGTTGTTGTGATGATAAAATGGAGGAAAGAAGAAAGACAGAAAGCTGCTTGGGGTCTCCACTGGTGAGAAAGGCAAGGTACAAATGAATTAAATATTTTATTTTAAGTTGATGCAAATCTGATTTGAACAGTGGCTCAGTGCAAATACTGGCTCGAGGATGGAGGTCTCAACCCAGTAGGGTTTGTTTTAATGGGTAAGGCAGCTCAGATGCCCGCCCGGGCTTCCTCCAAGAACAAGCACTTATTATGGTGAACAGTTAGACCGACAAGGATTTCAGGACATCAGCTTCTGAGAATCAAAGCTCCCTTCATCAGACGAGTAGAAATGGAGTCTGAGTCCTTTCAAGAATAGAAGGTGGGAGGGGTCTCGTAAAAATGCTTATAAACAGGGCTTTTTTGTAGCAGGAACTCCTTTGCATATTAGTCTACACCCCCCCTGATGTAGCCAATCCTCCAAGAGCTTACAGTAGGTCCTGTAAGAAGAGCCCTGTAAGCTCTTGGAGGATTGAGTACATCAGGGGGGTGTAACCTAATATGCAAAGTAGCTCCTGCTATAAAAAAAGCCCTGCTTATAAAGGATGCAAAGGTCCCATGAATCTTGCCATCAACATTACAGCAAAGGGAAATAGGGTTTCCAGGTACAGCTCAAGAAATACCTGGGGAGTTTAGGAGAGGAGCCAGGAGATTTTGGGGGGTAGAGCCAGGAGCAAGGTTGTGACAAGCACAGGTGAACTCCAAAGTGAGTTCTGGGCATCACATTTAAAGGGACTGCACACCTTTTAAATGCCTTCCCTCCATTGGAAACAATGAAGGATGGGGGCACCTTCTTTGGGGCCTCTTAGAATTGCACCCCCTGGTCCAATCCTTTTGAAACTCGGAGGGCATCTTGGGGAGAGGCATTGGATGCTATGCTGCAAATCTGATGCCTCTACCTTAAAAAGCAGCCCCCCCCCTGAGCCCCAGATATTCACAGATCAATTCTCCATTATACCTTATGGGAATCAGTCTCCTTAGGGAATAATGGAGTCTCCAACAGACATTTCCCTCCTCGCCCCTGCTTTCTGATAACCCTGAAGTGGAGGGAGGGCCTCCAAGTCAGGGAATTTCTGCCCCCACCTGGGGATTGTCAATGCTAGAGGGAAAATGCTTTGGGGGCTCAATGAAGCAGCTGCCCTTTGACTGAAGTGTCCTGGGAAGTCAATGCCAGAAAGAGCTTCAAAGGAGCTTCAAATACAACTCCGTATAGTCTGGATCAGGGGGTCAGGATTCTGCCCCCTCCCCCATACAAAGCCACAGATCTGGAAGAAACAAACAGCCCTTCAAGAGTCAGCTTCAATCCATTCTGGTCACACGGAAGGTTGAACAGGATTGTCCATACGTGATACCCGCAGCAACCATCTGTTTAACAGGTCAGAAAGGAGGCAAAGTCAAAGTGACCTTTAACGGCATGCAACAATTTAACAGACAATTCAAGAAGCATTTTAAGGTAGATGCTGAGCTGATAGATTTATAGTGCGCCCTTTCCCATAGCAGGCTCAGGGCGGATTACAACATTAAGACAATTAGATAAAAACAGCATGGATGGTGTAGCACATTTTACAGATTAGGGCATAGATGTCATAGGTGTCTTAGATGTCAGAAATGTCAGGAATATCAAGAATATCAGCCCGATCTCCAGCAAGCATCTCTTGCCTCAAGAATCCTATGTGGTTGCCATAAATCAGCTGTCACTTGATGTCACTTTCCCACCATCGAGGCAAGTGAGGAAAGGAGCCCAGCTACCCAACTCCCGGCATTTCTGAAGCTGCAGATGTGCTTGAAGGTTTGCCAATCCCCAGGTGGGGGCAGGGGATTCCCCAGTTTGGAGCCCCTCCTCCCACTTCAGGGTCATCAGAAAGCGAGGGTGGGGGAGGGAAATGTCTGCTGGGCACTCCATTATTCCCTATGGGTATAATGGGGAATTGATCCACAGGTATCTGGGGCTTGGGGGACTGGATTTTGAGATAGAGGCACTGGATTTGCAGCATAGCATCTGATGCCTCTCCTCAAAATCCTCTCCAAGTTTCAAAAAGATCGGACCAGAGGATCCAATTCTATGAGTCCCAAAAGAAAGCGTCCCTATCCTTCATTATTTCCAGATGGAAAGAAGGCATTTAAAATGTGTGCTGTCCCTTTAAATCTGATGGTCAGAACTCCCTTTGGAGATCAATTATGCTTGTCACAACCTTGCTCCTGGCTCCACCCTCAAAGTCCCCAGATATTTTTTGAAATGGACCTGGCAACTCTATGTGCTGGTTGGTCAGCAGTATGTTTGCTGGGGTGGCAGCGGTCATGCATTTTCACAGTATCCCCCAGAGCCACTGACACCTCACAGAAGTTACCAAGAAGACTTGTTTTCCCTATCTCCCATCAATCACCCCATTGTGGTGACCTCCATTTCCAGCCAACGTTGGGTAGATCTTCATTCCTGGTGAGTAGAAAGTCTAAAAGGTTTGAGCCAGACTCTTATAGAGCAGAGGGTGATTGCAAAAAGTTTCAACCACATAAGGGTCCTTGTGACTCAAATGCACAAGGGATTATGGTAGATGGAGTGGCCAAAACCACCACTGAGTTCATCAGATTATATCTGAATCATACCCATTAAGGCTTCCATCAGGATGTGCAATGAACTTCCAAAATGTGGTTTAATATTAGCTGGAAGGAGGAACCAAAACAATTTGACTTTTTGTGACTCACGCTTGCTAGAAGAAGTCAATGCTCGGGCACAGGGGGTGCAAGCTGGATAAGGTGACTCACGGTGCTCCCCGCCCCCAACAGATGCTTCCCCATTCAGTTCAATGGAGGGTGCAACTTTATAAGCAGTGAGCTGCTGCCTCCTTCGTAGGAAAGCTGTGCAAGCAGAACCTCCGTATGATAGGGTTGCCAATCGCCAGGTGGGAACAGGGGATCCCCAGGTTTGGAGGCCCTCCCCATGCTTCAGGGCCATCAAAAAATAAAGGGGGGGGGAGGAAATGTCTGCTGGGCACTCCATTATTTTCTATGGAGACTGATTCCCATAGGGTATAATGGAGAATCGATCCACAATTATCTGGGGCTCTTAAGGGGCCTGTTTTTTGAGGTAGAAGCACTAAATTTTCAGCATTGCATCCAGTGCCCCTCCTCAAAATACCCTCCAGGTTTCAAAAGAATTGGACCAGGGGGTTCGATTCTATGAACCCCCAAAGAAGGTGCCCCTGTCCTTCATTATTTCCAGTTTAGGGAAGCCATTTTAAAGGTGTGCGGTCCCTTTAAATGTGATGGCCAGAACTCTCTTTGGAGTTCAGTTATGCTTGTCACAACCTTGCTCCTGGCTCCACCCCCAGAGTCCCCATATGTTTCTTGAATTGGACTTGGCAACCCCACCGTATGAGGACAATGCAGGATATGAACGAGAAGATCCTTTTGTTTTTATTTTGGTTACTATAGCAGAGATTGCCCAGTCATATAGAAGGATGATGTTGAGTGCAGTAAATAAATCTCGCAAGAAGTATATTGCAAAAAAAAAGAATGAATTTACATTTATTCAAACAGATTCAGTTCACATTGAGATTGCTGTCAAAATAAAGAGCCTAATCTAAGGAGTCTTTTCCCTATCACAAATGGCCAGCTTGTCCTGCATCATGTGTTTGGGAGTGTGAGAGCATTGTCTCTACAGGAGAGACCTGCAGAGATGTGTGTCTCCATGGAAGGCCATGTGAAGAAGGGAGAGGACAAAGAAAGAGAGGGGAGGTGAGAGGGGCAGCTTCCAGGTCAAGACAAAGAGTGGCATCTGATTCAAGGAGATAATGCCTAAACACCCTTAGAGTGGTGTAGTGCCCCCCCCCCAATGTACAGGAATACTGAGTTGCTCACTCTGACACTTTTTAACCTCTGTACAACTGTATAATTTTTCTTCATATGAGCAGATATGATAGGAAAGAAGTAGTACCACAATCACAAAAACTCCAGCTGGCCATATTCACAGCCTACAGTTCACAAGCTGACTCCGTCTTACAAGAGGGGATTGGGTACACATGGAGCAGAGGTCCATTAGTGGCTATTAGCCACAGCATATTGTTGGAACTCTCTGTCTGAGGCAAATGATGCTCTGTAATCTTGGTGCTTGGGGGGCCACAGTGGGAGGGCTTCTTGTGTCCTGGCTCCACTGATGGACCTCCTGATGGCACCTGGTTTCTTTGGCCACTGTGTGACACAGAGTGTTGGACTGGATGAGCCATTGGTCTAATCCAACATGGCTTCTCTTATGTTCTTATGTACACATTGCCACTAGTCCTTTTACTTTTTCATATGATCTCTGAGGGATAAAAAGGGAAAGATCTGGGAATAATATTCTGGTCAACATATTCTCCTGTGTTCATCTGCCTTAGCCCATACCTCCCCCTTTCCTTTTATGTACACTTCATCAGATCTGTGTACACATGTAGGTGTTCCTAGTCCACAAATACCAGCTTTTGCACCTGGGTGTCTTCAGAGACGCAGGTGAGCCCTGACCAAACATTTGACATAGCAACTGAGAAGCTTATGGTGATTACCTCCATGATCCTGTATGCAGTCCAAACATTGACACGTCAGGTGTCTGCACACCAGTTGCCGTGAAGAAGATACCGGGTAATTCTGGGCCAAAACCCGTTATAATACCATTGTAATATAAAGAAGAAGAAGATATTGGATTTATACCCTGCCCTTCACTCTGAATCTCAGAACAGCTTATAATCTCCTTTACCTTCCTCACCACCACCACAACACCCTGTGAGGTAGGTCAGGCTGAGAGAGCTCTCCCAGAAGCTGCCCTTTCAAGAACAAACTCTGTGAGAGCTATGACTGACCCAAGACCATTCCAGCAGGTGCAAGTGGAGAGTGGGGAATCAAACCCAGTTCTCCCAGATAAGAGTCAGCTCACTTAACCTACACCAAACTGTCTCTTAATCCAAAGGATTCCATGTTAAAGTGTATTGCTGTAGGCCAATCGTTTTTGAAGATGCACAAAACCAACTCTTAGCTCCATCATGAGTCAGGAATTCAGAAATCTCCTCTCAAAGTCCAAGTCATCAGCAGGTCAGTGGTTACTCTGGTTGAGATGGGTCAGAAAGACCAGAGCTCAAGGTCTGGCTGAATGAAAAATTCCAGGGCCAGCTCTGCTATCATGGACAATAAGGCAGTGTCCCAAGACAGAAGACAATCACTGGATGATCCCAGGCAGCCTATTCTATCTGTCTGGCATCAGCATCTCAGTTTTAAAAGGGACATGATGTGCACATCTGGGCTTGCTTTTGTGGGGCACTTGCCTGTGGTCCCCAGGGCGTCTTATACTGCCCAGCTGTAACCAGCCAATGACTCCCTTGTTTAAAGGTCCACTTCAAGCATTACCAAATTCCTTTACAGAAAGCACTTCCATCCAAAAATAAGTATGCAGCCAGTGTGTAGATCACCACAGGGGATGATGGGCTCATGAATGACTTGGTTGCATGGCCTCAAATGTGCAGTGCAAAATCCACACATTTATGATCTGCATGCACAACCATTTGAACTAAAGTCAGGACTCACATGACAGTGGGTATATTTGGGGTCTAGGGAATTCAAGAATTCCCAATAGGGTATAGAGGCCAACACCGTCATAATAACAGGACTTAACCAGCGGTCCATCTAGTACAGGCTCAGACCAGCAGTCCATCTTCTGGATCAGATCAGTGGTCTATCTAGTGCAGCTTCCTGTCTCATACAGTGGCCAAACAGTTCCTCTGGGGGTCTGATAACCAGGCATAGAGGCTGAGGACTGTCTTCTACAACTGTCACCTCCTGGCACTGGTATGCAGAGACCGACTGCCTCTGAACATGGAGGATTCCTCCAGTCACCATGGCTTGTAGCCACTGATAGACCTATCCTCCACGAAACTTCTAGAACAAAGAATTGTCCATATAGAAATAACACATTATAGGTAGGCAACAGTATGTGGGGGGCTTTTTTTAAAAAATAGCAGTGTTTTAAAACAAAATCGTCAACAGCCAGTTCACTCTGCTGTAAATGTTATATTCAAGGTAATGTTAGTAGTGACACATACACATTTGAGTGGCTTACAAAAGCAGTAAGACTCTTAGGACTCCAAAAAGTACCTTCAAGTGTTGCGGAACGTGGAACATCTTAAGAGAATTGGTCTAGGGGTTCAGCATGGAAGGCTGCTGAACTGGTGGTCGGTAAGTCCTCTCAACAGCACAGCCCCTCGTGCCTCTTATTTCTCACCTGCCTCCAGTCCTTCCATCTTCTACATCAAGTGAAATAGTCAAATGGGTGTTTGAAAATACACACATGCAATCAAGCAACAGGCGGAAGAGTCAAGGCGGTTTCCCCAGTTCCTGCAAGACTTCAATTTTCTTGTGTCCATAAAGATCTGATTGAAAGTTTAAATTCAGATGTTGTAGAGGTTCCAAGTGCTAGTTCTGGAACAAAAAAAAAAATAACACTTGAGTTCTTTAGTGTTTTCAAAGATTTATTATTGACTAAAATGGAGGCTGGGGTTAAATAAAACAAAACAAAAAATGTGTACAACAACAACAACAAATTTTATTTGTATCCCGCCCTCCCCGCCGGAGCAGGCTCAGGGCGGCTAACAACATAGTTCAGGGTTGAATTATACAAATGGATAAAATTACATTAATATTATAAGCATTTAATTAAAATCTGGTTAAAATCTGGTTAAAATCTCCCAATAGCTTCTTTTTATCATGTATTTATTATAGCTCTGTCCCAGCCTTTCTTCCATCATGGAACTGAAGGTGGCCAGGTGAGAATTTGAACTCAGCCCCCCCCCCCCCTGTCTTAGTCTGACCCTTTAACCACTATACTTCATGGCCAGGACCTTTTTTTGAGCAGGAATGCATAGGAACACAGTTCCGACTGGCTTGGCATCAGGGGGTGTGGCCTAACATGCAAATGAGTTTCTGCTGGGCTTTTCCTACAAAAAAGCCCTGTGTGAAACAATGGTAAAATCAGAGGGTGTGGCCTAACATGCAAATGAGTTCTTGCTGGGCTTTTTCTACAAAAAAGCTCTGTACGTGGCTATTTTATTGTGTGACTTCTGCACACTTTGGACCTCCAATGAAAACAACTTTTACTGTGAAAGCTGAAATTCTGATGATATGGGAAAAGGTTTAACTGAATATCCGAATGCATTTGTATGCCTGAATTCAGGAGCCCCCAACATGGTGTCCATGAGTGACATGGGGTGTGCTGACACCTTTCTTTGTTCTCACCAAGTGTTTTTAGAAAGTGGGTGGGGCCATTTGGAGCTTTGGCCAGCAGGGCTTCTGATTGGCTGTGCAGAATTGTAAAAGGTTGCTTTGGCCTTGCACAGGAATCTTCGCTGCAAAACTGAAGGGAAATTGCACATATTCCTGAAAATGTTTTAAAACAATTTTTTTCTGAAATGCTGAAGAGCTACTATTAGAGTTATGCAAAACCTCACTGTCTCACATGTTGTGGTTGGCTCCGCAAATGTTCTGTGCATCACCAGCATAAAATGTTTCATTGGTTGTGTATATTTCATTGGTAATAATAGTTTACAAAAAAAAAAATAAGCAATGCAAGAAAACTCCAAAAAAAGGTTTTACTGAACTACTCAAAACACACATTTCTTTCTTTTCTTTTTTTTGCCGCCAACCCGTTCAGATCTCGTTTAGCTGGAGGTCAGAGACCAGCGGCATCTGACCTGCCGAAGTTAATTCCGCAGAACAATAGAGGAGAGTTTCCAAGGCCTTATCCTATTACCTTTTGATACCAAATTAATTGTGTTTTTTCCACTCTCACAATGATTCCCTGACCCTCTCCACTCTGTGTGTTGCTGGCAAAGGGCGGTGGATTAAATTTAAGTGAGTGCCGAGAGAGATCGGTTTTTAATCTGCCAGAGTTCCTGTATTATTAAAGGGATCTGGAAAACCAGCTATTAATAGCTGAAATCTGGGCTTTGGCACAGACGCTCGGTCATCCATCCAAACTCAAAAAGATCTCTGCTTTTGTTTCTTTGTTTAGAAAAGAAACAATAGACTAAAGGTATGTCTGCGCGACAAATCTTAATTGGTTTTGGTGCCTCGTCTTCCTTGCAAGATGCTCTAAGGTTTGCCGTTCCAATATAGGGAAAATAATTACCGGGCCTCAAGCACTGGAAAAGGTCAGGACCCCATAGGAATATGTTCCACAGGTGTGAATGGGCAGCAGGGAGAACAGCAGGGGCAATCACTCTAGCACCACCTTGTGACTAACTAGGGAAGGGAAAGCAGCACCAGCGGGTGGAGCCTCATCACCTCTGCTTTATAGATTTTCCTTGTGTATTTAATTTCAAAATGAGTCTGCAGACTGAAGAAGAAGATAGAAGATATTGGAATTATATCCTGCCCTCCACTCCAAATCTAGGAGCCTCAGAGTGGCTCACGATCTCCTTTGCCTTACTCCCCCACAACAGACACCCTGTGAGGTGGGTGGGCTTGAGAGAGCTCTCACAGAAGCTGCCCTTTCAAGGACAACTATTGCGAGAGCTGTGGCTGACCTAAGGCTATTCCAGCAGCTACATCAAAGTGGAGTCGTCGTTCTGATTCTCCTTTGGTATAGGACTTGTCCTGATTCTAAACACTTCATTTTTTTAAAAAAAATGTATTTATCTTTTCTTTTCTGAACTGGATGTAAGATGGTATTGGTAACACAACTTGAAGGTTATAGTGACAAATAACTCTATAAACTTATACCAATAATTCTAAATTGCAAATGTATATGGTAAAGACAATTAATTAACAATCTCCTAGAACTAACACTTTATGCAGAGGTGCAATAACAATTAGACAATCTTGAAAACATAACATTTAGCATACAATGATTATTAAATCCAAATAAATGGAATTCCAAGGACAGGAAGCCAACTTGACGCTCCTGTTTCGTATTGTCTTCAAGCGAGGGATGCTCCACTCACACAATCCCATATATGCCAATGCCTCCGTGAGCTAAATTTCCAGCATTTCTTCAATATGACAAAACTGTCACAAACATTTAGAAAAGGTGAAGTACATCTTCAAATGGATCCGAAGTCTCTACCGCAATCTTCAAAGCAGGTGCTTGCTCAAAATGGCTCAAGGCCAATACCTGTCTGATTCGTACCTGTCATATTTATCTTCAGGGGTAGAATTCTAGCAGGAGCTCCTTTGCATATTAGGCCACACACCCCTGACGTAGCCAATCCTCCAAGAGCTTACAAGGCTCTTTTTTGTAAGCTCTTGGAGGATTGGCTACATCAGGGCTGTGTGGCCTAATATATAAAGGAGCTTCTGCTGGAATTCCACCCCTGTTTATCTTTAAGATGTATACCATTTTGTCCTGTCAGAACTGGATGTAGGGTTGCCATCCTGCAGGTGGTGGCTGGAGTTCTCCTGGGATTACAGCTGATTTCCAGGCTGCAGAGAACTGTTCCCCTGAGTCTATGGCATTATGCTCTACTGAGGTACCCCACCTCCCCCAAATCATGCCCTCCCCAGACAAATCTCCCCAGGAATTCCCCAAACCCAGAGCTGGCCACCCTAACTGGGCCATCAAGGCAGGTTGCAATGTGAACATACACCCAGTCCTGGAATCATCTAACACTGGCACAGCAGACTTCCAAGGCTGTAGAAGAAGGAGGAGGATTGTTTTTGAGGAATGTAGCTACAGTACAGAGCCCCGTGGCGCAGTGTTAAAGCTGCAGTACTGCAGTTGGAGCCTTCCGCTCACAACCTGAGTTCAATCCCAGCGAAAGCTGGTTCGGGTAGCCGGCTCGAGGTTGACTCAGCCTTCCATCCTTCCGAGGTCGGTAAAATGAATACCCAGCTTGCTGGGGGGGAAGTGTAGATGACTGAGGAAGGCAATAGCAATCCACCCGTAAAGTCTGCCATGAAAATGTCGTGATGCAACATCACCCCAGAGTTGGAAATGACTGGTGCTTGCACAGGGGACTACCTTTTCATTTGTGAGTTTCCTGTATTGTGCAGGGGGTTGGACTAGATGACCTTGGAGGTCCCTTCCAAATCTACAATTCTGATACTAAGAAAGTGCTTCACTAAAATGAGTGCCCAGTTGGTAAAATGAGTACCCCAGCTTGCTGGGGGGAAAGGGCAGATGACTGGGGAAGGCAACGGCAAACCACCCTGTAAAAAGTCTGCCATGAAAACGTTGTGAAAGCAACGTCACCCCAGAGTCAAAAACGACTGGTGCTGCACAGGGGACTACCTTTACCTTTTTTAAGCTACAGTACAGCTCAAAGGGTAAAGTCAGAAAGTGGGGCCCCAAATAGGTGTCCCAGAAAAAGCAGTCCATGCAGTGCCTCAGGCAAGAAGATCCTGGATCTCTTCTATCCATCTATCCATCTGGTCACCTTCCAGGCACTCAAGTTTCTCCCTTGCTTTTGCTTTCCCAGGGCTTTTTTGGGTAGAAAAAGCCCAGCAGGAACTCATTTGCATATTAGGCGACACCCCCTGATGTCACCATTGTTTAGCGCAAGAACTCATCAACAGGTTCCCACTGCAGCACAGCAAACTGTAGGTTTTCCCTGCACAAAATGGCAGCACGGAGCAGCTGGTGAGAAATCGCTAGCTTGCTCTGGAGAGAGACGGAAGCCTGATGCGGAGCAAGGCTAGTGTGGAAACAGCTTATCTGTGCATCTCCAACTCCTCCAGCAGTTTCATAAGTGTATCAGCTGGACACCTTTTCCACTGCAAAACCAGGGAACTCTTCAGAGAGTGACAAAACATTGCAGGAGTTGAGATGTTGGCTAACCCCCAGAGGCAGAGACAGAGGGCAGGTAGCCCAGCTTGTAGTCAGAAGGAGCCTTCTTTGACCTAAAGTGGAGCTGGTAAATCTCTTGAGGGCATTGCTGATGGAGTTTCTAAGAAGGATCTGTTGATATCAAAGGAGGTTGGCAGCTGTGGAAAACCCGGAAGTGACAACAGTAGCTCTAGGAATTGCTGGAAACTCTATCTACGCTCCCTGTGACCCCACCCTCCTCCAGGTTCAGCCTGACAACCCTATGGGAAGATTGTACTCCTGCCCATCTGAGGAGCTGGAGCTCAGGAACATTCCCTATCTGTGATGAGAGAAACCACCTGACCACCAACCAATGAAGCACCCAGCAGGTCACACGCCAAAAGGCTGGGGCTGTGTCCTCTGAAGCCCCAAGGGAGCATATTTTTGGAGATCGTGTGGATATTAAAAACATAGAACAGCAGCAGCAGAACAGGAAATAACAACTATGCTTTTTGATAACCACCAAGAAAGGCCTCTGATGGACAAAGATTTTTTTATATGTTCAGATCAGTCACTCTCCACATATCCCATATTGCTTTGCAACTTTGGAATACACATGCATCCTCGTTTGTCATGATGATCTTCATGAACACTACAAAATCTATGAAGCAGTGTACAAAATCTATGAAGCAGTGTACAAAATCTATGAAGCAGTGGAGCAGACAAGGAAAACCCAAGCCATGCCCATCGTGCTGAAAAAAATAACAATAAAATAATTAACAATTTGCTACTCTTTATCATACATTGGCAGGAAGAGAGGAAGACCCAGCGTGAGGTGGATCGGCTTGATCGAGGAAGCCACGGCGCTCAGCTTGCAAGACCTGAGCAAGGCTGCTAATGAGAGGATGTTCTGGAAACCATTAATTCGTAGGGTTGTCGTAAGTTGGAAATGACCTAACACATAACACACACACGTCATATATTTTGAGTGAGATGGCTTCACTCTCGCCAACAATAGCACTGCCTCTGAATGAAGTAAATTAGGGGCGATTGCATCCCTATACTTATAAAACAAGCACGCATCTGGGAGGCATTGTGCCAGAGATATATGCGCTCTCCAGAAGAGTCTTGAAACTTTTACTTCGGCTGGGTAGCCATCAACTGTGACATCACTTGTCGCAATGTTGAAAGAAGTTTTCTCGGAGCCACACAGAAACATGCTGATGGGACGCTTAGGGAAAGGTCAGAAGCCAAAGTGGTCTCTGGCAGCTTGGGCCAGCTGGAGAATAATTGGCTTCAGTCTTTGCTGGTTCCTACAAATCCAGAGTCATGGCTCTAAATCGCTGCTTTGTGACAGGGGCTGCCTTTGATCCATCTGTGCCCCTCTCCGTTCCTCTGTGAAGTTACAACCTCATCTTCTGAAGCCTGGAGGAACCTCAGAAGATCACTGGTCAGCTTTGCTCTTTAGCCCTTCTGGGTGAAACAAGAGCTTCCTTTATAACAGCTCTGCATTTAGAAACATGTCACAATAAACCTGGGTTAGCTGCTATCTATTATTTATTTGTTTAAAAAATGTGTAGTCCACCTTTCTGCCCATACCAGGGCCACCAAAGTGGCTAACAATTCATGTATGATAAAAGTTAGTTTCAGAGGGTTTCCGTATAGGTCTGCTGTAGAATGAATGGGTTTTAATCCACTAGCAATTTAGAAGCCAACAAGATTTTGGGGTATAAACTGGCAAAAGTCAAAGTTCCCTTCTTCGGGTATCTGACAAAAGGAGCTCTCACTCTTGAAAGTGTATACCACAAAACCTTGCTTGTTTTTATTTTTTTACCTTAGATTTATATCCTGCCCACTCCGCAAGCGGACTCAGGGCAGCTCACACTCATGTTAAAAACAACAATTTCAGTTGCAATTTTAAAAACATTAACATGAACAAATAACGATTTAAACTAAATAATTTAATTTAATTTTGATTTATATTTTTAGTGCTATACAAAAATTTTAACATACGCGGATCAGATTATATTGATGTCATAATTCTTCTTTTTGTCTGTTAGTGGTCCTTCTGATGGTATTGCTCAGCAGCATAGCGTGGTGTTCTCTAAGGTGCCATGGGACTCAAATCTAGATGATAAAATCACACTTTAAACCATTAAAATCAGCCCCCCCAATATACATTATTAAAACAATTAAAAACAGTTAAAACACATAAAAATGTTAAAACAGCAACTGAAATATTGATTAGGAAGGAGTGAATATTGAGGGAGTGCCAAATGAAACAACAAAGTAATCATTCACTGGCAGAGGGATAGCAACAGAAGGAGATAGATGAATCTCCCTAGGGAGAGAGTTCCAAAGCTTTGGTGCCATGACTAAGAAGGCTCTGTCCAAGGTTGCCACCCACCTGATCTCAGAAGATGGGACCCAAAGCAGGGTCTCTGAGGATGACTGTAGTGGTCAGGTAGGTTCATCAGGTTCATAGAGCCCAAAGAGCATCTAGCTGTCCTCGACCAGAGTCAGGGCCTTTTTGATCCTGGCTCCAGCCTGGTAGAACATGCTTCCAATTGAGATCCAGGCCCTGCGCAACCTGCAGGGCCTCTGTAAAACAGAGTTGTTATACCAGGCCTCTGAATTAGGGCTGCCAATCCCCAGTTGGGGGCAGGGGATCCCCCAGTTTGGAGGCCCTCCCCCTGCTTCAGGGTCATCAGAAATCAGGGGGGAAGGGAAATGTCTGCTGGGAACTCTATGGAGACTGATTCCCATAGGGTATAATGGTGAAGGCATTTAAAAGTTGTGTGGTCCCTTTAAATGGGATGGCCAGAACTCCCTTTGGAGTTCAATTGTGCTTGCCACACCCTTGCTCCTGGCTCCACCCCCAAAGTCCCCAGATATTTCTTGAATCGGACTTGGCAACCCTCCCTCTGATTGAAGACAGTGATGGATTCCATCTTTGATTGGCCTCCCCTCTCTCCTCTTTCAAACCAGACAGATTATGCACCACTCTCTCCTGAGTTTTAGGCTGTTTTAAATAGATTGTTAGTCTGTAATACAATGCTTTTTATGATGTAGTAATATCCTATTTTGTTGTATTTATTGTATTTGTCTTAGATGGTTTTGCTACTGTGACGGAACCGGCCCGATTCTGCCTTCAGACCCGGTCCCGTCAGCTCCCTATTGAGTCGCCAACTCCTGGAGGGAGCTATTTCTCCTCCTGCCCCTTGGGCTCGCTGCCACCACCTGCTCAGTCTAGGGGTTCAGATTGAGAGGAACAGGACTCCCAATCCCCCTCTCCAGCTATGAGGCCAGGCCTCAAGGTCCTCTGCCACCCTGTACTTGGGTATCACAGAGACCTCAGCGCTTCTTTGGGGAACCCCTGGAGGATTGGCACCTTATCCAACTGCATGCCTTCCCCCTTCTCCGGGGCCCCCTTCTTAACGCAGCGTGGTCTAAGGCGGTTAGGGCTCTATGTGGTACAGAGATGGACTGCCAGCATTTAAAACAGTAAAAATATTTAATTAAAAGAGAAAAAGAAAAGAAAAGAAGAACAAAACAAAAACAGTTGCATATACAAAGTTAGCACAGCACAGCACCCGCACAGCAAACAGCATGACAAAGAAAAGGTGTTTATAAACGCATCCTATTGTCCCTGGTCTAAACTGGCCCTGTCTTGTGGACGACTTTCTTGGTCTGACTACCTGGGGGCCTTTTCCTGTGTAAATAGGCCTCTTCCCCAGGCAGGAGCTCCCAGGCTCACATCCTTCTCCGTTGAGCGCTAGCTGAGAACTGCCTTCTCTTCCTGCCTAACTCACATGCAGAGAACAAAAGAACTTCCTGCCTCTCTAGGAGACTTTCCCCCTAGAGTTGTTGGTTTGGCTCTGGAAGGGAGGGGGGGAGTGAGGGGAAGGCTAGGCCAAAGCCTGCTTAAGAGTTTCATGTTTTCCCTCCCAATGAAGCACCAACATTGACTAAAATGGCGTTTCTCCACAGCTACGTTGAAATGTATTATTATAATGTGACCCAGTTTAAGCCTAATCCATCAACTCAATCTATATATTGTGTCACGATATACTGGTCACTTCTGGAGTGCTGTTTGGTGTAGTGGTTAAGTGCACGGACTCTCACCTGGGAGAACCGGGTTTGATTCCCCACTCCTCCACTTACAGCTGCTGTAGGGCTGCCAAGCCCCTGGGCCAGGCGGGGGTTCTCCCGCCCTGGAGATTCCCAACCTGCCGGCCCACATTGAACTGGTGAGGGGAACCTCCCCCGACATCACCAGCGCAATGACATCATCCAGAAGTGACATCAACGCACACCGGCCACTCTAGGTGTTTCTGGGAAAACTCTATGGTTTTCCCAGATGCTCTAGCAAATTGGGAGGGAAAACTTTATGGTACAATAGAGTATTCCCAGAAACGCCTAGAGTGGCCAGTGCGCAGCGTTGCTGGTGCAATGACCTCACTTTCGGGTGACGTCATTGCACAGTGCGAAAAAAGTCCCCTGCTGGAGGCCACGGGGGACTTGCCAACCCTAAACTGCTGGAATGGCCTTGGGCTAGCCATGGCTTTCGCAAAAGTTGTCCTTGAAAGAGCAGCTTCTATGAGAGCTCTCTCAGCCCCAACAACCACACAGGGTGTCTGTTGTGTGGGAGGAAGATAAAGGAGATTGTAAGCAGCTCTGAGTCTCTGATTCAGGGAGAAGGGTGAGATATAAATCTGCAGACTTCTTCTCCTTCTGTTATTTGCTCATAAGGAGCGATGCTCATTAATTGGAGCAATGATGAAAACATTCTGATTCCAACGCTACAAGACCAAATTCAAATGAGGCAAGACCTGAACACACAAGAAGGATTGGGGACCAAAATATGGGGACCAAACCTTTTGTATGAAGCATGAGTGCTTCATAGAATCATAGAGTTGGAAGAGACCCCCAAGGTCAATGCCTCTGGAACATCAGAGATAGCCCCCTGATTTCTCCCTGCAGAAGACATTTCAAGAGTTGGTCATCCTTTTAAAGACTTCAAGTAGCTCGAGGCTTGCACTTAGCCACAGAAACTTACAGAAGATTCCTGTTTCTAAGTCATTATACCTTGCACTGGAATCTAAAGAAGGTTGTTCAAGAGCTCTTGGATGGTACAAGGTGATGCTGAGGTCACTGTGAAACATCTTCCTTGAGCTTGTCTCTTTAAAGTCACTTACGAGTTTAAATTGGCAGCGAACAGCACAGAAAGCTGGACTGGGATCAATGGCATCGATTTATTTTGAAGCACCTAAGAAGTTCCAGATCAGCTTCTGAATTAATAAAAAAAACTTCTGGACAAACCAAGAGGAAAGACCAAGGAGTGGACTAGATGAACTATCTCCATAGCAGATAGAGGGTACAAATAGGCACATTTGTCCAGATGATTATTTCACTCCTTGCCAGTTTGATGTCATAGTTAGAGTATTGTGCTAGGGATCTGGGTTCGAATTCTCGCACTGTCATGGAAGCTTGCAAAGTGGCCTCCGGCTGATCACATGCTCTTAGCCGAACCTCGTTGTGAAGATAAAATGGAAAAGGGGAAAATGTTATTAATGACTTTGGGTGCCCGCTGGGGAGGAAGCTAGGGTATAAATGAAGAAAATAAATAAATAAGAGCAGCCTTTCTGAGGGGACATCAACTAAAAATATGGGGACCAAACCTTTTGTATGAATCATAGAGTTGGAAGAGACCCCCAAGGTCATCTAGTCTAACCCCCTGCACAATGCAGGAAACTCACAAACACTTCCCCCTAAGAGCCAGTTTGGTGTAGTGGTTTAGACGCTTATCTGGGAGAATTGGGTTTGATTCCCCATTTCTCCACTTACAGCTGCTGGAATGGCCATTGGTCAGCCATAGCTCTGGCAGAGGTTGTCCTTGAAAGGGCAGCTGTTGTGAAAGCCCCCTCAGCCCCACCCACCTCACAGGGTGTCTGTTGTGGGGGAGGAAGATAAAAGAGATTGTGAGCCACTCTGAGACTCTAAGTGGAGGGCGGAATATAAATCCAATGTCTTCTTCTTCTTCTTCGTTCTCAGGATCAGCATTGCAAGTTCACAGGATCAGCATTGGATCCTGATGGATGGCTCACTCATCAAGGAATCAACTCTTTGAATGGAACCCAGATCGAAACTGGACAGGGCATATTCACATCAGCACTTTGGAATCAGAAGCATCTCTACTCAGACAAGGTTCAGTATTAAATCTAGTTCTCACCCTAGACATCTCTCACCTCCCCTATGACCACCCCCATCTCTCTCTGCGTGGCAGAAAGTGCCATAAGTCACACCCGTTCAAGGCCAGAGACATTCAGAGGTGGTTCAGAGGTAGTTTTCCTTTGCCTGCCTCTGCATAGCAACCCCTGGAGAGTTCCTTGGTGGCCTCCCATCCAAGTGTCAATCAGGGCTGGCCTTGCTTGGCTTCTGAGATCTAAGGAGATCAGGCTAGCCTGGGCCACCCAGGGCAGAAGAAGAAGAAGAAGATATTGGATTTATATCCCGCTCTCCACTCCGAAGAGTCTCAGAGCGGCTCACAATCTCCTTTACCTTCCTCCTCCACAACAGACACCCTGTGAGGTGGGTGGGGCTGGAGAGGGCTCTCACAGCAGCTGCCCTTTCAAGGACAACCTCTGCCAGGGCTATGGCTGACCCAAGGCCATTCCAGCAGGTGCAAGTGGAGGAGCGGGGAATCAAACCCGGTTCTCCCAGATAAGAGTCCGCACACTTAACCACTACACCAAACTGGACAGGGCCCTCACCTCTGTCCAGCAGCAAAGCCATGACTCTCTTCCATCACCCTGTCTGCGGACGCCCCTCCTGAGGACCACCAAGGCTTCTCCTCCTCCATGAGCCTTGTTTTCAGTGCTCAAATCAGGTGTGTGAAAGGAGATACCGGGCAATTTGGTGAGGCTACAGGTGGGATGGGTGAAAAGTTGAAATATCCTGAGGCCGCAGAGACTTCCTGAAGATGTTAATCTGAATGGAGGCAGTGATAAATATTGTTTAAGTTTAATCAGGCCTTGAATGCAGCAGGAGCACAGCTCCTGAACCTTTCTGACAGGCTCCTCTCCTCCCTACCCCCCACCTACCTTGTCCATTGAATAGTAGGTGCAGCTGTATAACAATCCCTGGATTAGGAGAGCGGGCAGCCAGCCAGCCACCAGGGGCTTTGCCACACCCCCAGCAGCCCTCAGTAACCCCTAGAGAAGTCTGCATCACCCTTTCTCCACTTCTTATGTGATTTGGGGCTTCAGGTGCCTTACTGGCCTTTTGACTGGAGAGCCCCAGGCAAGTGAGGCCTGCTTGGGCTGGCTGCATCTCTTGTCAGCCCGAGCAGGCCTTGCTTGCCTGGGGCTCTCCTTTCTTGCATCGGGTTATTTTTGGCTGGGGGGTGGGTGTGGCATTTGCGAATGAGTTATGCTAATGAGCTCCACCACCTATTTTTCTACAAAACAACTCCTGAGTTTAATGATTTTAATACTGCAGTATTTGTTGATCGTTAGCCACCCTGAGTCTGTTCACGGAGAGAGTGGTATATAAATCCAAAGTAAGTAAGTAAATAAATAAATAAATAAAGACTTTCTGGCCCATGGTGATCAAGCAGTGAATTTGCTAAATATTTGCCAGAATTTTTTGTCCAGGATTCTCAGAGTGCAGAACGATTATATTTTGTTAAGGCTATGCTGTGTAAAGAAGGGGCTTTTATGCCCTGCTTTTTTTCCACTTGAAGGAGTCTCAGCCTGGCTTACAAACAGCTCCCCTTCTTCTCCCCTCTCTTGTGGGGCAGGTGGGGCTGAGAGACTTCGGAGAGAATTGTGACTGGTCCAAGGTCGCCCAACAGGCCTCATGTGGTGGAGGAATGGGGAATCAAATCCCTTCTCCAGATTAGAGTCTGTTGCTCTTAATCCATACACTATGTTAGCTGTGTATGCACATATCCACACCTCTACCCAAAATACTTCTACTGAAACAAAATTCCCGTTGAAACCAGCATGGCTGCCTTGCACACAAATCTGTTCCGTAGATATGAATAAATTCATAGTGCAAAGTGCAAACTGCTTTCATTTATACCCAGTCTGGGGTGATCTTTTGAGATCATCTAGCACTGCATGTGTATGGGGTGAAAGAGTTGCTTAAGCAGGGCTTTTTTTTTTTAGAAGTCCAGCAGGAACTCGTTTGCATATGACACCAATGACACCAATGTTTTGTGCAGGAACTCATTTGCATATTAGGCCACACCCCTGACATCACCATTGTTTCACAAAGGGATTTTTTTTGCAAAGCTGGTTGGCCACTGTGTGAGACAGGATGCTAGACTAGATGGGCCACTGGTCTGACCCAGGATCTTCCGATGATCTTATGAAGGCCTCAGCCTCTCTGCCCTGTTGTTGGCCCTCCAGAGGAACAGTTTGGCCACTGTATGAGACTGATGCTGGACTAGGTGGGCCACTGGTCTGACCCAGCAAGGCTCTTTTTATGTTCTTATGAAGGCCTCGGCCTCTCTGCCCTATTGTTGGCCCTCCAGAGGAACCGGTTGGCCACTGTGTGAGACAGGAGGCTGGACTAGCTGAACCACTGGTCTTATCCAGCAGGTGTCTTCTGATGTTCTTATTAAGGCTTCAGCCTCTTCCTGGAAGCTGGTAATCCTAAAATGTGTAGGCTTAACTTTAAAAAATATATATATTTCCACTGTGAACTACAATTTGACAGTTTCAACCTGCTACTTAGCAATGCTTCATTGCATCCCACTGGATAACTGCACAGCTGAGACGGTGTGTAGAAGGAACTGAATTCCATCAACAGTCTTTGAAACCACGTTGGGGCCATAACATAAACAAGTTGAGATCCACAAAAAAACGAGCAACATCAACTAGTGGTTGGCAACAGAATAAAGTTAAGAACTGCTAGTATAACTAAAGAGAGGGGTTTTTTTTGGAGGGAGATCACAGACTGAATAAGAGAAGGTAAAAGGTAAAAGATGAGCCCCATGGCGCAGAGTTGTAAGCTGCGGTATTGCAGTCCAAGCTCTGCTCATGACCTGAGTTCGATCCCAGCAGAAGCTGGGTTCAGGTAGCCAGCTCAAGGTTGACCCAGCCTTCCATCCTTCCGAGGTTGGTAAATTGAGTACCCAGCTTGCTGGGAACAAAGTGTAGATGACTGGGGAAGGCAATGGCAAACCACACCATAAAAAGTCTGCCGTGAAAACGTCATGATGCGACATCACCCCAGAGTCAGAAATGACTGTTGCTTGCACAGGGGACCACCTTTTTACACATGCAAGGTTGGTGCTTTCTGATTGAAGTAATAATCCATCCAGGTGTTTAATACTGGAGTCAATGAGGCACAATCAGTTCGGATTGAAATAGCCTACCCAGAGTGGTTTGCAGATTTCAGCCCAAATAACCTCCCAAGACGGAGGACGTGTGTGTGTTTTTTTTAAAGACCTCTTTTGATGTTATCTGCAAAAATTAAATCAGCAAATGTTTCTCTTTGGCTGCCAACACCAGCCATTTCCTCCTCCCTCCAAACTTTTCCTCCCTTAACGTGAGCAATTCTTGCTCTTGCTTCCTCCAAAGAAAATGTATTTGTCTTGCAAAATGTTTAATATGTCATCAGCATGAGAAGAGCAGTGGGGGAAAGGGAGAGAGAACTCTTGTAAACTGATGGGAAAAGAGCCCAAGCGGCTCTTAGGTTACCCTCCCTAAGTCCTGCCCTCCGTTCTGTTTGGGGCCTTTGTTCGGATTCAATCATCCATTGCAAATGAAGCCCTTCGGCTTATTATGTATTCCGTGTCTGAGGTGACCAGAACTATTTCCTGCATCTGGCTTTGAGTGCTAATTACCTGCTCAAACACCTTGTAAATACCTCCCTAAACCTGTCACCCAGGAGGAAGAAGCTACCTTTACAGGCCCACGTATGATTACATGTTCCCTTTACAGCTTCCTAAGTTGGAGCTGTCTAAAGGCAGCGGCCCATGTTCCCAGCGGCCTCCTTTCTTTCTCCCTCCCCCAACCCAGTCTGCTGAGCTCTCACTGTCTTGGGCTGACCAAACAGCATCCTAGAGAGAGAGAGAGAGAGATCATCTCCATGGACAGGACTTCAACTTTTTCTCTTCTCTTTTCTTCTTTTTCTGCTGGCTTTCCCTCCCCTCCCCGTACTCTGTGCATGCGTATTTAAAAAATAATAATTCTCAAGTTCTGGCCCCTTCCAAAGGCCTCAAGATGAGTAACTGCATTAAAGCAATATCCCTCACACAAAAAAGTACTGGATTTACTACCAAATGAACTGTGTAATAACCAGGACTTGAGGAGGAGGAGGCAGGAATGCAGTTCTGGCTGGCTTGGAATCAGGGTGTGTGGCCTAATATGCAAATGAGTTCCTGCTGGGCTTTTTCTACAAGAAAAGCCCTGTGTGAAACAATGGTGGTGTTAGGGGGTGTGGACTAATAGACAAATGAGTTCCTGATGGGCTTTTTCTACAAGAAAAGCCCTGATAATAACAGATAATAAACTAGCTTCCTGTCACATTCTCAGGGTGCAGGCAGGCAGGAGTCCAAAGCCAGTCCAAGGTCAAAGTCCAGGAAGTCAAGCAGGAGCCAAGACACCAATGCAGAATCACAAACCAGAATCAGAAGTCAATATCCAAAAGCCAAAAGGTCAGGGTGCCAAGGAAATCAAGCAGGTCAGGATCAGGAACCGGGGAGGAGCGTGGATGCAAGCCAGAGAATAGACTTGTTGCTTCCACAAGGTTACCAGGTCCTGGGTGGGAGCTATATGGGAGTCTCAATCAGCCTGCTCCCTGGGTGGCAGTGACTCTGGTAGAACTCAGGGCTGAGAGATCTGAAGCATTGGCATGCCTCATGTCTTCACTCTGAAAGTTCTTTCCGGAGCCTGCTTCAAACTCTTGAGATGGGAGGAGGAGAGCTTGGAGGAGATTGATAGTCAACAGCTGACACTGGTGCCTGAAGAGTGATGGATGGGCCAACTGCTGTTTGTTCAGCTGAGGAACTGGCTGGCAACTTTTCCAGGTCTGTTAACCCTTCCAGCTCCTCCTCGTCAGGGCTCATGACACTATCCCCACCCCCCACAGGACCCTCCCCCATAGACAGGCCAGGCTGGTCAGGGTGGGCCGTGTGGAACTGCTGCACAAGGTCAGGGGCGTGTAGGTTGTCCATGTGTTCCCATGAACGGTCCTCGGGACCATAACCTTCCCAGTCCACGAGGTACTGGAGGTCCCCACGGTGGATCCGGGAGTCCAAGAGCTGGTGGACCTCGTATTCCTCCTCGTCATCGACCAGGACAGGAGGAGATGGTGCTGGAGGTGGGATCTGGTGGTGTAGCAGGAACAAGGAGGGACCAGTGGAAGACCAGGTGGATGCGGAGGGTGGCCGGCAGCTGAAGCCGGAAAGCAACAGGGTAGATTTGGTCCGTGATCAGGTAAGGCCCCACAAAGCAAGCGTCCAGCTTGCGAGACTGGCCAGGCCGATGCAGGTAATGGGTGGAGAGCCAGATGTGGTCTCCAGACTTCAGTGGGGGCCCCACCTGTTGCTTTCGGTTGGCAGCTGTCTTGTAGGCCTTTTTAGCCCTGGTGGTCAGTCAGCAGGGGTGATGGGGCTAGAAGCAAGGGGGTAGCCCATTTAGCTGCCTGCCCCTTTAAGAGGCTGACAATGAAGCATATCTTGGTCTTGGCGTTGGGGAAGTCTCTGCCACGTAATTCAGCACACAGTTGGCACTGTGCCAGGAATGCAGGAAACTCCTCCACCTTCCCAGTAAACATCTCTGGGGGAAGCACCGGGCACTTGGGTGGGGCAGCGACAGTGGCTTGCTGCTGTTGCAGGTGAGCCACCATTTGAGTGAGGTGCTGTACCTGAGTGAGCAAGACTGCTAACTGCCCAGAGCCTCCGCTTGCCTCCTCATCCATCTTGGTGAGTGAGTGTGTGGGTGGAAGCAATCTGTCACGTTCTCAGGGTGCAGGCAGGCAGGAGTACAAAGCCAGTCCAAGGTCAAAGTCCAGGAAGTCAAGCAGGAGCCAAGTCACCAATGCAGAATCACAAGCTGGAATCAGAAGTCAACGTCCAAAAGCCAAAAGGTCAGGCTGCCAAAGAAATCAAGCAGGTCAAGATCAGGAAGGAGCGTGGATGCAAGCCAGAGAAGAGATCCACAAGGTTACCAGGTCCTGGGTGGGAGCTATATGGGAGTCTCAATCAGCCTGCTCCCTGGGTGGCAGTGACTCTGCTAGAACTCAGGGCTGAGAGACCTGAAGCATCGGTGTGCCTCATGTCTTTGCTCTGAAAGTTCTTTCCGGAGCCTGCTTCAAACTCTTGAGATGGGAGGAGGAGAGCTTGGAGGAGATTAATTGTCAACAGCTGACACTGGTGCCTGGAGAGTGATGGATGGGCCAACTGCTGTTTGTTCAGCTGAGGAACTGGCTGGCAACTCTTCCAGGTCTGTTAACCCTTCCAGCTCCTCCTCGTCAGGGCTCATGACACTTCCAATGACCTTGTACCATCTTCACCAAGAAGATCTTGCAGAGTTTTCAGAGAAAAGCTGAAGCGTGACTAGCAGAAATGAAGGTGGTTGGGAGCACTGTGATTTTGGAAGGCATTCGTGTTTTCGACCAGTCTTCAACTGACTATATCCAGACTCTGGAGGGGTTATAAGAGGCCAAGCTCTGTTATTAAAAAAAAGAGAGGCATTCAGCTTTGGGGAAATTCTTTGTCCATCCTCACCTGTTATGGAAGATTCAGCGGATCCAGCCATGCTGACCCATGACCAGAATAATGTGAAGACTAGACTACTGTAAAGTGCTCTTTGTGGAACTACCCTTGAAGACAAATTGTACCTGGGTTAATTTGAGACATTGGCGATCACCTCCCAAGCCCTTCATGGCCTTGATCCCTCATATCTGCAGGGCTGCCACTCCTCTTATGTTCCTTCCACCATGACAGCTTCGCTCATCTGAGCAGGGCCTTCTGCAGATGCCAACCTGCAAATGGGCAAAATCAACAGCTGCCGGTACATGTACTTCCTCTGTTGTGGTTCCCACCTTGTGGAAGAGCCAGTCTTAATTTAAGTTAGTTTAATTTTCAGATTTATATGTCACCCTATCCCACAAGCGGGCTCAGGGTGGCTTACAACAATAAAACAACAGAGTTAAAATAATATCATAAAAACATACATTATGAATCAGGAGCAGCACAGTAAACAATCTTACAGACATAGGCTTTAAACTTTAGGAGGTTAGGAAGGCTCCTATTCTCTTTTCCACAAACTATGTCAACCTGAATGAATCAAGAGGACTTTTCTGCCCAAGTAACAGGGGTCTACTGTGTAAAATGGTGCACTCAGATAAATCAGTAGAGCCCATGGTTGACACTACTGTGTCTGGTTTGCTGTAAGTAGGATTTGGCTGTGCAATTTTTTCATTGTTTACATTGTTTGATGTGCCAATACTGTTAATTCTAATGCTTTGCTTCAGTTTCGGTTTTTTAGATTTCTGCTTGGTTCCAAATGTCTGCAATCCAATATTGCTTTGTTTACTGAATGTTCCATCTTGTTGTCTGTATTTACTGGGTAATCTACTTTGAGTTCCAGGGAGAAAAAAAGGTAAAGGTAGTCTCTTGTGCAAGCACCAGTCGTTTCTGACTCTGGGGTGAAGAAAGCAGACTACAAATAACACAAATAAATAGTGTGGCACTTCATTTATTATCAAGGATTACATACAAATGAGGCTAAAATGAGGTTTGCTTAATATTCCATCTTGCAAGCAAGATAAGTGATCACCCACAGCAGAGACTTTTCAGTGATGGTCCCTATCATGGAATAGACTCCCAGGCAATGTCAAAAAGACACCTCAGTGTTGTTTTTCAAAGGGCTCTGTAAAGCAATGTTGTTTGGGAAGGCAATCCTATGAAAGGCCGCAGTAGATACTCTCATGATAAAGTCCCAGGGTACTAGACTTGGAAATAACGATCTCATATCTTTGATGCAGTCTCATTGCATCATGGGTTTTGTGGCCTTAAGATTGCATACCTTGTTAGTATTCCTCATGATGAGAATATAAAACAGCAGGAAATCCCACTAAAGCAATGGATATTTTGGAAAGACTCACTCCAACCACTGCAGACCATGTGTCATGAAGAGCTGTATCCCCCCCCCCCTTTTAAGTTGCATTTAGATGGCAGTTCTGATCTTTAATCTTTTCCCCAAGTTAGTCTATTTTGGACAGGTTATTGATCACTTCACACACCTTGTGTAAGACATCCAGCGTCCATGCATAGCTCTGCATAACCAATCTTTCAGTCCATGACCTTTGAGTCTGGATCTAATTTCACTCAACCACTGAATCTTTAGTCAGCAACCAATACACTCCTAGCTCTGAAACATGCATAAAGATGTAGACAGAGGGACAGTTCCAAAGGCAGTCCACATGAGCCCAAGTCCATGCCACATGTCAGCCCCTCATCATGGATACAACGCATCACGATTAGGTAGTTGGTGGCAAATATGATGCTTCAATGGGGAATGCTTTGCCCAAGCTGGTGCTGGAAAGTGCCAAGGCAAGAGAGGAACAGAGGTGGTTTGCCATTGACTGCTTCTGCACAGCAACCCTGAATGTGCTTGGCCAGGTCTCATTTTGGGCAGGAGCTTACAGGAACGGCGATCCAGGCCTCATTTTGGGCAGGAGCTCAAAGGAACGGCGATCCAGGCCTCACTTTGGGCAGGAGCTCACAGGAACGGCGATCCAGGCCTCGTTTTGGGCAGGAGCTCACAGGAACGGCGATCCAGGCCTCGTTTTGGGCAGGAGCTCACAGGAACGGCGATCCAGGCCTCGTTTTGGGCAGGAGCTCACAGGAACGGCGATCCAGGCCTCGTTTTGGGCAGGAGCTCACAAGAACGGCGATCCAAGCCTCATTTTGGGCAGGAGCTCACAGGAACGGCGATCCAGGCCTCATTTTGGGCAAGAGCTCACAGGAACGGTGACAAGTTTTTATTATGACAGTTATAATTCAAGAAGCATTTGAAGGTAGATGCTGAGCAGATATAACCATCTCATAGTACTTGAAGGGCTGTCATATAAAGGATGGTGTGGAATTGTTTTCTGTGGCCCCAGAAGGTAGGGCCAGAACCAGTGCGTTGAAATTAAATCAAAAGGGTTTCCGGCTCAACATTAGGAAGAACTTCTTGACCGTTAGAGCGATTCCTCAGTGGAACAGGCTTCCTCGGGAGGTGGTGGGCTCTGCTTCCTTGGATGTTTCTAAACAGAGGCTAGATGGCCACCTGACAGCAATGAAGATCCTGTGAATTTAGGGGGAGGTGTTTGTGAGTTTCCTGCATTGTGCAGGGGGTTGGACTAGATGACCCTGGAGGTCCCGTCCAACTCTATGATTCTATGATTCTAGCACACCTTCCGGTGATGCCAGGGGTGTGTGGCATATGCAAATGAGCTCCAGCACCTCTTTTTCTACCAAATGACCCCCGCTTGCATCCAAGTATACTCACTACGACTGACCTTGCTTAGCTTCTGGGATCTGACAAGATCAAGCCTGCCTGGGCTATCCAAGACAGGGCTCAGGCAAATATAGTTTAATAGTGGGAGCCAGTTTGATATAGTGGTTAAGTGTGCGGTCTCTTGTCTGGGAGAACCGGGTTTGATACTCCACTCCTCCACTTGCAGCTGCTGGAATGGCCTTGGGTCAGCCATAGCTGTGGCAGAGGTTGTCCTTGAAAGGGCAGCTGCTGTGAGAGCCCTCTCCAGCCCCACCCACCTCACAGGGTGTCTGTTGTGGGGGGAGAAGATAAAGGAGATTGTAAACCACTCTGAGTCTCTGATTCAGAGAGAAGGGCATGGTATAAATCTACAGTCTTCTTCTTCGTTGTCTTCTTCTTCTTAAAATCATCTCCATAATTCAAAGGAAGCAAGCCAAGTTTCACAATACATAGAAAAGCGTTCAATAGGACACACGGATGGCAGGAACATTTCAGCCACAACTGAAGGCAAATGCATTTTGCATTGGGGATGTGACCAAAGAACACTATTCAGCAAGTCCCATTGCTTTTTTTTTTTTTTTGGCATGTGCATGTGTATGTGTGTTTGGAAGTCATGGCAACCTCTAGCGACTCCTAGTGGGGCATGGAGGACGTGTGGAGAAATGGCTTGATAGCCTGCCCCTGCCTCCTGCCCCTGGTATTCCAAGGAGGCCTCCCACCCAAATACTTGCCCAGGTCAGCCCTGCTTAGCTTTTGAGATCTGATGAGATCAGGCTTGCCTGGGCTATCCAGGTCAGGGCAAGACCCGTCACTTAAGAATGAGATAAAACAGATAAAAGGAAGTCCTTCTTCACCCAAAGGGTGATTAACATGTGGAATTCACTGCCACAGGAGGTGGTGGCGGCTACAAGCATAGACAGCTTCAAGAGGGGGTTAGATAAAAATATGGAGCAGAGGTCCATCAGTGGCTATTAGCCACAGTGTGTATATATATGTGTGTGTGGCCACTGGCTTGATCCAACATGGCTTCTTTTATGTTCTTAGAGGAAAAGATCACCTTAATTGTGTCCCATTGAAATCAATCAGTCTTAAAAGGATTCAACTGCAGTTGGCTTGTGCCCCACCCTACCCCACCCACCCTTTTTATTGCGAAGCATAAAAATTAATATGGTGTGATTGAATTGAGCCCCTTTACTTCCCATTGATTTCTATGAGGGGATGCATATGCGTTGTTATTGATATCCTTGGGAATTATATGGCTTAACTGGATCATGCCCAATATGTCTCATAAAGAATAACAAGAGGAAGATATTGGATTTATATCCCACCTTCCACTCTGAATCGCACAGGCTGTGATCACACACGCTGAATAATGCACATTCAATCCATTTTCAATGCACTTTACAACTGGATTTTACTGTGTGAACTTGCAAAATCCAGTTGGAAATCCATTGAAAGTGGATTGAAAGTGCATTATTCAGCATGTGTGATCACAGTCTGAGGGCGTTTTCGCACTGACCTTACTCCGGAGTGACGTCCCTCTTCACCACGCAGCGTCTGCGCGGATTTCGCACTAAGTGCCCCGCAGAACCCAGAAGAGCCGCGGGACTTTGCGGCTCTTACAGGTTCTGCGGAGCAATTAGTGCGAAATCCGCAAAGACGCTGCGCGGTGAAGTAGTAAGGTCGCTCCGGAGTAAGGTCAGTGCAAAAACGCCCTGAGTCTCAGAGCAGCTCACAATCTCCTTCATCTTCCTCCCCCACAAGAGACGCCCTCCGCACCCCCACCCCACCCCGCTTCCCTTAACTCAGAATGTTCAATCCTTCTGATCCATTTGGTTGGGATTCCAAGTTTCTTTCACAACCATATAAAATCAAAAATATTAGCAAAATGTCCACAAAAGAGTAGAATATTACCTGTTTAGAAATCTTCTGGGATTTTGAATGCCCAGTTTCTGAAACTTTGGCCCAACATTTCTAGCAGTGAGTATTTGATTGCCATCTGTAGAGTTAAAGGTAGAAGCAAAAGACTAAGGTTTTTTTCCCAGTTAGGGTAGGAGGGTTTCCCACTCCATGCTCAGAAACGTCTGGAGATTTGTGTATGGGGCCCGGGGAGGACAGAGACCTCAGTGGGGTACAATGCCCTAGAGCCCCCCTTCAAAACACCCATTTTAGATCTGATTTCCATAGTCTGGGGATGAGCTGTAATTCTGGGAGATCCCCAGGTTGGCATCCCTATTTTTAATTAATCATCTCTCTCTCTCTCTCCTTCCTCTCTCCCTCCCTCCTTCCTTCCTTCCATCTTTCCTTCCTTCCTTCCCGTTCATCACTGCACATTCTTCTTTCCGGTGGAACTTTGCAAGTGGTATTCCACCTTTGTGAAGCATGAGAGAAGAAGGAGATGAAAAATCCTAGCCATGAAGCTTAATTTCCCCCCCCCCGCCCCCCAAAGTGAAACAATCCCCCTGCTGACTGCAGTAAATAAAATAACAGCAGTGGGGTGATTTGCAAGCACGTAACAGGCTTTTTGTCTCGGCCTCTTTCTCTGCGCCTCAAGGGTTTCTGAGTTCCTTCTCGGTGGGTTCTCAGTGTTTTGCCTCTCGGCTACAAAAGCCCCGGGCTCTGGCCCCTCCTCAGAGACCTCACCCCCAATCTTGCCCCTGCTGAGGATTACGAAGAGTAGAGAGAAATGTTCCAGTGGGGGGGAGGGCAGTGGCAATTTAGGATTTCAGCCTGGCAGGATAGATTTTCAAGAGCACAACAGTGGGACTCAGGCTGGAATTACAAACAGCCTTTCGGTGTCACTTTTAACTCTTTCACCACCATTTCTGGAGCCTCCTTTTGTAGGCCTCTGCATTAGCAATCATTTTGTTAGGCTGGCTAGGTCTCCCCTGGCCACTGGCAGGGGGTATGGAGAGGTTGCCAGCTCGAGGTTGAGAAACTCCAGGAGACTGAGCCTGGGGCGGACAGGGACTTCAACTGAGTTCACCCTTGAAAGCATCTGTTTTCTTCAGGGGAACTGTTATGTACCGGACTTTATGTTTGGCGAGAAGCTTTCGCATGTGCCCAGGCAGCAGCGGAAATGCTAGAGACTCTTTGATACATCTACAGATCTGGACACTAAGCAGTAACCAATGTGCAGTCTTGGCACGAAACTTGACTGCACCGATTGGGTATGGGAAGCTGGGGGGTGGTTCTTATAAGCAGGGTCACGGCCTCGCCATTTTGTCTTAGTATGCAGTTACCAATAAAGCATGCTCCTGTCACTTTAATGCGTCTATAACATAGTGGGTTCGATGCATTGAGGAGGCGAGGTGGTAGTGAACATCGGCTCTTCATTACGTACAGCAGGGGTGGTCAACAGTAGCTCGCCAGATGTTTTTCGCCTACAACTCCCATCAGCCCCAGCCATTGGCCATGCTGGCTGGGGCTGATGGGAGTTGTAGGTGGAAAACATCTGGAGAGCTACCGTTGGCCACCCCTGATGTACAGCATTAGTTAGGCTGCACTTCAAGACTGGCAAACTGGGCCAACAGGGCCAACTATATACAGGCCAGGGTTCCTGCGCAAGCACGTTATTGGATCATTCAAACAAGCAGGGGGCCCGTGATTGGTGCAGGGATCTGGATCCTGCTGCCCGTTGTTCCCAAGTCCTCAAGCTCTGTTTTTATGCCCCTGGCAGGAACACCTATTTTAGTCCTCACACCACAGCATCAAACCCAGTATTTAACAGGAACTGACTAGTGTGGTCTGAGGTGGAGCTGTAATTCTGGGGGAATCCCCACTTGATTAGTGATTTTCAGATTTGCAGTTCAGATTTCTATTTTCATCCCTTGCAACCGCAGTATCCCCCTTTAGAGAGCACCAGCTTTGGAACGGTTTCTACTCCAGTTCATTTTGTCAATAGGAGCTTTGAATTAACTTTTGAGTAAGTTTTTGAAAAGCCCACTTTCTTATATATTGATTCCCCACTCCTCCACTTGCAGCTGCTGGCATGGCCTTGGGTCAGCCATAGCTCTTGCAGGAGTTGTCCTTGAAAGGGCAGCTGCTGTGAGACCTCTCTCAGCCCCACCCACCTCACAGGTCTTCCCTTCTACCTCTGTACCCCAGGCCAGTTCCAAGCCATTCATTTGGGAAAGCGTGATCAATTGTTCCACCGTGACTTCATTCCACATTTCACTAATCCACATTGGATTAGTTTGAGATGTCGTTGCTGGTGTGTTAAACATACAGTTACAAGCGACAGGCTGACTGGGAAATACTCTGCAAAGGATCGGAATGCAAAAGCAAAGAAACCTAAATGGTTTTTAAAGAAAATTAATATTGCTACTTTATCAAAGAAGAGATATTTGAAACCATCTCATGACGTGAACAGCTGCTTTATCAAGGAATTAATGCATGGCAATCGGTTAGTAGTTCAAACTTCACAAATGGTTATAAAGTTTAGAAGAAGAAGAAGAAGAAAGAAGATGACAACAACAACAACGATTTATATCCTGCCCTCCACTCCAAATTTCAGAGTCTCAGAGCAGCTCACAATCTCCTTTATCTTCCTCCCCCACAACAGACACCCTGTGAGGTGGGTGGGGCTGAGAGAGCTCTCACAGCAGCTGCCCTTTCAAGGACAACTCCTGTGAGAGCTATGACTGACCCAAGGCCATTCCAGCAGCTGCAAGTGGAGGAGTGGGGAATCAAACCTAGTTCTCCCAGATAAGAGTCCACACACTTAACGACTACACCAAACTGGCTCTAGCGGGGTGGAGTGGGTTTGTAGCAGGAACTCCTTTGCATATTAGGCCATACACCCCTGATGTAGCCAGTCCTCCTGAAGCTTACAGTAGGCCCTATATGTAGAGCCCTGTAAGCTCTTAGAGGATTGGCTACATCAGGGGTGCGTGGCCTAATATGCAAATGAATTCCTGCTACTAAAAAAGCCCTGACAACTAGATTCAAGTCCGGTAGCACCTTAGAGAACACCAGGATTTTTCAGGTATGAGGTTTTAAAAGAACTTTGACACTTAAAAGCTTATACCACAAAATTCTTGTTGGTCTCTTAGGAGCGAACTGTACTTAAGCCCACAAACCAACACAGCTGCCCTCTGAAACCATGAAGAATAACTTTCATTTATTGATTGTGAACTGAAATGGATTAACTATGATTCAAGTTGCTGGAGGTTGCCTGCTGATTAACTTTCAAGTTAACTGGCTGTTGGATTGAGGAACTGTGAAATTGATTGTTCTCAACTGAAAAATTTAACCATGAGAGATAATTTTCCAATTTTAGTAATTTTCTAATTTTAGTAATTTTTCAGTTTTAGCCCTCTTGATGTTTTAAGAACATAAGAGAAGCCATGATGGATCAGGCCAATGGCCCATCCAGTCCAACACTCTGTGTCACACAGTGGCAAAAAATGTTATATATACACACACACTGTGGCTAATAGCCACTGATGGACCTGTGCTCCATACTTTTATCTAAACCCCTCTTGAAGGTGGCTATGCTTGTGGCCGCCGCCACCTCCTGTGGCAGTGAATTCCACATAAGCTCATTTGTGTGAATTGTCCTTTTCGAAAGATCAATACATTTGTGATATAGTTAGGCTGATGCTCAGTTATAGAAATCAGATGAGTTTCAATCAAATCATCAGTCGCAGGGCCATTTTGAGGTAGGGGGTTATAAGTGGGTCAGATTTGTGTTGGGAGTGGCCTGCATCCACATCACCATTCAAGACAAAGCAGACATGATAAAACAATAAAAGGTCTCTGCCAGTAAAATGCAGATTGCAGTCTCCCAGGCCCCATTCTGCATGGTAAAGGCATGACTTTACCTTTCAGTTTTGCTAATCGAAATCAGTTGCCCCATGCTTCCATTAGCATGTTAAAGGGAAAGCAGATGTGTCCTTTAAAAACTCATATTGTTTCCTTTAATACACTAATAACAAAGTGGGGAGCCCAGTTTTGACTCCCAAAAGCTGATGGAGGATGAAGAGTTAAAGCCCGTAACCCTTCCCCTGCATGAGCCCAATGCAAATTGAGGCCGCACAGGTCAGCCATTTCCATTTTACAGATGAACTGAAATTAATTTGGGCGTTTGAGAGAGGCCGGTCTGAGGACTTTGTCAGTTGGCTTTGTGAAGAAGCTGTAGGTGCAGCGGAACGCGATTTAAGCCAGAGATTGCGTGAAGGCAAGAATTTCTCCTTCGGAAGCCGACATCAGTGGAAGGACTCCGTTTGGAACTTACTTCCGAGTAGTATTACTCCTTATAGACTTTTTATAAAGATTTTGTCGGAGTCATCCTTAGAAACAGTGTTTCTGTTTGGGACTTTGTGCTCTCTATATGATCTATGGTTTTGGAATATTAATTGGATATTTTTGCACAATACAATATATAGATTTTTGTAAAATTTGTCAAATTGTATTCTTGACACAATTGTTTTTAGATCTCTGTTTATATTGTGTTGCCATTGTTTTTTCTGTTCTGCTTTTCACCAAAATGGCTGCCCACCTGGGTCTATCTTTTTGGAATGGAGGTACGTGGAGAAAGAGATACCTCCAGTTTCCTGCTGTTCAGGAAACTCCTGGTGATTTGGGCACAGTGCCTGGGGAGGGCAGAGTTTGGGGAGAGAGGCCAGCTGGGATGTGATGCCCGGGAGTCTGCTCTCTGAAGCTGCCACTTCCTTCAGGGGACCTGACCTCTGTCATCTGGGAAATGGTTTCCTTCAGTTATACTCAGGGCTTTTTTTGTAGCAGGAACTCCTTTGCATATTAGGCCACATGCCTTTGATGTAGCCAATTGTCTTGGAATTTACAGTAGGTCCTGTACTAAGAACCCTGTAAGCTCTTGGAGGATTGGCTACATCAGGGAGGTGTGGCCTAATATGTAAAGGAGTTCCCGCTACAAAAGAAAGCCCTACTTATACCCCTCCTTTCTACCCAAAGTGTAGATGACTGGGGAAGGCAATGGCAAACCACTCCATAAAAAAAAAAAAAGTCTGCCAAGAAAACATTGTGATGTGACATCACCCCATGGGTCGGGAACAATCCGGTGCTTGCACAGGGGACTACCTCTACTTTTTGGCCCCATTGAGAAGCCAAAGCAGCCTACATCGTTCTCCTCTCCTGCATGTTATCCTCACAACAAGGCAAGTTGGGCTGAGAGTCTGTGACTAGCCCAAGTCACCCAGTGAGCTTTCTTGGCAGGGTAGGGATTCGAACCTGGGTCTCCCAGATCCTTGTTCAACTTTCAAATCACTATACCACACTCTCTTTCTGTAATTCCAGGAGATCTCCAGCTGCCCCCGCCCCCACCTTGAGGCTGGTATTCCTAGGTGCACCATCTTCCCTTAGGGAAGGAAGTGGTTTTTACTCTCCTTCTGTATATTTTAAACCCTTGTTAGACCTGCCTCATGGCGCAGTGTTAAAGCTGCAGTACTGCAGTCCTAAGCTCTGCTCACAACCTGAGTTCAATCCCAGCAGAAGCTGGTTTCAGGTAGCCGGTCAGGTTGAGTCAGCCTTCCATCCTTCCGAGGTCGGTAAAATGAGTACCCAGCTTGCTAGGGGTAAAGCGTAGATGACTGGGGAAGGCAATGGCAAACCACCCCGTAAAAAGTCTGCCGTGAAAACGTTGTGAAAGCAACGTCACCCCAAAGTCCGAAACGACTGGTGCTTCCACAGGGGACCTTTCCTTTCCTAGGCCTGTCAAACAGTCAGAGGGTTTTTTAAAGCGATGAAACACTTGTCCTTTATCAATTGATTGAGTCATGAGCCAAATAAAAAGAGATGAACATTTTTCTACATCGTCGATAGAGAAGTTGTTTTGAGGGTATTGAAGGAAGTATGAAATAACGTACCCTTAATAAACAAGAAGGGCGCTTCCATGATCAGAAGTCCCCACTGATCGTTGTCCTGCCCCTTCTCTGTTATTGTAAAGGGCCAATGTAAACCAGGTCTCTGGAAAGGCAGCACCCACATTTTCTATACAAATAAAATAAAAATGAGCCTTTTAAATCTCAGCCTTACCGGTGTCAACACACACACATCCCTTGATTAATCAGCAGATGCTTCACTTGATTAATCCCCTGGTTAGTTTGATAAAAAGTTTAACATTCTAATTGCTGTTTTCTTAATCTCTCTCTCTCTCTCTCTCTCTCTCCAGATAGACTGATAGATGACAGAGGTGGAGGAGGAGGAGAAAAAGAAGGAGAAGAAGGAGGAGGAGATATGGACGGACAGGCAGGCAGACAGACAATAGATAGATAGATAGATAGATAGATAGATAGATAGATAGATAGATAGATAGATAGATAGATAGATAGATAGATAGATAGATAGATAGATAGATAGATGTAAAGGTAGCCCCCTGTGCAAGCACCGTGCCATTACCAACCCATGGGGTGACATCACATCATGACATTTTCTTGGCAAAATAACCCCCACTAAAACATCTGGATGGGGTATGATTGTAATCCTTGTGAATCCCAATGACCAAATGCAGAGCCCAGATTATCCCCCCACTCCCCCCCACAAGAAGGCAGTTGTCACACGGAAAGACAAATTGGTTGCCACCACCCTCTCCCTTCCCCTCCCCAGAAGGCTGTCATGAGTGATCCAGAGTGCCGGGGCCAGCCAACCCCAGAGAACACAGCTATTCTGTTGGCGACCTTCGATCAGCAGCGCCGGTCACTCCCCGTCAGTCACCCCGACAAACAAACAAACAGGCCCATCACATGCCCAAATGCACATGACGGATGCAGATGCCAGGCCTTGAAAAGAGCCCCCTTTGCATTCAGAAACACCTGCAGGGATTCCAGAAGCGCTGGAATGCCTTCCACTCTAATGCATTCGAAAAATCCTGACACCGGCTCAGGCTCGCACACAAAGCACCCTGTCCTGGGAGATGCTGGACGCCCCCCCACCCCCCATGCCCATCGAGGTCAGCTGGGTCCAGGCTGGGCAATGATGGAGCAACTCCTGGAATTTGTGCTATCCTGCCCCTGTGGTGAAGGGCACTGGGGGAGGTCCTGGGGGGGAGAGGCTGACAGCGTTCTTCCTGTGGTGTTCCCACAATGCCTTGCACCTGCTTGGAAAGCCAGGAATGAATAGATTCTTTTCTAAGCTCTCAAACCCTCTAATCCTCAAAAGACTTCGCTGAGGCAAACCCTGTTATAGCACCATGGCAGGAAGAGAGAGAGAGAGAGATAAAGAAAGGGAAGAAAAAGAGAGAGAAAAGAAAAAGAGATAAAGAGAGGAAAAGAAAGAAAGAAAGAGGAAGGAAGGAAGGAAGGAAGGAAGGAAGGAAGGAAGGAAGGAAGGAAGGAAGGAAGGAAGGAAGGAAGGAAGGAAGGAAGGTGAAAGAAAGAGGGAGGAAGGAAGGAAGATCAACACTACATTCTTTGGGCAACAAGTTCAGCCAAAGATTCAATGCAGAACTAAATAACTGCAGTGGAAAGAGGGACAAGGGTGAAACTGACTCTATATTTCATTTCTGGGAGAGTCCTGCTTTTTAAATGTGCTTTTTTCAAACAGTTATCAGGTGCTATCCTTCCTTATGGAGCTTAGATGGTGGCTTACAATGCAAAGAATAAAATACATTGCAAAACAGGGAACTTAAAAATCACAATGCTAGTAAATTAATTAAATGTGGTCCAAAATAAAACCATTTTCAACTGCCTCCTAAGTATCAAAAGGGGGCCAGGCACACCTCTTTGAGATAGGGTTGCCAGCCTCCAGGTGGGGCCTGGAGATCTCCCACTTTCACAACTGATCTCCAGTTGACAGAGATCAGCTCCCCTGGAGCAAATGGCTGCTTTGAAGGGTGGACTCAAGGGCCTTGTACCAGGCTGAGGCCCAGGGCCTTTTTTGAGCAGGAACACACAGGGACGCAGTTCTGGCTGGCTTGGCATCAGGGGGTGTGGCTTAACATGGAAAGGAGTTCCTTTGATCAAAGGGACAGTCGGGAGGGCCTCACCCTGTGTAAGACACAGCATGCGTGGGGGAGGGGCATTCTCTTGCTCATTGCTGGCGTGGGCGGCTGTCCCCCACACTGCTTGCCTACAAAACCCGCACAACTGCTTTGCAGTCTCCTTTCCAAATTGGAATGGCCTTGCTCAGCAGAGGAAAGAATCGCATCGATCCCAGCAACTGCTTGCAACTGTTTCACGGTGGTAGCTGGAGAACAGAAGGGTGACCCCCCTCAGGGAAGACGTCTGGATTCTGCGCCATAAAAGAGCAACATCTGCCACCCACCAATTGTTTGGGAAGCCCCTGGGGGGGCGGGGTAGCTGCACCCTGGCCAATTAGCAGGCTGTCTGTTCCATTATAAACCCCCCCCAAGCCTTGCTGAGTGTCGTCCTCTCAAGGCAAATTCTGGTGGAGAAAACAACCTGGAGGCAAAAGAAACCTCTTGGGAGAATGTTGATGGTGATCGGAGCAGCACCCAACCTACTCTTTTCAGTCCAGAGAACTTTAAACGCATTCTCAAAGTGGCGGCTGAAAAGCCAGACACCAGCTTGCAAAAAGGCCCAGCCTGGGAAGCGAGGTGCTTTTTTAAAGACCCCAAAATGATTTTTATCCTACACCCAATTTTTTACCAGTTGCTGTCCTCAAGAGCCAATCAAGGGTCTGGTCTTGGAAGGGCCTTGCTTGGCTCAACAGTACAGTATCTCCTTGGCTTGCAGGAAGTCACCGATTTAATCCCCAGCATCTCCAATGGAAAGGGTCAGATAGCAGCAATGTAGTAGTAGCCTGAGCCAAGACGATGAGTAAGGGAAGACAATAACGACCTCAGGAGACCCAAGATCTGACATAGCAGAAGGCAGGTTCAAGGTATGACTCAGCAGAAGGCAGCTTCATGGGGTCAATTTGCTGGACATTTGGTTTTGTGCCATTTGCATGAGGATCCTGCTCTTGATGACTGAGTTCTACGAGCATAGACAGATTCAAGAGGGGAATGGATAAGCATAGGGAGCAGAGGTCCATCAGTGGCTATTAGCCACAGCCTATTGTTGGAACTCTCTGTCTGGGGCAGTGATGCTCTGTATGCTTGGTGCTTGGGGGGGGGGGCACAGTGGGAGGTCTTCTAGCCCTACTGGTGGACCTCCTGATGGCACTTGTTTGTTTTTTCGGTCACTGTGTGACATAGAATGTTGGCCTGATCCAACATGGGCCATTGGCCTGATCCAACATGGCTTCTCTTATGCTCTTATGTCCTAGCACACCTTTTAACAGGTCTCATTTTGGGCAGGAGCTCACAGGACCGGAGCTTTGGAACCTCTAAATTTCATTATGCTCTCTTTTTCTTACCACCCACCTCCACAGAAAACAAAACAAAACCCCACAAAACTTGCTTCTGGGCTCCGTTGTTCAAACCCCCTGTGAGAATTTTGCTGAACTCTAAGATTTGACAAACTTTCTAATATTGTACCCCACCAAAAAGGGGGGGGGAATAAACAAAACATATAAAGCAGACAGATGGAAATCTTCATCATGCCCTTGTGGCCACATAAAAAAAAGTCATTTAAAAAGTATGACGGGAGTAAGGTGTTATTATATAATTATAATTCAAGAAGCATTTTAAGGTAGCTGCTGAGCTTAGGTAGATATAGTTCCTTCCGGTGATGTCTGGGCTGTGTGGCACATGCAAATGAGTTGTGCTAATGAGCTTCAGCACCTCTTTTTCTGCAAAATGACCCCTGCCTCTTAATGTCATTCTTGCTGGCCATTTGCATCCAGCTTTTTAGCTTTATGTATATATGTGTATGCGTGTGTGTAGCATTTGTGTATGTGTGTGTGCTTGTGTGCCTGGAAGTCATGGTGACTTCCGGTGATCCCTAGTGGGGCTAGGACAATTCAGGCTTAGATATTGCCTGCCTTTATCTCCCTGCCCTGGTATTCCTTGGAGGTCTCCCTTCCAAGTCCTTGCCCTGCTTAGCTTCCGAGATCTGGTGAGATTTGGGGAAGGATGGTAGCTCAGTGGCAGAGCATCTGCTTGGTAAGCAGAAGGTCCCAGATTCAATCTCTGGCATCTCCAACTAAAAAGGGTCCAGGCAAGTAGGCGTGAAAAACCTCAGCTTGAGGCCCTGGAGAGTCGCTGCCAGTCTGAGCAGACAATACTGACATTGGCGGACTGAGGATCTGATTCAGTATAAGGTAGCTTTATATGTTCATATATGATCAAGCCTCACAGCCTTTTGACAGGAAAAGGAATCCATGACAATAGCTTTCAGCCTTATGGTGACGACCCACTGACATTACATAAGGTTAGAGAGCCGGACTAGGATGACTCAGGTTCAAATTCCCCACTCTGCCATGGAAATGTCACTGGGCCAGTCATGTGTTCTCAACCTATCCTACCTTACAAGATTGTTGGGAGAATAAAATGGAGGAGAGAAGAATGTTGTATGCTGTTTGAGGTTCCCAATGGGGAGAAAGGTGGGGGATAAATGGCAGAAACACACAAGTACCATCAAGTCCCAACTGCAGCTGACTTATGGAAACCCCAGCCAGCCAGGGGCTTTCAAGGCAAGTGAGAAGCAGTGGTGGTTGGCCAAGGCCTTCCTCTGCTGATCCTTCACAGGCTACAGGCCCGGGAGGGGCCAGACCCCACTAATATTCCCCCTACTTTACCCTTCTGGCCCCTTCACTGCTTGCCCACTGACTTTCTCACCCACCCACCCGCCACCTTCCTTCCTTTCTTTCCTGCCTGCAGCCTTCCTTGCCCACCCGCCACCTTTCTCACCCACCCACTGCCTTTCTCTGTCACCCACCACCTTCCAGGAGAGCCAGTTTGGTGTAGTGGTTAAGTGTGCAGACTCTTATCTGGGAGAACCGGGTTTGATTCCCCACTCCTCCGCTTGCACCTGCTAGCATGGCCTTGGGGCAGCCATAGCTCTGGCAGAGGTTGTCCTTGAAAGGGCAAGTGCTGTGAGAGCTCTCTCAGCCCCACCCACCTCACAGGGTGTCTGTTGTGGGGGAGGAAGGTAAAGGAGATTGTGAGCCGCTCTGAGACTCTGAGTGGAGGGCGGAATATAAATCCAATGCCATCTTCTTCTTCCTCGCCCACCCACTGCCTTCCTTGCCTGCCCGCTGCCTTTCTCAGTCGCTTGCTGCCTTCCTCGCTCACCTGTCCCATGCCCCCCCCCACTTAAATTTTTATCCCCTGGGCCCCCACCTAAAATTTTCTGGCTACGGGCCTGCTTGGCTATCTCCTGGCCTCTTCTTAACCCCATCTGCAAATTTATTGTATCTCATATATTTCACACTTTCCTAAAAAAATTTTTTTAAATAGCATAACTCTGTTATGGTTGAAAACCCCATGTAGGCCGCTTAGGAAAAACCCAAAGGAGAAATCTCAGCTGCTCTGACCCCCAGGAAACAGCCCATCCCATCTGACTCTCCCTGCCAGAGCCTCCAGGCTTTGTTTATCCGTCGCCTCCAGAGAGGAGGGCATCTGCCCCTCTCCCCATCCTCCCCCCCCCCCGCCACATCCCAGATCAGCTGGATCCAGGCCCCCCCCTTCCAACCCACTGACACCCCCCCCCAAAAAAAGTGGTGCTTTTCTTTCCCTATTCAACGGGTGCCTCCAACTGTGTTCCAAACCAAGCTGCTCCCTGGACCTCAGAACTTCTAGGCGCAGAACTGGAGAGGCCCCCTCTCCATTGCCCCCCTCCCCAGTGCCAGGCATTGTCCTTGCCCAGAAAGATGCCAAGGAGGGCGCAGAGCTGCCCGGCAGCAAATGGGAAACTTTTTGGCTCCCAAAGAATGAGCGGGGTTGTTTGTGGCGGCCTCTCCGCAGCTGCTTCCCCCCCCCCTCCTCTTCCTCCCTCCCTGGCGATGGGGTGGTTTCTGGCACAGGGGAGCCTTATGAATGGGAGCCGCTGTCTCCCCACCCCCTCCACCTTGCTGGCCCCTCTGACTCATCCACGGCCCCCCTCGGTCTTCCTCCGACGGGGGGGGGGGGGGATCAAAAGGGGGTTTTGTTGGAGGCTTGGCTGGCTGGGGAGTTGCTGCCTGCGGGGCCTGCTGATGCCATCGCTGGCTGGCTGGCTGGCTGCTGCCCGGCCCTTTGGCCTAATAAGGGCACAGAAACACACACCGCTTGTTCCCTGCCTTGCAGAAGGCCGGCCCGGCAGGGAGGGAGAGGAGGCGGCAGGCCAAGTTGGTTGCCAATCCCCAGGTGGAGCCCTGGAGAAACCCGGGTAATAAACAATTATACCAGCAACCTCTTATGCACCATTACGTCTATATATACAAGCTCTATATTCCTGCCAATCCCCAGGTGGGAGCAGGGGATCCCCCGGGTTGGAGCCCCCCCTTCAGGGTCATCATAAAGTGGGGGGCGCGGAATGTCTGCTGGGCGCTCCATTATTCCCTATGGACTCTGTGGCATGACACCCAGGGTTTTGTTTCGGTTTTTTAACAGGAGCACACAGGAACGCATTCCTGGCTGGTTGGGTGTCAGGGCTGTGTGGCCTGATGTGCAAATGAGTACCTGCTGGGCTTTTTCTACAAGGAAAGCCCTGCTGATGCCCCATTGAACACATCCTTCAACCTCCAGGACTGCTACTGCTCCCATCCCTTTTGGCCCTGAGAAGAAGAAGCCAGGAATAAGCAGCGACCTGCTTTGCGTGTTGTGAGAAGCAGGAAGAAGCGGGATGGGCAAAGAGGAACCTGGTGCACCGTCCCCAATGCAAGGTGTGCAAGTCCCCCACGTATTTGAAAGGTGTGCATTTTTTTTTTCTGTCAGAGTAAATGAAGCAGGTAAATAAATAAAGGGAGCCTCTCTTCCCTGAGCAGCCCACACCCGTCCGACATGGGATTGCGGAGCCGGCGTCCCTGATGCGCCCGGCTTCAGAATGCGACAGCTTGTTTGCTCACAGCCTTGGCCCACCACGATCAGATTTCGCCCACCGTGATTGCAGGTAAAGAGGGGGGATTGCCGCTAAGCCCGCGCTGTTCCTTTTTAAAGCTCTTAATGGAGCAGGCCTTGGATGCCTTCAAGACCTCACCTGTCAGGCCCAATCTTAAGGAGATGGAGACCGAGGCATTACCTGCTGTTTAAAATACTTGTCATTCCTCAATCGGCAAAAATGCTTATGCTCTATGGACCCCTCCACCGCTCCAGTGATTGCATTCTTATCTCCATGCACGCTGTATTTTCCCGGTCAGATGGAAGGCATTGGATTGCCAGCTCTGGGTCAGGAAATTCCTGGAGATTTGGAAGTGATGGTCAGGCTTGGGGAGAAGGACTTTAGTGGGGTATAATGACTTAAAGGTCAAAGTAGTCCCCTGTGCAAGCACCAGTCATTTCCGACTCTGGGGTGACATTGCTTTCACAACGTTTTCAGGGCAGGCTTTTTACGGGGTGGTTTGCCATTGCCTTCCCCAGTCATCTACACTTCCCCCCCAGCAAGCTGGGGACTCATTGAGTTACAGGGCTTTTTTCTTGTGTAGCAGGAACTCCTTTGCATATTAGGCCACACGCCTGTTAGAAGAGCCTTGTAAGCTCTCGGAGGATTGGCTACACCAAGGGGTGTGGCCTAATATGCAGAGGAGCTCCTGCTACCAAAAAAGTCCTGATAACTTAGAGTTCAGTTCCCTCTGAAGTTGCTGTTTCCTCCAGGGTAACTGATTTCTGCCGTCTGGAGATCAGTAAAAATGCTGCAAGATCTCCAGGCCTCACCTGGAGGTTGCAGTTTTAGGGCATTTCTGCATCAGGAAGGAGATGGTCTTGGGTACAATGAAGTCTTGGGGGAGGAACTGAGCTCCAGGATGACGTGTGTCCCTAAGACTAAGGAAGCCGCTTGAACAGTCGCTGGAGGAACACCTGTCAGGGATGCTGAGTGACTCTAGGCTGGCCCTGCGTTGAGCAAGGGGACTGGACTAGATGGCCTCTTTAGCCCCTTCCAACTCTGTGATTCTCTGGGTCTAACTGAAGCTCCTGCTCAGCGATGGTATCTCTGGGCTTCAGGGAAGCAATGAAGTATTAGCACTATTTCACAATCTAACCAATGGAAATCATGGTGCCCCTCTCCCCAAGCGGGGCATCTTCCAAGAATTATGTATGAGTCACTCGGTGCTGATCCAATGTATAGAGTCAATGGCCATTAAAGAACCAGGACAAAGTGAAAGAATAATCTGAAGAGACTCTCTCAATGCAGAACTGATTTTTCTTTTTTAATGTATCGAGATATTTATACTTTGCATTTCTCTCCAAAGCAGCTTGCCCCATTGTCAGGGCCTTTTTTTGTAGCAGGAGCTCCTTTGCATATTAGGCCACACATCCCTGACGTAGCCAGTCCTCTAAGAGCTTACAGTAGGCCCTGCACTAAAAGCTCTGTAAGCTCTTGGAGGATTGGCTACATAAGAGGGAGTGGCCTAATATGCAAAGAAGTTCCTGCTACAAAAAAAGCCCTGCTCATTGTTCTCCCTTCTTCTATCTTATTCCCCAACACCCCTGTGAGGTTGGTGATGCTGGATGAGAATGACAGGCCCAAGGCCACCCAGCAAACTTCCATGACCAAACGGGGATTTGAACCTGGGTCTCCAAGAGTCAACTGTCTAACCCCACTATGCTGGAGTGAAGTCCTTCCCACTTAAGTTGGATGGTTTCCACCACATCTCTACAAGTATCATTGGGGATATTTAAAAGGTAAAAGGATGGAAGACTGAGTCAACCTGGAGCCAGCTACCTGAACCCAGGTTCCACCAGGATTGAACTCAGGTCGTGAGTTTGGACTGCAGTACTGCAGCTTTACCACTCTGCAGCTTTACCACTCTCCTATGTGGGTATTTACCAGGGCTTTTTTTGTAGCAGGAACTGCTTTGCATATTAGGCTACACACCCCTGATGTAGCCAATCCTCCAAGAGCTATACGGGGCCTACGGTAAGCTCCAGGAGGATTGACTACATCAGGTGCGTGTGGCCTAATATGCAAAGGAGTTCCTGCTACAAAAATAGTCCTGGAATTTACAATAGAAAAATGGGGGGAGGGGATCACTTGAACCACATGGTGAATGCAGCACAGGCCACAGGGAGCCAGTTGGCTGCCCCAGGAGGCAGAATCAACTGCAAAATGTCAAGGAATGGAGATCGACATAACTCTAATAGTTAACGCTTCAACATTTCAGGAAGATCGACTGAACAGGATGCCTTTTAAAATGAAGATAAGGTTTAAAAACATTTCCTTGCTGACAAACAGCTGACCTTCAGGCGGGCAGCGACATTTCTTGCACTGCGGTGGCAGCTGCCGCCCAAGCATCTTTTGAAAAAAAATCTGCACAGCCAATTGGATCTCCGACGGCCAATCAGAAGCCCTGCGGGGCAAAAGCCCCTCCTGGTGCCGCCCACCTCCTGAAAACACTTGACAGGTGCCACCATATTGAGGATCTCTCTTCTGTAGGGTCCCGGCATCACGTGGCTCTCATTGTCCTGTCTCCAAGGCCCACTTTGCCAGCAAAGTTAATGTTGGGAATGAGAATAAATTATGTAGAGCTTGAAGGAGAGAGAAGAAATAGTGTTTGTTTGTTTATTTATTGCATTTATATCCCGCCCTCCCCTAGTGGGCTCAGGGTGACTAACAACAATTGTCCAAACATAGTATTAAGAACAAAATACAGTAAAACCATTAAAACCATTTGACAGTTCCCAGGGAGGGCTTGGAGGGGTACTACAGCTTCAAGCTGTAGCAGCTCCTTTCCCAAGCTGCACCTTGTTGTGCCCTAGTCCTGCACACTGTAGGCTGCTTTAGAGAGACCAAAAGCTACAGGATGTAATCTGGCCTTTAAAAAAATCCATGTTAGGCAAAAGAGGCCTGCAGGAATCTTTCCCTGTTCGAAAGCAATGCAACTGGAAGGGGCACAGCTACATAATCCTGTTCCGTTTCTTGCCCGCTGCTTGGGTAGGACGCTGTCACTTTAACAGCCTTTCCGCCACGCTTGGGCTTTGTTGCCGGACAGAGCTGGCTCAGCCTTTTTCCTCGGGGCCCCTGAAATGCTGCAAGTGCCAGAGAAATGCGCTCTCGTCCTTTGTCACCGCGCAATGATGTCTGCAGTGCTGAGCTGATAAATCCACCTTTCGCCCTCCCTTTCACGCAAGCATGTTTTTTGTTCAGTGTTTGCATTTTATTTTTAAAAAACGAGGCAAATGCGTAATAGCAAAATCGACAAGCTCTGTCAGGGGCGGTGACAGCTTTTGAAAATTGACGCATTCAGGGGACGGGACCCGTTACATAATCGGAAGCAACAGAAGCGTGCAAGAGTCGCCGGACAATAGGAGCGCTGCTCCGGTTCCTCTCACAAAAGCAGCCCAGAGCTGTTTTAACCAATGAGAAGGGTGCAACTGATGGAGCCCAAAGGACTCGGTTTGCTGTGCTGGTCAAAACAGGTTGCATACCTGTGACGGCTCACGTGGCCATCTGTGCATTCATGCTTACGGCCTTTGCACCTGCACAGAGCATGAATGGGGAAATTTCTGGGGCACGCTTATGGGTGCAGAAATCCGCCCCTTCAGAGATGTGGCTTTCAAAGTACTGGCCCTCGTTCTGTGCACAGAAGCGACCTCTGGAAGTTTCGGCATTTGAGCTCTGCTCAGGCACCAGACGGCAAAAAAGCAGCACGCACCAGCGTTTGGTCTGTAAGACACTGTGATTGATTGGGGATGAGAATAAATTATTTCTTTTCATTAATTCATTTCATTCCCTGCCTTTCTCCCCAGCAGATGACCCAGAGGGGCTGAAGTTGTTCTTCTCCCCTCTATTTCATCCTCATAACAACCCTGAGAGCCAGTGTGGTGTAGTGGTTAAGTCTGCGGACTCTTATCTGGGAGAACCGGGTTTGATTCCCCACTCCTCCACTTGCACCTGCTGGAATGGCCTTGGGTCAACCATAGCTCTGGCAGAGGTTGTCCTTGAAAGGGCAGCTGCTGTGAGAGTTCTCTCAGCCCCACCCACCTCACAGGGTGTCTGTTGTGGGGGAGGAAGGTAAAGGAGATTGTGCGCCGCTCTGAGACTCTTGAGTGGAGGGCGAAATATAATTCCAATGTCTTCTTTAAGCTGAACGTGTGTGAAGGGGCCACGGTCAACCACAAATATCCACGGCAAAGTGGGGATTCAAACCAGGCTCTCCCAGATTGGTCCTCCCTCATAGCAGGAGGCACTGGATTAGTGAACTCTCATGTCCTTCCAACTCTATGATGTTCTTCTCTTATGTTCTTATCAGCATGGACAGCTTCAAGAGGGGAAAGGATAAACATCTGGAGCAGGGGTCCATCAGTGGCTATTAGCCACAGCGTATTGTTGGAACTCTCTGCCAGGGGCAAGTGATGCTCTGTATTCTTGGTGCTTGGGGGGGCACAGTGGGAGGGCTTCTAGTGTCCTGGCCCCACTGGTGGACCTCCTGATTGCTTTGGCCACTGTGTGACACAGAGTGTTGGACTGGATGGGCCATTGGCCTGATCCAACATGGCTTCTCTTATGTTCTTATGTTTTGGCCTGTGCTGTTTTTAAAGCAGTGTTTGTATACATGGAATGCAGAGTAGCCCAGGCTTAGTCTGGACAGGTCTGGGAAGCTAAGCAGGTTGGTCTGAGTTAGTATTCGGATGAGAGACAACCAAGGAAGTCCAAGGTTGCTATGCAAAGGGAGGCAAAACCACCTCTGAATGTCTCTTGCCTTGAAACCCACAAGGAGTTGCCATGTGAGCCGCTATTCGATGACAAAAATAAAGAAATCAAATAATTTTTAGCATTCTTTTCCTACTGGCTGAGATACTTTAAGAGTGATTTTTTTTTCTCCATCTAAAATCTTTGCTGGGGATGGAACTCTGTTTTCCTGGAACTGTTTGATGCCGCTAAATAAATGTTACAAGGACTGGAGTGGTTCCCAATAGAATGTTGGCAGGTGGAACCCGGAAGCAGCTTCTCCACGGCTAGACTGAGGCACAGGTGTTTTGCTAGCAAAGGTCCCTGAGCACGCACTCACACGAACAAAAGCCATGTGTGAACAAAGTGATTATTGATACAAGTAGCAGCAATTCCAGCGATATTGTGACAGCATTTCCCTCCCCTCACGCCATCCCAGTTACTGCCACCATGGGACTAACTGCTCAGGAGAGGTGACATGACTGATGGGTGACATGATGGAGGCTTACAAGGTTATGCACGGGATAGAGAAGGTAGAGAAAGAAGTACTTTTCTCCCTTTCTCACAATACAAGAACTTGTGGGCACTCAGTGAAATTGCTGAGCAGTCAGGTTAGAACGGAAAAAAGGAAGTACTTCTTCACCCAAAGGGTGATTTACATGTGAAATTTACAGCCACAGGAGAAGGTGGTGGCTACAAGCATAGCCAGTTTCAAGAGGGGATTGGATACACATATGGAGCAGAGGTCCATCAGGGGCTATTAGCCACAGGGTATAGATGGAACTCTCTGTCTGGGGCAGTGATGCTCTGTATTTTTGGTGCTTGGGAGGGGCAACAGTGGGAGGGCTTCTAGTGTCCTGGCCCCACTGATGGACCTCCTGATGGCACCTGGGTTTTTGGCCACTGTGAGACACAGAGTGTTGGACTGGATGGGCCATTAGACTGATCCAACATGGCTTCTCTTATGTTCTTATGTGATATCCACACAAATGCAGAGACAGTCAGCCGGTGTATACATGGAAGGCAAAGTTGTACATGCTTAGGATCCAACTGAGAGGTATATTTGGGGGAGGAAGGAACTCTGCCCGATTGCACATAGGAAGGGATTTTGTCTGCGTCATTCCATCATGTACGCTCGTTCCGAAGTAGTCCCACTGAGTTTATTGAGGCTCACTCCCAAGTAAGTAAGCACAGGATTGCAAAGCGTGGTTTTGTTCAGCTGATCGGCGGGTATTTTGAGGACATGCCCCTTCTCCGCTCTCGCTCTTTCTCCTGGCTCACCGTGGTCCAGATGATGTGAGTAAACCTGCAATCATTATATATAATTTCCGCAGCTCTGCTCTGCATGCCATAATGCTCGACAATTCCTCCCTCTTTTTTTAAAAAAAAAAATACTTTATTTTTATTGAACATTATAAAAATTACATCCAATATAAATTACATCTGATGCAAACTGGGCCTTAATACGTTAATGTCACAGCGCATTTATTCTAATGGATAAAAAGCCCTCGCTTCTGTTGGGCAAAGAGTTGGAAGTCTTTAACCCATCACAATCCCCTGCACAACATGAGCAGCCCGAGATGGAAGAGAAAGAACAAATAGAAAGAGGAGGAGGAGGAGGAGAACAGGAGGAATGAGAAACAAAAGGAAGAAAAACATTGCAACTCTTTGCAGACTGAGGATATGGGAAGATGAAGGGACATTAGGGGAAGGGCTGAGGCTGAGTGGAAAAGCCTCTGCTTGGCATGCAGAAGGTCCCAGGTTCAATCCCCAGCATCTCCAGTTAAAAGGACCGGGCAGTACGTGATGGGAAAGATCTCTGCCTGAAGCCCTGGAGAGTTGCTGCCAGTCTGAGCAGATGATACTGACCGTGAAGGACCAAGGATCTGGTTCCGTATAAGGCAGCTTCGTGCGCATGTGTGCAGATTCTCCTGGAATCGGGAGTCTGGCTCTTCCCAAAGAGTTCACCTGACTTGCCAGCCGTTCTAAGGGCCATAAGGCTGGATCCCACGGAAGGTTTCCCACCCGCCTAACAGTTCTCTGACAAGCAGAAGCACTTACATGACTTCTTGCTATAGAACAAAGCAGCAGACAAGTGCACTTTTCAGACCAACTAGGTTTTATTCAGAATGTAAGCTTTCGTATGCTTTTAAGCAGACTTCATCAGACAAAATGGGAATGGCAAGCAGCAATGCTTAATATAAGTGGGCAGTGTGGAGTCATGGGAATGTTTTTAGCAGATTAAAAGAATCACAGATAGGGATCTGTGTTTGTTAGTGTAGGACAACAGGGTTGGAAAAACATTGGAGAGTGATAAAAAGCAGACTGCTGTTGTAGGTGCGGGTGCCATAAATTTAGGTAACATTCTGGCTTTGTTAGTTTAAATAGAGGACATGGTTTCTCAAGAGATTGTAACATCATATAGTTTGCCCTAAGATGGGTTGGTATATGCAATAAGACAAACAGCCAATATCCCCCATTTGAGTATGTCAATACAAAAAGACAAAAAAAAAAAGCCAAATATTCTGATACACTGTTCTAAAAGAGAAATAATATAAGTTAGCCCTTAGAAAAACAGGGTGCATTAAAGTATAGTGGAAGGTGGTTTAGTATATGTAATGAGACAAACAGCCCACGTCCCTCATTGGAGCATGTCAACACAAAAACAAAAAAAACATTATTCTGATACACTGTTCTAAAAAGAGAAATACATTGGAACGTTGTGGATGCACAGCTATACTCAGTGAGAGTTGGTTTAGCATATGTAATGAGATAACAAAAACCAATATCCCTGTTCAGTCCTGGGGATCTGTGACTTCTTGCTGTCTGTCTGCACCAAGTGAAAGCAATCTCCACCATCTTTTCCCGTATGAACGAAACATTGCACCATGTACTTCTTTTCACACGTTTCAAAAGCAAATCAACACTGTGCGAGCCCTCGGCTGTCCATTCCGTTGCTTCATACGCGCATTGTTATTTCACTATATCAGAACGTGAGATGTTGCTGCAGCCGTTGCACTGCTGCTTCCCCAAGCGGAAATGTGCTAGGCACAGGGCTGGCTCTGCCCCTAGGCAAACGAGATGATTGCCTAGGGTGCTGGTCTTCTGGGGGCCCCAAACTGAGCACCTCCCCATGTGACTCTGTGATGTTATCAGCCTGGAGGCGGGGGGCAGAAGTTAACCTTGCCTAGGGTGCCAGACAGTCCAGGGCCAGCCCTGGCTAAGCACATTTCCCTTCCTGCTCATGTATCACTGGATCCAACTCTGAGGGCAGACATACCGCACAGGGAATTTGCTGGTCCCTGAATATTCTGGCCAGCCACGAGTAATTCCAGGGCAACTCTCAAGCCTTACCTGAACACCAGGGGTAGAGGTAGATACAATTTGGCTGAAATGAGTCCCTGTAACTTCTTGTTCCTTCCTTGTTTCCAGCCTAGGGCTTGGATTGGCAGAGCAGGACTTCCCTCCCACCCCCTCCTGTTGTAGCCCCAAATGCCCCCCTCCCAAAAAAAAAAATACTACTCCTGGGGAACAAGGGAGAGAACATGAGGGAGGAGTCAGAAGTCTGGCCTGGGAGACGGAAATTGGAGGAAATGACTTCCTTCTTTTTTGCCGTCAAGTCACAGATGACTTATAGCAACCCGTGGGGTTTTCAAAGGCAAGAGACATTCAGAGGTGGTTTGCCATTGCCTGCCTCTGCATTACAACCCTGGCATTGCTTGGAAGGCTCCCATCCAGATACCAATCAGGGCTGATCCTGCTTCAAAGATCTGAAGCGATCAGGCTAGTCTTTGCTGCCCAGGTCATGGCCCCCCCTTGACATGAAGAAACAATAGGCACGATCTGGTTTCGGCCATCTTAAAAATGGTTGGCTTCGGGTTCCTGATCTCAGGTGGCCACTAGATTATATCCCTTCCTATTTAAGCTGACTGAATGGATCCACAGGCAACTGTGACCCATATCCTGCCACAGTGACGCTTCCTCCAGCCGAAGGGTGGAAGAAGGCTTCAGACTTTGCTGAAAGTGGAAGTAGAGTTTGTTGTAAGGTGTACTATCTAACTCGGCTTGTATTCAGTCAAACTTCAGTTTCTTCTCATTGGGCCCTGCAAATTTAATTGCAATGATTTTAGTTATATTTAGAATTCATTCATTTACAAAATGTGTATACCATCTCTCCAGACCTGGTTAATATTAGGGCTCCCCCCCACACACCATTCCTTAAGGCTGTAGTACTGTGAGAGTGCATCTCAGAGCTCCATACTGAACAGCATCTCAGAGCTCCATACTGTGAGCATGCATCTCAGAGCTCCGTACTCTCTTTGCAAAATGATCGTTCCCAAACCGAATGCTACGTCAGTTTTCAGAAAGGATTAAAACTGGTTCAGACTTATGGAGAAAGACTCCCATAACTGCCTTGGCTGCAATAGGGTCTTCTTGCTTCTGTTTTTTTGAAGTTTTGTTGTGATGTCCTTTCAAATACGTGGACAGGGCTAATATGTAAGTTTTGGATGGATAGCCACCATCTATGATCTCCTTTAGACTTTGTGGTGGAAGTACAAAAAGCAGAAGCACCAAGAATTCATAGGCTCACTAGATGATGTTTCAATAATGTTGGGAGCTGCTCATATTTGGTATTAAGTATCCATGTCTAAGACACCACAACCTCTGACCTGGGAAAAAAATAATCTAAAAATTCAGTATCAATCTAAGTGCCAAACTTCTGGACATGGAGCAGGGACCACTGGGGATATATGGAGGGGGGGAGGTATTTGTGAATTTCCTGCATTATGCAGGGGGTTGGACTTGATGACCCTGGAGGTCCCTTCCAACTCTATGATTCTATGATGTATAGTCAACTGAATGTGTGAAGCTGTCCCCACACAGAGTCTCACCCTTCTAGCTTGGGATTGTCTGCTGTCGGTAGTGAACGTAAGAGAAGCCATGTTGGATCAGGCCAATGGCCCACCCAGCCCAACACTCTGTGTCAGACAGTGGCCAAAGAAACCAGGTGCCATCAGGAGGTCCACCAGTGGGGCCAGGACACTAGAAGCCCTTCCACTGTTGTCCCCCCCACCCCCCACCCCCCCGAAGCACCAAGATTACAGAGCATCACTTGCCCCAGACAGAGAGTTCCAACAATAGTGGTGCCTCTGCAGGTTGTCAGATGGAATAAACTTTGCCCCAGCCACTTGAAGACCTTTGGGAGATGCTCCACATTAGAACTGGACAACTTCTGTAAGCAACACATGTTGCACTACCAAAGGACTCCCCTCAAAGCATATGTGTATGCAAAGTGTGTCAAGTGGCAGCCAACTTATGGTAAACTCCTCATGGGGTTTTCAAGGGAAGAGACATTCAAGGTTGGTTTGCATTGTTTGTCTCTGCATAGCAACTCTGGACTTCTTTGCTGGTCTCCCTTCCATGAACTAACCAGGTCTGACCACATTAGGGTTCCAAAGAGAAAGAGCATGTGTAAAGTGCCATTAAGTCTTATGGTGACCCCAGTCGGCAGGGGGAACCACCCCCAATGTCACTGATGCGATGATGTCACCCAGAAGTGACGTCATGGTACTGGCTATGTTGTGCAGCAACCACTCTAGGCAACCACTCTAGGCATTTTCAGGGAAACTCTATGGTTTTCCAGGACACTCTAGCCATTTGGGAGGGGAAACTCTATGGTACAATAGAGAAGAGTCCCCCACCAGGGGCTTAAAGGTACTTGGCAACCCTATTTCAAGGCAAGCTAGAAGCAGAGGTGGTTGGCCATGGCCCTCCTCTGCAGAGTCTTCCTCGCTGGCCTCCCTTCTAAGTACTGACCCCACATAGCTTCAGAGATCTGACAAGCTTGGGCCCCTCTAGGCCATCCAAGTTAGGGCCCCAATGCATATAGCCATCGTTAATACAACAGTACAAATATATCAGGGCACTGTTGTAATGCTCTTGCTCACCTCCTCTTTGTTTCAATAGAGCGTGTGCAGGAGAATGTCCCAATGTGCATCGGCTCTGTGGGTCAACCCCCAGCCTTCCATCCTTAGTGAGGTTTCAGATTGATTCAGCTGGACGTGGCCACCTTGCTATGCTTTAAAACAGGGCAGCCCTAAGCATGAGAATGGATGACTTCTGAGTAAGGACTGCAAAACCAGGGCCTATCAAAAGCAATATAAACAAAGGCACTTGTGAAGGACTGCAGAGCTGCACTGATTTATTGCCTAACTCCTGAATCATGTAGAAACAAAAAGTAGAATCCTTACATTCAGGGGTGGAATTCTAGCAGGAGCTCCTTTGCATATTAGGAAACACACCCCTGATATAGCCAATCCTCCAAGAGCTTACAAGGTTCTTTTTTGTAAGCTCTTGGAGGATTGGCTACATGAGGGGGTGTGGCCTATTATGCAAAGGAGCTCTTGCTAGAATTCCACCCCTGCACTGCATTTATGAATGTCCTCAGGTGGGTAGGCATGTTGGTCTGAAGCAACAGAACGGAGTCTGAGTCCAGTCTAGCGGCACCTGTAAGACCAACAAAGTTTAATTCTGGGTAGAAGCTTTCGTGTGCATGCAGTGAAGTAATCAGCACTTACACTTGGGGTTTGTGAACACACAAAAGCTTATAGCAAGAATGAAGCATTCTTGGTGTTAAAGGTGCCACTGGATTCAAACTTTGTTTTAAGAATCTCCGTTATCTTCTGAGGATTGTTTTCTCTTCCCCGCGTTAGAACTTTGCTGTATCCCAAGGAATCAAATATGTACTGAGCTATTTGTTTTACACGGCAGAAATGGGGCAGCCCGGTGAAACCAGTTTCCCTTCATTCCACGCTGTTTTTTCCCCCTTCATCACATGTGATTTCCTAGTTCTAATTTAAAAAAAAAAAAAAAAAACACTGTTTGACTTGGGCCAAACCCAACCAAAGTTAAGCACTGGTCTGTCCCAGGGAAACCAGTGGGATTTAAACGTGCTTCCCTTTGACTGGGTGATTCCTTTCTTCTGTCTTTTAAAAAAAAAAAATTCAAAAGGTTGTAGATATTCAAAAGCTGCCCCTTTAAGTCAAAAAGCTTCTTTAACAAACCTCAGAGTGCTTCTGGTAATTCTAGCAATAGGACTGTACTGCTGAAGGAAAACAAAAATTATGTTGGGACCACGTCTCTCTTTCTAAAAACAAAAATCCTATCTGATGTTCACATGTAGGTACAGAAGGAATTCGGGTTAAAAACAAATAAAAACTCAATAAAACATAGTATGTGAGCACACATAACTACTTGCTATGTTTCCTATCTTTTCTTTTTTATACATATTGTGGCTGTTATGTTCTTGTCCAATACGGTCTACAGCTTGTTTATACATACTTCTTACTTAACTATAGTCGATATTATTTACTGCACTGCAATGTTATTTACAATGCTATTTACATCCTTGTTCCTTTGCAATTGGGGAAGGCAATGGCAAACCACCCCATAAAAAGTCCGCCGTGAACACGTTGTGAAAGCAATGTCACCCCAGAGTCAGAAACAACTGGTGCTTGCACAGGGGACCTTTCCTTTCCTCCTTTGCAATCTTGTCTGTTTTTTGTATGGGAAAACTCCAATAAAATGTTAATTACCAAAAACAGAAAAACACAAATAAAACCTCCATTTTCCGTGCTACCTCTTGGGATGCGTCCCATGCCCAAAGCAAGCTCAGAAGGCAGAATCTCCGAGAAAGGTTCACAAATAACAAACAATGAGTGCGAACCAGAAACTACCCACCAACAAGAATTCTCTCTCCCCACCACCCCACCCTGCCTCAATTGTTTCTTAATATGCTTTTAATGACCTGCTCTCCTCATACCTACCTCCTTGCTTCCCCAACTGTTTGTACTGTCCCCAATAACACTCAGCGGAAAGCTGTCATTCCTGCCTAAATCCTGCCTAGGATTGGATGCGGTGCCAACGTTAGACAGGGTCGAGGGGTCACCATCGATTTTGGAGGCCACCTGGAGAGCCCAGGCCGTGAACTGACTCAAAAAATTTATATCAGAGCTGGAATGGCCCGCCTCCCAGGGCTAGGCCTGAGGAACAGGCTGCCAGCGGGAGGGGGCCCGGCCTGCCCCTGCTGGAAAAGAGGCCAGAGTTGTTGACCCTGTGAGCTGACCCCTTCAAACTTCTGGAGAATTTTTCTGGCAGTTACCACGGTGACTGGGCACTCCAAGCTTATCCTTCTTACTGCAAGGGGCAGGGGAGGGAGGAAATTAAGAAGAAAAATGTTAAAACCTACCTTGCCGAGATGCCCATCAGGGATCAGATCCATAAATGTTTTAATTGTGTGCTTTCCCCGTTGCCTGATGCACCAGTCAGTGCAAAACTCCGATGTCAAGAAGGCGATTTCTGTAAAACAAGTTTCCGTTTCCCCGTAAAAGTGAGGATGATCAGCATACCAATCAGGTGACAGCTTGTCTCTGGCCATGGCAACCCAACCGTTTCGACGAGAGGGGAAAGATGCCCTTTTCAGAGTCTCTTCTGTTATTCATAAGCAGGTCTTGGAATTCCTGGCAGGAATTTCCTGCCCACCTTTATAAAGCTTCTCCCCAACCTGCAACAATGAAAGTGCTTTCACACACGCTGAAGAATGCACTTTAAATCTACTGGCCATGCACTTTAGTGATAGTTGGCAAGAGGATTTTGCCATTTCACACAGTGAAAACCAGTTGCAAAGTGCATTGGAAGAAGGTCTAAAAGTTCATTAATTCAGTGTCTGTGAAAGCGCTAGCAGCGCCTGTCCTTACAAAAATTGTATTTATCTAGGATGGGTTTTTTTATCCTGCCTTTCCTCCTCAAAGCTTGGGATGGAGCACGCAGTTCCCTTTCCCCCTTTTTATGATGAGAGAGTAGCCTTGTCCATCAGCTACAGCAGATGAATGTTCAGTATGTAGTGGGCTCTCAATTTTTTCTTCATACGTGTGCCGAGCAATTCTTATGACATGCTCAATGTAAGTACACCGCACACATGCATTTATCCAGACATGGTTCCCTGGTTTTATTTGTAAAGTGAATCTGCACAGGCTCTTTGTTTCAAGCAGGTTGTATGTAGCTTTGCTATAACGTGAGCAGGAAATAGAGACTGGCCTGAAGCCACCCAGCAAACCTCATGGCATAGCAGGGGACCTGAGCACAGAGACCCCAGCCCAGGGTTCAAATTGACACACTACATTGTCCCTCTTATAATGCAATCTGGAGCAGAATTATACCTTTCTAAACCCATTGACTTAAATCAGGGCTGGGGAACCTTTTTTTCTGCCAAGCACTGGAGAAGCAGAGCTGCCTTCTGGCTTGCCAGGAAAGGTGCTGTCAGTTCTAGACTGAACATGAAGTGAAAAAGCAAGAAGGTGAGAAAGGATGTGTCTGTTGGAACTCTCTGTCTGGGGTAAGTGATGCTCTGTATTCTTGGTGTTTGGGGGGAGCAATAGTAGGAGGGCTTCTAGTGTCCTGGCCTCACTGATGGACCTCCTGATGGCACCTGGTTTTTTTGGCCACTGTATGACACAGAGTGTTGGGCTGGATGGGCCATTGGCCTGATCCAACATGGCTTCTCATGTTCTTATGTTTTTTCACCAAACAGATAGTGTGGTTTAGTGGCGATGCAAAGAAGTCTTTGGTAGGGCTACTTAATCTCCTTATCATTCTTAGAATTCCTTGGAATCATGACTATAAAACTGGTATAAGGGGGTTTCAGTGCTATGGTTCAGTTTGGTGTAGTGGTTGGTATGTAGTTTGGTATAGTGAAGAGCTGGTTTGGTATAGTAATTAAGTGAGCAGACACTAATCTGGAGAACCAGGTTTGATTCCCCACTCTTATACATGCAGCCAGTTGGGTGACCTTGGGTCAGTCACAATTCTCTCAGAGCTGTTCTCTCAATAGCAGTTTCTGTCAGAGCTCTCTCAGCCCCACCTCCCACACAGGGTGTCTGTTGTGGGAAGAGGAAGGGAAGGAGATTACGAACTACTCTGAGACTCCGAGTGAAGGGCAGGGTATAAATCCAACTGTTCTTCTTTTCCTTCCCCATCACCACCAACATTATGAATTTGAACAGTATTAGTGTTCAGGTTAAAAAGTGAACAATAGAAATGATGGAATACAGAATGTCAGATAAATTAAGGCCAATAAAACATAAATTTAAAAATGAATTAAACAGTCAAATAAAATAAGCTGTAAGAAACTAACAGGAAGGGAGGGGAACTCAGAGGGGACAAACCCTAGTTTGAGAGTCATTTCATTACACAGGATTTCTGTGTTGCGTTTGAGTGGAATGTCCGGTTTTGAGCATGGATCTATGCAGGGTGGGTGCAACACATTCCCAGAACAGTTCACAACTCAAGTAGTATTTTCCATCTCTCCAAAAAGACTGTCAGATATCAGAAGCAAAGGTCGGCTTTGACTAGTACTCGGATGGGAGTTGTGACATACAAAGAGTTGTAACATGGAGGCAGGCAATGGCAAACCACCTCTGAAATCTCTTGCTAGGGAAATTCCACCAGGGGTCGCCATGTCAGCTGTGACTTGATAGCATTCTCCATCTTTTTTTTTAAAAAAGGCTCCGTTGAATAGCAGTATGCTAGATGTGAGTTTATCCAGGATGGCTGCAAGAGGGAAGCAGTCATGTGACCGCCTCATTGTACCCTAACTTCTGAACAGAGGCATGCAGTGTGTGTGTGTGTGTGAGAAAAGTGTGTATGCGGGGGAGGGGGGGGAGTGTTGGTACTCATCTATAAGATTGTGCTGATTTCTACCAATCCTCCTCCTGGACTTGGGAGAGCTCCAAAAAAGATGCTGGCACTCAGTTTTGGTGCATCCTGTCACCAAAAATGTCCCAGGGCCATGAACTCCACATTCTCAGAGCGCTAGCTGTGTGTAGTTATTTAGCACATGGATTCTAATCTGAAAGAACCGGGTTTGATTCCCCCACTCCTTCACATGCAGCTGCTGGGTGACCTTGGGCAGTCACAGTTCTCTCAGAGCTGTTCTCTCAAGAGCAGTTCTCTCAGCCTCACCTACTTCACAGGGTGTCTGTTGTGGGGAGTGGAAAGAAGGAGATTGTAAACCACTCTGAGACTCCGAGTGAAGGACAGGGTATAAATCCAATCTCTTCTCTTCTAGAAATCATCTGAGTGAAATTTCACATCCTGATCTCCAGGTAATGATAGCAGTCCTGTCTTGCTCATATGTAGCGCTAAACACAGTGACTCACCAATGCTATCTGCTGACTGGTTCCCTGAGTGATCAAATGTCAGATTAAGGTTTTTCTTTGACATTTGATGTTGTGTTCATGCCGAATGGCACTTGTGTCCTTCCAAGGAGGCATTCTCCTTGATCCCTGATGAAGTCATCCTGTGGCTCAGTGATTCACATGAGAACCGTGGTGCCAGCTCATTCCCGGGTGATACTGGAAAATGCTGACTGTCCTTCCCACAGTCAGGCACTGCTTGGCAGTGTTACAAGAAAGACTGCTCTGTTGGCAGAACCATGGCCGGAAATTAGATCCTGCCCTGTTTCAAAGCCAAAAAGACTAAAATGGCAGAATAGCCCTGCTCAAGTGGTTAAGATTGTGATGCTCTTACCTTACTGAGCGGGAGAGCGTGTTGTACATGGGATCCTCTCGATATCCACGGTCATCCTTGGGTACAAGCGTGTGTCCTCAAAAATCTTTGGTTTCTGATGGAACGTACCAATGCTGGAAGATAAGTACAGTGCTCTGGTCACACGAAATGGCAAGTACTGAAAAGCGTATGCGTGCTGAGTTGTCCCAGTGCAAGGTGGGGGCGCCAAAATGACGGAAAGGTCCTCAAAAAAGCCAGCATCCCTTGAGTTGAAAACTGGACATTTGGAAGAAATTCCCTGCCAGTATGCAGGATCATGCAAACTAGAATCAGGGAAGAGCCATGGTTCAGTGGTAGAGTCCCTGATTGGCAAGCCAGAAGGTCCCAGGTTCAATTCCAGGTGTCTCCAGTTAAAAGGACCGGACAGTAGGTGATGTGGAACGTCTCTCCCTATGACCCTGGAGAGTCACTGCCAATCTGAATTGACAATTCTAATCCTGAGGGATGAAGGGTCTTATTCAGTGTAAGGCGGCTTCATGTGTGCATGACAAATGCTAGAGGATTGGGTAGTTGTGTAGGAGAGGGAATCTTGCAAAAGACAGCTTTTCTCGTCTCAGAGCATGGTGGCACGACAAGCAGCATCTTCTGTACAGCTGTGATGTGTACAGGAGCACTGGCCTCCGTTGCACAGGAGCCAGGCTGGGTTTACTTTGCCATTCAGGTCACAGAGAAGGAAGTCAATGCTGCCATAGTCCCACCCAGATGAAGAAGAAGAAGAATTGCAGAATTATACCCCGCCCTTCTCTCTGAATCAGAGACTCAGAGCGACTTACAGTCTCCTATATCTTCTCCCCCCACAACAGACACCCTGTGAGGTGGGTGGGGCTGAGAGGACTCTCACAGCAGCTGCCCTTTCAAGGACAACTCCTACAAGAGCTATGGCTAACCCAAGGTCATTCCAGCAGCTGCAAGTGGAGGAGTGGGGAATCATACCTGAATCTCCCAGTTAAGAGTCCACGCACTTAATCACTACACCAAACTGACCCTCCAATCTCTGCCTCCTGGACCTGCCCAAGCTCAAGTGAGTTAGTTCCCAAGCACCAAGAATACAGAGCATCACTGCCCCAGACAGTTCCAATAATATGCTGTGGCTAGTAGCCACTGATGGATCTCTGCTCCATATTTTTATCCAATCCCCTCTTGAAGCTGTCTATGCTTGTAGCCGCCTCCACCTCCTGTGGCAGTAAATTCCACATGTTAATCACCCTTTGGGTGAAGAAGTACTTCCTTTTATCCATTTTAACCTGACTGCTCAGCAATTTCATTGAATGTCCACGAGTTCTTGTATTGTGAGAAGGGGAGAAAAATACTTCTTTCTCTACTTTCTCCATCCCATGCATAATCCTGTAAACCTCTATCATGTCACCCCGCAGTCAACGTTTCTCCAAGCTAAAGAGCCCCAAGCATTTTAACCTTTCTTCATAGGGAAAGTCTTCCAAACCTTTAATCATTCTAGTTGCCCTTTTCTGGATTTTTTCCAATGCTATAATATCCTTTTTGAGGTGCAGTGACCAGAATTGTACACAGTATTCTAAATGAGACCGCTCCATCAATTTATACAGGGGCATTATGATACTGGCTGATTTGTTTTCAATTCCCTTCCTAATAATTCCCAGCATGGCGTTGGCCTTTTTTATTGCAATCGCACACTGTCTTGACATTTTCAGTGAGTTATCTACCACGACCCCAAGATCTCTCTCTTGGTCAGTCTCTGTAAGTTCACACCCCATCAACTTGTATTTGTAGCTGGGATTCTTGGCCCCAATGTGCATTACTTTGCACTTGGTCACACTGAACCTCATCTGCCACATTGACGCCCACTCACCCAGCCTCAATAGATTCCTTTGGAATGCCTCACAATCCTCTCTGGTTCTCACCACCCTAAACAATTTAGTGTCATCTGCAAACCTGGCCACTTCACTGCTTACTCTTAACAAGTTAAAGAGCATGGGACCCAGTACTGAGCCCTGCAGCACCCCACTACTTACCGTCCTCCACTGCGAAGATTGCCCATTTATACTCACTCTCTGTTTCTTATTAATTAGCCACTTTTTGATCCACAAGAGGATCTCTCCTTTTACTCCATGACTCTTGATCTTATTAGGGAGCCTTTGATGAGAAACTTTATCAAAAGCTTTCTGGAAGTCAAGGTAAACATTTATTGAGTCCCCTTTGTCCACATGTTTGTTCACCCCCTCAAAGAACTCTAACAGGTTAGTGAGGCAAGATCTTCCCTTACAGAACCCATGCTGAGTCTTCCTCAATAACTTGTGTGCATCAATGTGCCTACTCAGTCTGTCCCTGATAATAGTTTCTACCAACTTTCCCGGTATTGAAGTCAGACTGACAAGCCTGTAATTTCCCGGATCTCCTCTGGAACCCTTTTTAAAGATAGGTTGACTTGAAAACCCAATGGGGTCACCATGAGTTAGCTCAGACTTGATGACCCTTTCCACGCCCCCCACCCCCCAAGGAGAAGAACTATGAGCCGGGAGAGGAACCAAGGGGAAGAAACACAGGCAAGTGGGTAAGAAGGGATGCGTGTCCTCAAATGCCTTCCATTTGTTACATCAGGACCATCAGCCAGCACAGTTTCCCTGTCTGATATCTCCATGGCCTACTAGGAGAATAGTTCACAGAAAGAAATCCCATCGCACCAAATACTTCCCTGTCTGTTTTGCTCCTGCGATCTCTGCTGTCCCAGTGGCAAAACCCAGCCCCTGTGCCCGCCTCTCCTTCATCCATGGCTCTTTCCACCTGTTGAATGTTTACTGTCCTCCCACCAACCCTCCAAATACTCCCCCAGAAAGAAAGTGGACAAAGGAAGCTGATGTCAAGCCCTGTCCTTCTATTGTCTACTCTCCACCTGTTCTTTGTGCTCCTCAGCCAAGCAGAAAGGCTTCTGGGACACACAGGATGCTGACGCCCTTGCAGGGTTTTAAAATAAAGCAAACCTCAATGGATTTCTTTCTTTAAAAAAGAAAAAAGCAGATGCATAACCATTTGGATGGTTTTAGGTGTGTCATGTAATTCAACCTCCATACCCGAAAATGAAAACAAAACGTACCTCGCATTGGATATTACTTCCAAAAGCCATCTCCGGCAGTGGGTTACCCATTCGGAGAAAACATTTCATGCCGACAGGCATCTCTCTGGGCACCACCCTGGAGCCAGGATTGCATGATACTCTCTTTCCTCATCTCTCAGCTGAAGATGCCTTAATAGGAGGATGGATTTCTGACCCAGCCCATCTGCCATTGTAGCGAATGTTGAAGAAGAAGAAGAAGGAGGAAGAAGGAAGAAGGAGAAGGAGAAGGAGAAAGAGAAAGAGAAGGAGAAGGAGAAGGAGAAGGAGGAGAAGAAGAAGAAGAAGAAGAAGAAGAAGAAGGAGAAGAAGGAGAAGAAGGAGAAGAAGGAGAAGAAGGAGAAGAAGGAGAAGATGATGATGATGGTGATGATATTGGATTTATATCCCGCCCTCCACTCCAAATCTCAGAGTCCCAGAGTTGCTCACAATCTCCTTTACCTTCCTCCCGCACAACAGACACCCTGTGAGGTGGGTGGAGCTGAGAGGGCTCTCCCAGCAGCTGCCCTTTCAAGGACAACTCCCGCAAGAGCTATGGCTGACCCAAGGCCATTCCAGCAGGTGCCAGTGGAGGAGTGGGGAATCAAACCCGGTTCTCCCAGATAAGAATCCACACACTTAACCACTACACCAAACTGAGAAGAACCTGAGAGACATGGACCGATTTTGCACTAGGGCTTGTTCCGGGTTGAGAGACCCTTTTTGTCCCCAGTGCTTCTCTCCATTTTTGCACAAGCTGCCCTGGAACTGCGAGCTGGCGTGCTGCTTTTCGGCAGCAAGCAGAAACCGCTTGTAAGAGGCTCTCGCTTGCTGCGGAAAAGCAACGCACCAACTTGCAGCTCCGGGGCAGCTTGTGCGAAAATGGAGAGAAGCACCAGGAGCAAAAGGGCTCTCCACCCGGAACAAGCCTAGTGCGAAATCGGTCACATGATGTTTTGCTAACTGTAGCACATCAACTGGATAATATCTCAGGGTTACAGAGGGAGCTCCTCTTGAGAACGCTGAAGGTTTCACTGTAGTGTTGCACCCTCAGAGCCATTCAAGACTAGCAAAGGAGGTGAGGGGAAGTCGAGATGGCATTTAAAGATTTAAAAAGTGGGGAGGGCACAAATCCAAAGGAACTTGGCCTCCCCACCCCCACCTCCAAAGCCAATTACATGTGCGGCATCTGTCAGCAAATTCAGATTTCCAAATGTTCATCTCACATTGAAACAATAAAGCAATTGTTTCGATGCATACTCACATTAAGGCTCGCTCTGTGTAAACCACCATGCTCTAACCCCCACTTTTAGTGGGTTTGTGATGACTAGTGATATGTCATTGGAAATGTATTAATCCTGACCCACTTGACATCCATTCAAAAGCCTCAAGAAGGCTCTGAGTCCAAACAAAATTATTCCCAACGTTTGAGAGAAATAATTTTTTAAAACCTTCTTATCTTACAGTTTATTCTGGGCCCTTGCTGTATGGTTTAGTTTTCACAGGTAACAGAAGGTGGTGAGAGGGAAGAAAGACAGTAAACTCTGTCAGTTTGTGCATAACAGGGTCATTGTCCAACCAGCACAGCCAACCCATTTTCATACCGAACAATATTTTCTCAATTGGCATTTTTGTGCTATGCGTTTCCGCTTTCTGACAGTCTTTACACCACCTTCCTTGCTGGCAGCTGGCAGATCATGGGGGGCCAGAATCAGCAGTCCCACACAGCTCATTTCAGATATGCACAAACTACTTGAGGCCAGCCATCTGACAGGCAAGCCTGCTGAAGCTGCAGTGATGTCTGCAGCACAACTGGGATGCCATCTAACCCACCTCCTAGTGAATGCCTCACCTGAGGGGAACTTCAGAAGGCAGATGTATCCCCAAGACCATTAAGCGGCTGACAGTTCCTACCCATCTGTAGATCTAGGAATAACACTGTCAACAGCTCCAGTGACAGTAAATACCAGGGGTGGCCAAACTTGCTTAACATAAGAGCCACACAGAATAAACACCAGATGTTTGAGAGTTGCAAGACATGAACATCAGATGAGGAAGGAAGGAAGGAAGGAAGGAAGGAAGGAAGGAAGGAAGGAAGGAAGGAAGGAAGGGAGGGAGGGAGGGAGGGAGGGAGGGAGGGAGGAAGGAAGGAAGGAAGGAAGGAAGGAAGGAAGGAAGGAAGGAAGGAAGGAAGGAAGGAAGGAAGGAAGGAAGGAAGGAAGGAAGGAAGGAGAAGAAGAAGAAGAAGAAGAAGATTTTGGATTTATATCCCGCCCTATACTCGGAATCTCAGAGTCTCAGAGCGGTCACAATCTCCTCTACCTTCCCCGCCCCCCCCCACAACAAACACCCTGTGAGGTAGGTGGGTCAGGCCAAACAAGGGTTCCAACAGCTTCTCATTCTTGTTGTGTTCCCTATCCTGGATGGCCCAGGCTAGCTCACTCGCCTCAGATCCTGGAAACAAAGCAGAGGTGGCCCTGGTCAGAGGAAGTCCAGGGTCGCAACACAGAGGGAGGTAATGGCAAACCACCATCTCTTGCTCTCTTGCCTTGAAAGCCCTACAGGTGACTAGACAGCACTTTCTACCGCCACTTGATGCATAGTCATGTCCCCCTTTTTATTAATCACTTTAAAAAGGACATTGACAGTTCAGCCTTCAGCATATCTACCAATGCAGAGCTTGAGTGGGTGGTCAGTCTCTCTGCAGAGAAGAGAAATTCCCAAAGAAAAGATCCAACTCCAAAGAGCTGAGAGCATAGCAACTGCCCAAGAGTCCATAACAACAGTGCCAGCACCTACCAATCACAGAGCAGTGTGCCCATGACACCTCCCCCCACATCAGCCGCCTATGGAAACAGTGAAGCCATGCATGTTGACCCTGGTATGCCTCTGTGGCATCACCCTATCCCTATCCACAGGGATGGCAACAGGGCCAACCATACCCTCCAATACCCCTCCACCCCCCATGGCAGATAGGAAGCCCTTCCCATGCAAAAGCTCAGATCCCACAGGGGAAATAATATGCCGAGGAGCTGCTTTGTTTGGTTTTGGGCAAGGCAAGGAAATCACAGATGCTAGGACAGCATGTTCACTTCTTTTCCCACTATTCATTTAAAAGAGACAAGTCTCTAGCCCTTTTCATTGTGGAAAAAGAAGAGGAAAGGTGTGTCTCTGCAATGAAAAGGGCTCCATGTTTGCCTTTTTTAATTAAAGCTGGAACTTCAGAAAACCAGACCGATGGATTGCTATAACATTACAATGCTATAGCTCTCTCTCTCTCTCTCTCTCTCTGTCAGTTACTGATTGTTTTACATGAAAAAAAGATCCCCAGCAGTGCAGGGAGGAAGTGGCTGTTGGGGGCAACTGGAGCCGAGAACATTGTGTTGATGTGACGTCTTAGACATAGTGTAATTCTGGAATTTTAGATGTATTTTAATTCTGGAATTTAAATTGTAGTTTTATTGTAATTTATAAACTGTACTAGATTTTATTGTGTCGTTCCACCCGAAGCCCTGTTTTTCAGGGAAGAAGGAGGAGGAGGAGGAGGATAGAAGAGGGAGAAAACCCCATTTCCAAAATGCAGCAAAGCCGGGCCAAATAGCTGGTATGGAAGTGACCACGGTCCTATCCAGTGCACAGTGAGCGACCACTATCCTCAGTGAGGGCCAGGAGCTTTTCAGTCCGGGCCCTGACCTTGTGGAACACCCTGCCAGTTACACCCTGGGGCCCTGTGGGATCTTTTACAATTCTGCAGGGCCTGTAAAGTAGAGATGTTCCACCAGGCTTCTGGTGGAAGTGACAGTTGCCAAGCTGGCATCCCCCTCCTCCGCCTTTTTGAGGAGGGTCCCCTGCACCCCCTCCCCGCGCAGTGTCCAAGAAGCAGGAATAGTAGAACTTTAAAATGACACCATTGGGGTCTGCAATCTCTTTTTAAATTAACTGGTTCTATTGATTTATCGGTGTATGTATTTTTAATCACTGTTGTACGTTGCCTAGAGCCTGGCATCGTCCAGGATGGGGCGATGCATCAAGCCAAATAAATAAACCATCATCATCACCATCAACATCATCTGCCATCTGAGACACAGGTGACCTGGTTGGGGCTTAAAGCATACTTAAGAGAGCTGTGATTGTTGCAGAATTAGCAAAATCCTAAGAGACAGGTGAAGCTGAGTAGCCGTGTTAGTGTGTCTATAGCAGTAGGAAAGTTTTGAGCAAGAGTCCAGTACCACCGTAAAGACTGCCGCAAATGTTGTGCTGCTACGACTGGACTCTTGCTTAGGGTGGCCAGACCGTCCCGGTCTCCCGGGATATTCCCGGTTCTGGCCACCCAATCCCGGCTCCTGGGCTGCCTATACCGGGACCATTAAAGGTCCCGATTTAGCCAGCCCCGGAGGCGGTGGGCCGCGGGCGCCGGCGGGGAAGGCGGCGAGTGAGGGAGGGAGCGTCCCTGCGCCTGCGCAGGGCCCCTGTGCACGCGCAGGGACGCTCCCTCCCTCCCTCGCCGCCTTCCCCGCCCGCGCGCGGGGCCGGCAGCGGTGGCGGAGGCCTCTCCGCGGCCTCCGCTGGTCGCTGGAAGCCCTCCAGAGTCTCTGGAGGGCCTCCAGGGACCAGCGGAGGCCGCGGAGAGGCCGCGGAGCAGCCGGCGCTGGTCCCGGAAGGCCTTCCAGAGACTCTGGAGGGCCTTCCGGGACCAGCGCCGACCAGCGAAGGCCTCCCCGCGGCCTCCGCTGGTCCCTGGAGGCCCTCCAGAGTCTCTGGAGGGCCTCTAGGGACCAGCGGAGGCCGCGGGGAAGCCGCGGAGCACCCGGCGCTGGTCCCGGAAGGCCTTCCAGAGCCTCTGGAAGGCCTTCTGGGACCAGCGCCGGCCAGCGAAGGCCTCCCCGCGGCCTCCGCTGGTCCCTGGAGGCCCTCCAGAGTCTCTGGAGGGCCTCCAGGGACCAGCGGAGGCCGCGGGGAAGCCGCGGAGCACCCGGCGCTGGTCCCGGAAGGCCTTCCAGAGCCTCTGGAAGGCCTTCCGGGACCAGCGCCGGCCAGCGAAGGCCTCCCCGCGGCCTCCGCTGGTCCCTGGAGTCAGTTATAGCAACATGATATCGCCTGTCTCTTCAAATCTCACAAGTTTAGCAGGGTGAGTGTTTGGATGGGAGACCACCAAGGAAGGCTCTGCAGAGGAAGGCAATGGCCAGCCACCTTTGCTTCTTCCACACCTTGAAAGCCCCTGGCTGGGGTCACCAATAAGTCAGCTGCTCCTGACAGCACTTAGCACAGACACACAAGCAGGGCTGGTACTTAGATGGGAGACCACCAAGGAAGACTCCGCAGAGGACGGCAATGGGCCAACTACCTCTGCTTCTCCCTTGCCTTTGTAGCCCCTGGCTGAAGTCACCGTGAGTCAGCTGTGACTTGACAGCATTTTGCACACACACACACAAACAGCCCTGGTACTTGGAAGAAAGACCACCCAGAAGGACTGTGCAGAGACCTGCAATGGGCCAACCACCTCTGCTTCTTCTTTGCCTTGAAGCCCTTGGATGGTCTCACCATAAGTCAGCTGCGACTAGACAGCACTTACGTACAAACATACATACTGGGGGGAAATCCAATTTATAATTGGTCTGGATTACTAAAAGTGTGTGTGTATGTGTGCATGTGAGAGAGAGGGAGGAGGGGAGGGGGGAGAGAGAAAGGGGGAGGGGGGAAGAGAGTGCGGGGAGGGAGAGATCCTGACTTTCAACTCCCTTCTTTGATCTTACCTTCAGAGAAAATAGCAACTTATTCTCTTAATGGTGTAAAGATACTAGGGTGGTAACATTTCTCCATCCTTATTTCCTTCCCCTGGGACTGAAAAACTGCAATTATAATTTTTTGCCCTCATAAACCGTGTACTTTTTATTTTTATTGGCACATTGTGGCGGGCAGCCTTCCGATAGATTCCCACCCACCCTTCGCTAATCAGCCTGGAGAACATTCTTGGCTGTAATTAAAGCCCCTGCGAAAGGCCTCTTGGTGCTCACTTGTCTCTCCGCTTTCACGGTGCCCCCAAATGCCCCCCTACATCAAATGGAGAGGAGTACCATAGGGGACAGACTTCCTGTCAACTCTCAGAGCCATTATACTAGTGTGTCTTCCGTATAGCCACACAACCAGCAAGCATGTTGCATCCCCAAGGCAAGTATGTCCAGAGGAAGAAAGGGAAACAGCCCTCAGAGAATGAGATATGAAAAGAGCAGAGGAGAGGAATGCAAATAAGCTCCTAATTTTTGTATTGATATACTCAGTTAAGGGATATGGGCTTTTTATCTGATTACATATAGCAGGGGTGGCCAATGGTAGCTCTCCAGAAGTTTTTTGCCTACAACTCCCATCAGCCCCTGCCATTGGCCATGCTGGCTGGGGCTGATGGTATTTGTAGGCAAAAAAACATCCGGAGAGCTACCGTTGGCCACCCCTGACATATACTAACCCACCTCCCAGTATATTTTAAGGTAACTTTTTTTCTAATGACAAACTAGAATGTATTTCTCTTTTAGAACAGTGTATCAGAATATTTTGGGGTTTTGTACTGACATACTCAAAAAGGGATATTGGCTGTTTATCTTATTACATATACTAACCCATCTTCCACTATATTCTAATGTATTCTTTTCTTCTAATGGCAGGCTATAATGTTGCTATAACTTCTTGAGATACTAATGCCCTCCATTTAAACCCACAACTAAGAAGCCAGAATGACACTCAGATTTATGGCACTTCAGACCTATGACATGTCTGCTTTTTATCACCCTCCACTACTGTTACAGTCCAGTTAACAATACTAAACAAACAAACACAGACCCCAATTTGTGATTCTTTTAATCAGCTAAAAACATTCCCATGACTCTACATACCAACTCACTGCCCACTTTCTCTGTATTTAAAGATGGCTTGCCATTCCATTTTGTCTGATGAAGTCTGCTTAAAGCATACGAAAGCTTACATTCTGAATAAAACTTAGTTGGTCTTAAAGGTGAAACTTGTCTACTGCTTTGTTCTAATTTCTATGATGTTTTCAGCATCACAAGGCTGTGTGAATATCCAGGAGTTTAATCCTGTGGGTACCTGCAGGGTCCATGACTTGAGTAATACAAGATTTAGCATTAATGTCTCTATTAGGCATTGATTTGTCTACTTCATTTAGACTGGGGTGTCAATGGTGTAGCCCAAGGGCCAAATCAAGCCCCCAAAGAGCTTCTATCAGGCCTGCAAGAAACTCATTGTCATTTGCTTCTTTCTCTCTCTCTGGCTTCCTTCTGCATCACAGCTTGCTTTGACAGGCTGGCTTAATCACACAGGAGCCACAAAGCAAAGCCTCTGTTTTCTCCATTGGCTGACCAGCACATGAAAGCAACTTATGTACAAATGCTCACAATGCTCAGCCATTTCATGTTTTCCCCTGGGTTTCAGGCTCAAAGCATTGACCATGAGAGTTTTGTGATGAATGTCATTAAATCAAAAGTAAGTTTGCAGCTTACAAACACACACCTGAACAGCATACTCAAGATTGCTACAGAACAGACATTGTCGCTAGGTTTTGATGCAATAATTCAGAACAAGAGGTTATCAAAAAGTGCTAAATAAACAAAATATTGCAGAATTCCTAATCTTTTAGCATATTTTAAGTTTTTTTAAAAAAAAATTAATTGTGTTTGTCTATGTCCATTATAAAGTTTATATTTCCAAAGCTGGTGTTACATTTTATGACATACATGGCCTGACCCAACAAAGTCACATTTATGTCAGATCTAGCCTTCATAACAAATGAGTTTGATGCCCCTGATTTAGACCCTGCCTGTGGGGTCCCAAAGTTGTTTACATCATTCTCTTCTTCTCCATTGCATCTTCACAACAGTCCTGTGAGACAGGTAAGGCTGAGGGGGTACAACTGGCCCATAGTCTCCCAATGAGCTTCCATAGCAGTGTAGGGATTCAAACATGGGTCTCTTTGCTCCTAGCTGGATGTTCTAACCACAGAAATACAATCTATAAGAATCAAAGGGACTGACTTGCCAGTGATAACAATGGGGAACTCAATGTACTGTACTGCCTGATATGCAGAGCCCTTTTTGTAGCAGGAACTCCTTTGCATATTAGGCCACACAACCCCTGATGGAACCAATCCTCCTGGAGCTTACAGTATATCCTGCACTAAGAGCCCTGTAAGCTCTTGGAGGGCTGGCTCCATCAAGGGTGTGTGACCTAATATGCAAAGGAGTTCCTGCTACAAAAAAAGCTGTGATGATATATGTTGATTGCTCCCAGCCCATTTATTTGAGAGTCATTCTGTCCACTCACCCACACTGTACATCTGGTAAAGGAAGTTGTTTCGCGAAACTGATGATGTCACAACAAGCCAGTTAGGGAGAAGTCCTGTGAAGTGTTCCCCGGTTTCTGGCTCCAGGGTTCTGGGCTCAGTCCAAATAAGAAGTAGCCCCTGCAAAAGGAAAACAACGTAAAAGCCAACATAATACAGAACTTTATAATGGTTTCTGTGTCATCAAAGGGGAAAATAATCATTGCAACCCAATGACAATCAAAAGGCAAATTACAAAATAACATTATTTCCTATCAATTATGGAAAAACTTTTGTTGGTTTTTATACCAGGATCTGATTTAAAAGCATATAAAAAAGAAGAAGATGGTATTGGATTTATATCCCGCCCTATACTCTGAATCTCAGAGTCTCAGAGCGGTCACAATCTCCTTTACCCACCCCCCCACAACAGACACTCTGTGAGGTAGGTGGAGCTGAGAGAGCTCTCACAGCAGCTGCCCTTTCAAGGACAACTCCTGCAAGAGCTATGGCTAACCCAAGGCCATTCCAGCAAGTGCAAGTGGAGGAGTGGAGAATCAAACCCGGTTCTCCCTGATAATAGTCCGCACACTTCACCACTACAACAAACTGGCTCTCTACTAAAAAGTCGTGTTTACCATGTGATCTGCTCCCTCCACCCCTTGTCACGTGATCATTTGGGTGGGAATGGAGTTTGAAGCTCTGTTGTCTCCAGGGGCAGGGAGAGCACAGCTGTAGATTCTAGAAGCTTCTAGAAAACTCCTCAGCGTCAGGCCTGCTCTGAAGCAGCCCCCCACGTGGGAGTGCACAGAGGACACGATGAGGAACCAGCCTCTCAACAAAGTTAAACCAGTTCTTAGAATTTTTTCTTATTGGCCTTAATGGAACTGACTGCCCAATCCACATCCCAGCTCAGATATTTGGGTTTAAATCCAGTTCAATCTCATGGAAGTGAACAAGGTCTAAACCCAAAGAATTTAAGCACCATGTAAACTGGAATAGCTTTCAGTTTAAATCCAATGCACAGCCCTGATTCTGTATGTGTTTATTCAGGACAATGCTCTACACAGTACCCCTTCACTGGAGCCTTGCTCCCAGTAAGAGTGGTGCAGAGTGGTAAAGCTGCAGCACTGCAGTCCAAGCTCTCTGCTCACAATCTAGTTCAATCCCGGCAGAAGCTGGGTTCAGGCAGCCAGCTCCTGGTTGACTCAACGTTCCATCCTTCTGAGGTCAGTAAAATGAGTACCCAGCTTGCGGGAGGTAAAGTGTAGATGGCTGGGGAAGGCAATGGCAAGGGAAAGGAAAGGTCCCTGGCAAACCACCCCGTAAAAAGTCTGCTGTGAAAACATCATGATGCGATGACACCCCAGAGTTGGAAACAACTGGTGCTTGCACAGGGGACTACCTTTACCTGTTTTTCCTTCCAGAGATGCATAAAACACGGCTCTGAGGGATCAGAGCAGGCTCCAGACTGTCTGGCATCACATGGAAAACTATGGTGCCCCCTGCGCACTGATAACATCACTGAGTCACGTAGGGGCATCCAGTTGGGCGTATCCAGAAGGCCAGCACCCTAGGCAGTCACCTAGTTTGCCTAGTGGCAGGGCCAGCCCTGTGTGGAATCACAAACCAGCGTGCTGTCAGAGTCATTCTTCTCAGTAGCCCCCCACACATTGCACTGAAGAGACATACATCTTGCTGGGACATGAACGCACTCTATTTGTAAGAATTAGTCGACACCCATTCACAACACTAATAGAACTGGGGGTCAGTTCGCAGGGCCAATGAGGGCGCTAAATCAGCTGCGCATGTGTCGAATGTAGAATAACAAAGAAAAGTCAATTGTACACCATACATAGAGTGTGCAGGCATTCGTTGTATAGTAGCATAATTGTGTGTGTGTGTGTGTGTGTGTGTAATTTGTTCACCCGGCTTTGCATTATTAGAATTAAAATGTCTTTGCTTTCCTTCCCTAACTGTGTCAGTTTCATTCAAGCACTGGGTTTAACCAAATCGCGCACAAGAGTTGCCCCATTCTTTATGCATGGAAGTGTGAATAGGGTGATGATGAGGACAATAAGAAGAATCTCAATAGGAAGATCCCATTTGGTTTTCTGATTTGGAGGCAGTTTCCTTCAGAGATGGGATGTGTGTCAGAGAGAGATTTGGGGAATGTTATTGACTTCATTTATAGCAAAACCCTCCCCCCCCTTTATCCTGTGAGGTAGGTTGGACTGAGAGTGCACTACCGGCCCTGGGTCACCCCGAAAGCTTCCATGGTAGAGTGGGGATTTGAACCTAGCTCTCCTGGATCCTAGTTGGGCACTCAGACCACTACAACACTCTGTCTCTCCAGGGGAAACAGGTTCCAGGACTCATTGGGAAAGTTAACCTCTCCATCCCAAAGAACATAAGAAGAGCCCTGCTGGACTAGACCATCTAGTCCAGCATCCTGTCTCACACAAGGGCCAACCAGCTCCTCTGGAGGGCCAACAACAAAGCAAAGAAGCCAAGGGCTTCATAGGAACATCAGAAGAGCCCTGCTGCATCAGAGCAGTAGTCCATCTAGACCAGCCTCCTGTCTCACACAGTAGCCAACCAGCTCCTTTGGATAAGCAAAAGCAGGGCACAGAGGCAAGACCTTCCTCTGATGCTGCCTCTTGGCACTGGGATTTAGAGCTTTACTGCCTCTATGGAGGTTCCCTTTAGTCCCCCAAGGCTAGCAGCCACCCTTAGACCTGCCCTCCATGAATCTGTCCAGTCCCCTTTTAAAGCTGTCTGTGCCTGTGGCCACCAGGAAATCCTCTGACAATGAATTCCTCAGCTTTATCACTGGTTCTGCAAAGTCCTTCTGGAAGGGCTAGAAATACAAACAAGCCAACAAGGAGTCTGGGAGTCAAATAGGGTAGCAAAGAGGCAATTCCCAAAGAGGCCGCAAAAGAGCTGGAATTGACTAGTCAGAGTCTAGCCTAAGAGCTGGAATTGACTAGCCAGAGTTTTGGGTAAGAGCTGGAATTGACTAGCCAGAGTCTTGCCTAAGAGCTGAAATTGACTAGCCAGAGTTTTGGGTAAGAGCTGGAATTGACTAGTCAGAGTCTTGCCTAAGAGCTGAAATTGACTAGCCAGAGTTTTGGGTAAGAGCTGGAATTGACTAGCCAGAGTCTTGCCTAAGAGCTGGAATTGACTAGCCAGAGTCTTGCCTAAGAGCTGAAATTGACTAGCCAGAGTTTTGGGTAAGAGCTGGAATTGACTAGCCAGAGTCTTGCCTAAGAGCTGGAATTGACTAGCCAGAGTCTTGCCTAAGAGCTGAAATTGACTAGCCAGAGTTTTGGGTAAGAGCTGGAATTGACTAGTCAGAGTCTTGCCGAAGAGCTGAAATTGACTAGCCAGAGTCTTGGGTAAGAGCTGGAATTGACTAGCCACTGGTGGAAGTCGCAGGCTTACCTCTGGCAATCCAGCGTCGAAGGGCCAAACGTTGGGAATCCGCAAGCGGCTATTGATTGTGGAGTGGGTGGGTGTGATTGATTCAGACTGAGCTGTGCTTCTCCCTTCTGCCCCCCCCCTTCTTTCCTCCCAGGAGGGAAGGAGGCCAGCGGATAATGAACACACGCCCCCTTCCCTGCTCAGAGCTGGCCTAATCCGAAAACTCAAGTGCCCGTAAGTAAAACTTCATGGAGGGGGGGAAAGTTATTGGAAGTGACAAATGCAGGGTGACAAATAATCAATAAAAGCCCCAGTTCGACATCCTTCATTGTTTTCTGGCGCTAACAGCAAGTAATGAAACCTCGGCAGGGAGAGCGAGGAGGGGGCGACAGAAGGGGGAGCCCCCCCCCACCAGGGGACCTTCTGTGGGGGAGACCCGGGCTCCAGCAGGCGGATTAATGGCCTCCCCTCCTAGGCAGATCTGGTCCTCTCATCACCCTTAATTAAAATCATTCTTGTAAAAATAGCTTCGGATGGTGGGGCTTTCCCTCCATAAACCAGAAACCGGGGGGGGGGGGGATATGTAGCACTAAACACAGTGACTCACCAATGCTATCTGCTGACTGGTTCCCTGAGTGATCAAATGTCAGATTAAAGTTTTTCTTTGACATTTGCCGAAAGCAAATGGCTTCGGAATAACTACTGTGAGTCTTTGCTGGGGGGGGGGGGGGGGGGGTGTTCGATGAAGCCGGATCCCCAGAAGTTCTCCTGCGCAGGGCCCCCGACTAAAGGGAAAGTGAGCGCGCGAAGAATCCTCTCCCACGGCGAAGAAGAAGATGACGAAGAAGAAGATGATGATGATAACGACGACGACGATGATGATGATATTGGATTTATACCCGCCCTATACCCTGAATCTCAGAGCGGCTCACAATCTCCTTTACCTTCTTCCCACGCATCAGACACCCTGTGAGGTGGATGGAGCTGGAGAGGGCTCTCACAGCAGCTGCCCTTTCAAGGACAACCTCTGCCAGAGCTGTGGCTGACCCAAGGCCATTCCAGCAGCTGCAAGCGGAGGAGTGGGGAATCAAAAACCCTGTTCTCCCAAATAAGAGTCCGCACACTTCACCACCGCACCAAACTGGCTCTGTGGGTTTCCTCGCAGCATTTGTCTGTGCACCTGAGTGAATCTGTCCCGAAGGCTGCGATCCTAAACCCGCTTCCTGGGAGGCAACAGTGCAATCCTAAACAGAGCGACACGCTTCTGGCTCCATTCAAGTCGGCGGATTTAGAAGGCGGTAACTCAGACCCTCGCCTCTATAGTCCAGGCTATTCCGATCTTGTCAGATCTCGGAAAGGAAGCGGGGTCGGGCCTGGTCAGTGTTAGGACAGGAGACCCCCAAGTAATCCCAAGGTCCCATTGCAGGGGCAGGGCAAAACTACCTCCGAACTTCTCTTGCCTTGAAAACCCCAAGGGGTCGCAAAGCCAGCTGGGACTGGTGGGGAAAACAAACCAGCCTCCCCGCCCTCTCTCCCTCCCGCCTGCTTAAGAACTCCACTGTAAATTCCAATTACTCTACCTATCAGTCTTACCAGCTGCCAGGCACAGGTCTTACCAACTGCTTGAATCCAATCTAACCCAGGACTTTTTTTTTTTTTAAATCAGGAACTGCTTTGCTTGTTAGGCCACGCTCCCCTGATGCACCAGTCCTCCAAGAGCTTACAGGGCTCTTAGTACAGGGCCTACTATAAACTTCAGGAGGATTGGCTACATTAGGGGGCGCGGCCTAATAGGCAAAGGAGTTCCTGATACAAAAAAAGCCCCATCCCTCGGTTATACTTATGCATCTTGACTCCAGTTGTGCTGTTAGGGAGATGGAGAGAGGAAGGGATGAGCCAATGCTGGGAAATGCCAAAAGGGACCAGCCAGGAGGGAAATGCCAACGGATCTCCACTTTAGGAAGAGGTTTTCCTCCAGGCCAGACTGGCCCAGGGATCCTGGAGGTCCCCGCCCCCCCGCTTTGTTCTGGGCATACAGCAGGGGTCACTAGGAGAGGGAAGGGTAGCTGTAAATGTCCTGCGTTGTGCAGGGGGGGGGGGGCGTCTAGATTTCCTTCGAGGTCTGTTCCAAGGGTAGGTGTTTTTAATTGGTGTCATGCGCCTTGAATCTCAGCGAGAAAGGCGGACTACGAGACGGCTGGGATTTATCGCCAAGCAAACATTTCAGAATGGGGACCGCCAAAGAGCCCGTGGCCAAAAATTGACTCAAAGGAAAGCACCGGGAGGACCATGGATGTCCCCCTGACCCCAACAAGGCAGCTGCGCGTTTCTGGGCGCTCCCCACCTGGACGGCCCGCAGTGGTAGCCGGGCCTCCCTAGCCGGTGGGGCGCCGTTCCCAGGGCTCAGCCAAGTCCCGGAAGGCTCCTCCTTCCACCCTGGGCCTCTGTCCCTTCAGGGTGGTTGCCGCGTAAACCCGGCGGGGTGGGAGAGCGCGGCGTTGCCTGGGCCCCTTGGCGACCGACCCTGGGGTGTCACCGCGCATTAAGTTCTGATCGATCACCTCGCAGAGCCTTCGGGAAGTCGGGGCGCTGCTCCAGGGCCGCTTCCTCGCCGGGGCTGGGGCTTCGGAGGGGCGTGCGTGAAGCGCGGTGGCACATAATCGATAGGGAGGGCTCAGCTGTCACGGATCCTAACGGGGCTTCCGAGGGAAGCCGTAACGCGATGTGGCATCCCGAAGTTTGGGAATGGGCCGTCTGGAGGTGGGGAGGGTCTGCCAGCCAGTGGAGAGATGGAGAGGCCGCCGCAGGGCCGGGGGAGCGCAGAGCCACGATTCGACTTTCCCCTTTCCATCCCCCTCCCCTTTTCTCCCCCTGGGGCGGGCGCATCGAGGCCCCCCAGCGCCAAGAGCTTGCTGCTTCGATTCCACCCAACTTCTGGGTCTGCATCCACATAGGTTACCGCCGCGAATGGCCGCTGACATTCGCCAAGAGATCTGGAGGTCTCCGGAGGTGCAACGACATTCCAGGCCGGGGCAGTGCATCCCGCCTTCAACCACCCCCCACCCCAAGCGCTGAAGGTGCTGCCCTGGAGTGGGAACACTCCCCCCCCCCCGTTTGCTTTCAGTCACCCCGTCTTCCAAGAAGAGCTGCGCTCCTAAGCAAAGTCGCTAGAGCGCAAGCTCCAGTAAACTCACCAGGACTAAGTTGAGAACCTAAGAGTAGCCATGTTGGATAAGGCCAGTGTGGCCCGTCCAGTCCAAAGTTCTGTATGTGTCGCACAGTGGCCAAAACCCAGGTGTCATCTGGAGGTCCACCAGTGGAACCAGAGCTCCAGAAGCCCTCCTACAGCTGCCCCTCTCCAGCACCAGAGCATCACTGCCCCAGACAGTGTTCCATTGCGGCTAAGAGCCACTGATGGACTTCTACTCCAAATGTTGAGCCAATCCCCCTCTTGAAACGGTCTGTGCTTGTTGTTGCCACCACTTCCTGCCGTCAGTGAATGCCACGTGTTAATGACTCTTCGGGTGAAGGACTTCTCTTCCTCTGCTCTAAGCCTCCTGCTCATAACTTTCAGCAAGTGCCCGCGAGTTCTTGCACCTTCTTTCTCTACCTTCTGTGTCAAATGCACAATGCTGTAGACCTCCCCCGCTAAGCACGCTTAAGATAGGGCTCTTTGGGCGTCTAGGCAGAGCAGGAGGTCTCTGGGGGATCCCAGAAGGATCTTTTTCCCCACTTCCGATTTGATTTCCCCAACACTTTCATCTCCCTGGAATTTGAGACGCTTCCAGGTAAGGAAAGGGGTTTGGAAACCCCAGTTAAACTCGAGGGGAAGCCCCCCCCCCCCGTTTCTCTACTGTTCCTTGGGCCAGGGTCGTGTAGTGGTTCGGGTGTCGGGGTAGGATCTGGGAGACTCAGAATCGAATCCTCCCTCTGTCAGGGAAGCCTGCCGGGTGACCTTGGGCCAGTCACACACTCTCTGCCTAACCCACCTGGCAGGGTTGTTGTGAGGATGAAATGGAGGACGGAAGAAGGCTGGAAGCCGCTCTGGGTAGAAATGAATTGAACACCTGAACTACTGGCTGGTTTCTTGAAGAGGACCTGCAGGACTAGAAAGTTCCGTTCTCACAATCCCCAGCCCGGCCGCTGACTGGGGTGGGGGTGGGGCAGGGGCAACTTCTCAGCCCTGCCCTCTATGCTGAAGATGGTCGGGAGGGCGGCTACATCGGTTGAATGCCCGCCTGCTAGAGCAGGAGAGAAGAAGAAGACGACGACATTGAATTTATATCCCGCCCTCCACTCCGAATCTCAGAGCGGCTCACAATCTCTGTCTTCTTCCCCCACAACAGACACCCTGTGAGGTGGGTGAGACTGAGAGAGCTCTCACAGAAGGTGCCCTTTCAAGGACAACTCCCAGGAAAGCTATGGCTGACCCAAGGCCATTCCAGCAGGTGCAAGTGGAGGAGTGGGGAATCAAACCCGGTTCTCCCAGATAAGAGTCTGCACACTTAACCACTACACCAAACTGGAGGGGGTCAGGTGACTTGCCAGGAAATCAAAATCCTCCCCGGATACCTTGCTTTGGCAAAACCCAAAAACGTCTAAGGTGTGTGTGTAGGGGGTGGGGGGCGGGATCACCTACTGAAGGGAGGAATGGAACAGGCTGGGAGTCCAATTGCATCTGGAGCCGTTTAGCGGGATTTACTTAATTTCAGAAATTCTTCTTCTTCTTCTCCTCCTCCTCCTTCTCCTGAGACTATGGGCTGGGGAGGATGAAATAGCCACTGCCCGATCCACAAGGCTGGTGGGCCAGAGGCTGAGGCTGGGAAACCAGATCCGGACTGCGGAGCAAGTCCAGCTGAGGTCGTCCTGACCGGGCTGCCTAGGGGCCTGCCTTTAGATCCCGCGCAAAGTTTGGCGCAAGAGCCTCGCCGCCCTGGAGGGCAAGGCCAGGTGAGGCGAGGCTTCGGGGCGGGTGTAAGGTTGCTGCTGCCTTTGAAACCGAGCTCCCGTCCGCGGGGGGAGAACAGGAGCCGCCTTAATCCATAGTTAATGCGCGCTGTTCAGCGGGCACCTGGTGGTTGTTACCTGAATATTTAAAGGCACCCGTGTTCGATGAGAAATTTATGACCCGCAAGCTAGACCCAGAGGGCGGCTGGGGAACCCGAGCTCCACATTGGCCCAGGAAGGCAACTGGCGGGGGCGGATTGGCTGGGGACCTTGCTGGAAATGACAGCCATTGGATAATCGCCTTCTCTCAACTTCTGGTCTGCTCTCCGTCCTTAGGAGTGGTGGCCCCCCGAAAGGCGGGGTTCACGGGAGGTCGAACCCCCCCCCCCATTCTTCTAAGGCTGCGCCATTATTTTTTTTCCAGATCTCCCAGCAAGTGCCTTAAATGTATTTATTTAATCCATTTGTAAACCCCCCTTCTCCCCAATGGGGACTCCAAGCAATTTGCCTCGCCTTCTTCTCCCGCATTTCATCCTCACAACGACCCTGTGAGGGAAGTTAGGCTGAGATATCGTGGCTGGCCCAAGGTCACCCAGTCAGCTCGCAGGCCAGGAGTGGGGACTCGAACCGGCTCCCCCAGATAGAAACCGCAGACACTGTTAACCGCTACACTACACGGGCCAGACGCCTGGAGATTGGTGCCTGCTCTTTTCCGGGGAGACTCGTTAAAACCCCCAGCCTGATCCGTCGGAGAGACCCAACCTGAGTTATCGCACCACCCGCTGTTTCACCGCCAAGCTAGCCCATCAACCGGGGGTGGCCAAACTTGCTTAATGTGAGAGCCACTTAGAATAAATGTCAGATGTTTGAGAGCCACAGAACAGAAGGGAGGGAGGAAGATAGAGAGGAAGGAAGATGGGGAGGGAGGGAGAGGTGGAAAGAAAGTGACTTTAAATGCATTCTCCAAGCCGCTGGCTGGCTTGGCTTGGGTAGGTAATTTAAAGAGTCAAGCTCCTTCTCCAAACTGGCTGACAGGGCAGTGGGAGCTTCGTGAGCCACACAATATGTGTGAAAGAGCCACATGTGGACATATGAACATATGAAGCTGCCTTATACTGAATCGGACCCTCGGTCCATCAAAGTCAGTATTGTCTTCTCAGACTGGCAGCGGCTCTCCAGGGTCTCAAGCTGAGGTTTTTCACACCTATTTGCCTGGACCCTTTTTTGGAGATGCCAGGGATTGAACCTGGGCTTCCCAAGCAGATGCTCTACCACTGAGCCACCGTCCCTCCCCACGGCTCGGCATCCCTGCCATAAACAAACTGGGATGGCCCTTTCACACGTGACGCTGCGCCCCTGACAAAAGTGAACAGAATTACTCTCGAGTTGCTGTGAGCGGTGATAGCCCTCCCACTCTGGGCAGGCAGAACAGAAATTCAACGAATTGCTACCCAGAAATCCCCAATCGATAACCAGTCTCCCTCCCCAAGTCCATCATTGGCGGGGCTCGCCGGGCCCGCTTGGCCAGGGAGAGGCCTCGTTTTCCTGCTCCAAATTAGAGACCGTTCTACGGATGAATTTAAGAGCCCCGTGGAGCAGAGTGTTAAAGCAGCAGTACTGCAGTCCTAAGCTCTGCTCACGACCTGAGTTCGATCTCCGGCGGAAGCTGGGTTTTCAGGTAGCCGGCTCCAGGTTGACTCAGCCTTCTATCCTTCCAAGGCCGGTAAAATGAGTACCCAGCTTGCTGTGGGGGGGGGGATGGAAGTGTAGAGGACTGAGGACCACCCCGTCAAAGCCTGCCGTGAAAACGTTGTGAAAGCAACGTCACCCCAAAGTCGGAAACGACTGGTGCTTGCACAGGGGACCTTTCCTTTCCCTCCCGATGAAGGTTCAGCCTCCCTTGGGCGGGAGCCGCCGCTGCCTTTGATGGTTGATTGCCTCCACAATGGGGACCTGCAGGGGAAAGAAGAGAGGAATTGCGCGGCGGATGATCCTCGGGCGCGGACTGGAGGGAAACTGTTGCGCGGTCCTCAGACCAGAACGGTCCAGAAGTCGGAGGGGGAGGGGTGTGCGCTATGGGGAGGGGGGGCGGGCAAAAATACGTGCGCGTCTCTGTGTGTGTTGTGGAGCAGTTTCCAACACAGCTGTGCCGCCAATCGCCGTCTGGATCGCATTCAAGTTCTCTCTCTCCCGCCACTTACAGTAACACACCCTGCCAACCTTGAAGCTGTCCCCCCTTCCCCCCTCCCCAAAAAGAAGAAGAAGAAAGAGGGATTTAATGAGGCCGCCTTGAGGCTCTTCGATGATTTAGAGGATTCGCCGGAGCTGTAAAAATGACAATGGGGACATGTGTCGTGCCAGGGAGGTGAAATCCCAACCCGGGACAAAGTTGCTTCTCTTCTTGAAGGCGCGGTCATTTCCAGCGCAGGGGGGGGGGGGCACAATGGCGAGGCCGGGAGAGGGGGGGGGCTCTGATCTGCACCTCGGAGGGAGAGAGAGGGAGAGGGAGAGAGAACCGCCTGATGAAAATGGGCCTCTTGTTCTCTCGGTCACTCGATCGTCGTGTGAACCTGCCTCCTTTGCTATTCTGGGCAAGGACTGGCCGAGCCCCCACCCCCCCGCCCAGGTTTCAATACCCCCTTGAACTCCCTCCTCCCCCCCCCCCCGCCCTCTCTCCATCTCCGCCCTTGCCTTGGCTTCTTCACAACCATCGCTGGAATTCTATCGGGGCTCCGGCAGACGCCAAGGCACCCAAACCGCGCAAGGCGTCTCCCACAGCAGTGCGTGGAAATGCCCCCAGATCATTGCCCCGGCTTTCCAAAATGCCTCGGGGAGGGATGGTTCCGGGTGGGGGGAGATTGCTGGCTCGCTCAGACCGCTGTGGCCGATCCGCAACCCGCTTGAGCGGCTAGACTCGCCCTTTAAACAGTAGCGCCGCTGGATCCCGGAGTCTCTTACCGGCTTCCGTGGGGGTAGGCTACAGTCTCCCACCGCCAGACCACCATTCCAGCTACAACTCCCCAGACAGCGCCAGCAGATTGCCAGAGAAGCGGCGGGACGGTTCATTATCTCTAGGATGACCTCTAGGTGTCCGGATCCTAGATAGGGAAAGATATCCTGTAGTCTTGACTTGGAAGTACCGGTTGCGATCACACGCGCGCTAAATAATAAATACACTTTCGATCCACTTTCAAAACACTTCCCAACTGGATTTTGCCAGTTTCAGACAGTAAAATCCAGTTGGAAAGTGCAGTGAAAGTGGATTGAAAGTGCATTATTTAGTGTGTGTGATCGCAGCCACAGAGTCCCAAGTAATGCGTTTAAGGACTACGTAACCCGAATGATTCAAGACAGCTTTTCCAGGCGGCCAATAGGATAGCACTGTACAAAAAGACTCCCGATGCAAAGTTACTTGGATAAATCATTAGGGCCTACGGTCTATACTATTGTATGGAGCAGGCTGAACCGAGGCTCCTGCTGGTTGAAACCAGGATGGAGTGTGACATCGTTTAATTCAAGGGTGTCAACCATACGGCCCGGGGGCCAAATCAGGTTTCTATCAGGCCCCCGAGCAACTGATTATTGTCTGCTTCCTTCTCCCTCTCTCTTGCTTCCTTCTGCATCTCAGCTTGCTTTGCAAGGTTTGCTCAATCGCACAAGAGCTACAGAGCAAAACCTCAATTTTCTCCATTGGCTGAGGCTCCTTCCCCTCCTGGGAAGGGAGGGAAAGAGTCAAAGCTTCCTTTGCTCAGTTCCCTGGATCCCATGGGAGAGATACAAAGAAAGTACCTTTAAGGGCAAAAAGTGCTAATGTTTTAAGCAAGTTTTAAGTTGTTTTAAAAAATCTTTAGTTGTGTTTGTCTGTGTCCTTTAAAACGTTTATATCTCTGCTACCGTTTATATCTCATGGCCCGACCCGACAGAGTCTCATTTAGGTCAGATCCGGCCCTCATAACAAATGAGTTCGACACCCCTGGTTTACTGTATCGTGGTCAATACTCAAGCTTTGGTCCGGTGCTGCTTGTAGACTTCTGGTTGGTTCCGCAGCCCTAATCCTATTGCGTTGCTAGAAGAAGACTGCAGATTTATACCCCGCCCTTCTCTCTGAATTAGGTGGACAACCCAAACTAGCAATCACCAGACCCCAATTTGTGATTCTTTTAATCTGCTAAAAAACGTTTCTATGATTTTGCATACTAATTCACTGCCCACTATCTCTATATTAAGGACTGCTTGCCATTCCGTCCTATTGTCTGATGAAGTGTGCTTCTAGGACACAAACGCTTGCATTCTCAATAAAACTTTGTTGGTCTTCAGGGTGCTACTGGATTCCTGCTTTGCCCCCAAGTTTTGTTAGGCTTTAAGGTGCTCCTGCGCCTCTGCTGTTTTCTACAGTTTTGGGGAGGGACGGTGGCTCAGTGGTAGAGCATCTGCTTGGGAAGCAGAAGGTCCCAGGTTCAATCCCTGGCATCTCCAAAAAAGGGTCCAGGCAAATAGGTGTGAAAATCCTCAGCTTGAGACCCTGGAGAGCCGCTGCCAGTCTGAGTAGACAATACTGACTTTGATGGACTGAGGGTCTGATTCAGTATAAGGCAGCTTCATATGTACAGTCCCAATGAAATATCCGCAGGGCTGTAGCTCAGCAGTGGTGGCCCCGGCCTGATTATCCACAACGCTGGTGGTGGGAAGCGTCGTCAACTCACAGCTGACCTCTGGCGACCCTCTGGGATTTTCGAGGCAAGAGACCTTCAGAGGCGGTTTGCCATTGCCTGCCTCTGCATCAGGACCCGCGACTTCCTTGGTGGTCTCCCATCCCAAGGACTAACCAGGGCTGACCCTGCTTAGCTTCTGAGATCCGACCAGATGGGGCTAGGCAGGGCTATCCAGTATCCAAGTCAAAGTTACACTTGTTGAAATCCCCACCTCCAGTTAATGGGGTTTGGGCTTGGAAATCTGCGGCGCGAAGCTGGTGAATCCCAAATGATCCCCCGGGGCTGTTATGAACCAGGGTCCTTCTGCGGGGCGTGCGGGGGAGGGGGGCTATACTGGCGTGAGCGCGCAGACAATGGATTCGGACCAGGGAAAGAAGCCAATCGGTTCCTTCCTGGTCCTCTCAAGTGTGAAAGGAATTGAGAGATGATGACGCCTCCCAGTCCCTACCTCCCCCCCTTGGGGCTTTTCAGGCACTTTTGTGACCCCAAGGGGCCCCTCCAGAGCAAGCGAAGAGCCTCCCCGCTCGCCGTCAGCGCTACTGGCCCCAGAGTCACCAGGCTTTGCGCCCTCCGCTTTCCTAAGTCGCCCCGTTTGGAAGCAGGGGAGCGGGGCAGGGGCCTGGGAGACCCGGTAGGAATCTCTGCCTTGCCGGACTGGTCTTCTCGCTCCGCACATGAGCCACGATTCTCTCGACTGGTTTCAGTGATCGCGTTCTTTTCCAGCCGGAGCCTAGATAAAGCTCCTTTGGTTTCAGGGGGACTTGCTTCCAAGTAAACCTGGTCGGGACCACAGCTGACGCGCTTTGTTTCTTCTTACTGAAACCCACGGCCAACGCAACGCGACTGGTGTCCGCGCAGTCAGCCGAGAGAGATTCGCCCGCCCTCTCCAAGGACTGGATGCTCTGGTTTTAACAGTCTAAGAGGCGATCAGAGAATGCCGTCAGAGTCTTTTTGCCATTTCGCGGGTGTAAAAGGAAGGGCAAAGGACTGGCACGTCATTGCGCTAAACAGAAGGATCGCCCGCCCCCCAACTGTAGTCCCATTTGAGTTTAGACAGGCAATCGTTTCCTTGGAGGGGGGGGGGGCCGTCCCTTGTTTCTGCGTAGGGCTTTCCTACAAGTAAAAAAAAGTTCTGTAAGATTTTAGGTCTGCGATCACACACCCAAAATAATGCACTTCCAATCCGCTTTCAATGCACTTTCCCACTGGGTTTTACTGTGTGAACTGGCAAAATCCAGTTGGGAAGTGCATTGAAAGTGGATTGAAAGTGCATTATTTAGGGTGTGTGATCGCAGCCTAGAAGCGCCTGAGTCGGAGGAAACGCAGGGATAACCCGCTACAAACCCGCCGGGGCCCGTTTCCTCTCATGGGCTGAAGGGATCTCCCACCTGTTCCCAGCGCAGCCTTCCCGACCCGTTGGAATGACTGCAAGGACAGCTCTCTGGTCTCGCGCAGCAACCCGGGACCTCCTCGGCGCGCGCCGCGGAGAACTGGCCCCCCTGGGCGGTCTGCAAAGGCTGATGCCCCGGGGCGTCTGTCTGGATAAGCGGAGGAGCGTCCCAGGCTCGCGGATGCCATTGAGCTCCGTCCTTTGTTACGGGCAGATTGCGGCAGAAGCCGCCTCCTCGACTCCAGAGAGTGCCGGTCCGTTCACTGCCCCCGCTTTAATATCAGTCGCTGCTCATCGCGGCCGGTATTTTATTTGAGCATTCCGATTGACGATGTCAAGATCAAGCCGGAAATGGCTGGGTATTGGGGGGGGGGGGGGGGGAGAAAAGGCACCTGTAGGCCTGGGGCTCAGTTGCCCAGACAGGAGATCCTAAAACCCTGAGATCTCGAGGACTGGAAGCCCTGAGGACAACTGTAAGGCAGTTGCCTTGCAACGAGAGGGATTCGCCTCTGCGGGGAAATAAATCTGGACTGTGGCGGCGGCCAGACTACAGAAAGGCTGGACATTTCTCTCCGTCTAAACCCGCTTCTGCGCGTCCGTGTTCATGTGCCCTTTACACAGACGCCTTCCTCGGCCGAAGGGTGCTGTTGGATCCAAGCGGAACCGGGACAGGACATTCGAGGGAAAGGCGCGTCGAAGGGTTAGGTAGAGCTAGGCGGGCCTCGCCCCCTCTCTCTCCCTAGTCGTGCGCACCCCGCCGATGGGAGAGGACCCGGGTTTTCACGGCTGCATCCGCAGAATCTCCCAATTTCCCAGCTCCCTCCCCCCCCCGCTCTTTTCCCACTGCAGCGGAACTTCGAAATACATCCAGAGGAACTCCCACCTCCTGAGCAAGGAAGGCGACTTAGAGCGTCTGGTGGCAACTGGGCCCTTCTTCTACTGGGATCAAGCCGGCTCCTCCACCCCATCCCACCCCGTGACAGGCTAGCCAGGGCAAAAATCCTTGGCCTGGGCAAATTTTTATTTTATTTTTTTAAAAATTGTGTTAATTCCGCAGGCAGACTCAGGGCGGATTACAAGAAAAAGAAGACTGCGGTTTTATACCCCGCTTACAATCTCCTATATCTTCTCCCCCCCCCCACCCCAACAACAGACACCCTGTGAGGTGGGCGGGGCTGAGAGGGCTGTCCCAGAAGTTGCCCTTTCAAAGACAACTCCTGCGATAGCTACGGCTAACCCAAGGCCATCCCAGCAGCTGTAAGTGGAGGAGTGGGGAATCAAACCCGGTTCTCCCAGATAAGAACCACTACACCAAACAAACCGCCCCCCCCCTTCGGGTTTCTCCTTGACCCGGATGGGTATTAGCAGTCACTGGTTGGGCTTTAGATCCAGATCTGGTTTCTTTTTTCCAGGCTTGGTTTCCTTTTTTCCTGGACACACCTTCAGACGGGACGCCTGGCAAGGTAAAGACTGAAAAGGTAATACCACCATGGCCGGAGCCCCTCGGCATGTGGCTACGCACAGAGACAGAGAGACAGACTAGCTCTCCCTCCCCCCCTCTTCTCCCCTGTCCTCAAAGTAAATAGTCAAAGGCCCATTCAGGTCTGGCGGACCACACCGAAAGCCGTAATTAGGCTGATGAAATCCCCAGAAATGTATGGATTCGCTATAATCGAGGTCCTCTCCCTCCCCCCCCCCACCCCCGGCGGCCCAGCCCGTGTCTATAGCGGAGGAATACAGGGAGCAGCTGGGAGAATAGAAAGGCCCGTCGGGGGTGGGGTAGGGGAAGCCATGCGTGTAATTGAGTATATTTAACATAACTATTTTAATGATCGGTGATTAAAAGCGCGCCCTCCTGAAAGTTGGAGACCTCCGCAATTTGTTCTGGGCAACTCCGAGGGCGGGTTTTTATAAATAAATAAATAAATAATTTATATTTATTTATTCGATTTTTAGCCCGCCCTTCCCGTAGAATATGCTCAGGGCGGGTTATATCATAAAAAACGATCAACAATTAAAAAAAAAAAACAATAAGAAGATTGTCTTTAAAGGCGAGGCTGGAGGAAAGGAGGGAGGGATTGCTACAAACGCGGAAAGGAGATTCCTCAACTCGTTGGGCATTTCGCTGGACTTTAATCAGGCCGAGGTGAGGGGGGCGGGGTCGACATCTGAGCCGAGGCTTATTTGTTTGGGAAGCTTGGAAGCCAGCGGAAAGCAATCAGAAAAGAGTGCGCGGGAGCATGTGCAGAGCGCCTTTGCCTCCCCACTGAGAAACCTTCTGGCATTCGACTTCGGAGGGAATGAAGCATTGGATTTCAGGGTCCCACTGACAGCCCTTTTCCTAGACTGGGAGGCGGGGTATGGAAGACCTTCCATCATTCCAGAAGTTCCATGATTTTGGGCCAGGTCACGTTCGACAACTGTTTTCCAGTCTGTTTTTGTATCGGAGTTGAAAATGTACCTTTCTCCAGCAAACAACTTAACTTTCGCCGGCCTCAGAAGGGGCAGGCTTTGGAGTGACACAGAATTCTTCCTCCCACCAAAAAGAAAGGCCCCGCAGAGTGGGCTCCAACTCACTTCTTGGTCTCTTCAGCCGAACACAGCGCTATCCTAAACAGGGTTAAGCCGTTTTAAGCCACTTGTTTCAGTGGACTTAGAAGGGTGTAACAGCCAAGTTATGCCGCCACCTCTCTGGCACGTTTTGGGGATTGGGGAGAGGGGGAAAGATTTTTTGTCGCTTTCTTGCCCCTCACTCTATCGGGTAACAAAGACAGATTCTTCGTTCTCTCTCCATAGCCCGTTAAATGATCCACCTTTCAGGTCTCCTCACTAGTTCTGTAGCACCTTAAAGGCCCCCAAAATCTGTGGCAAAATTTTCTGAGCCACTGATCATGGTTCAGATGGGAGCGGTGACTCTGGAAAGCCTGACACTTATCTTATGGGTCTTTATGGGGTGCTGGACTCTCGGACCAATTTCGCCCTAGCCTAGACCTTTAATTCTGGTTTAGCCCTGTCCCCAAACTGACATTCTACACTACAATCAGAGAATCATAGAGTTGGATTCTCCGATTCTAGTGTAGAATGTCAGTTTGGGAACAGGGCTAAACCAGGGTAAAAGGTCTAGGGCGAAACTGGTCTCGCTCTTTTCAACTTCTACGGACAGATTGACGGCTCTCCCCATCTTGATCTAAAGAATTCTGCGTTCCCTCCGAAGTTTACCCGATCTTACACGTTCACCCCCGACCATTTCATCATCTCTTCTTGGGTTTCGAGGCGAAGAGATCCATTTCCCTAGGAAATGGGCTTCATCGTTCCACCCCGCGATCAATTAACCTCCGTTCCGGAGCGACTTTCCCCTTCGCGCGGTCACCCAATTAGAAGCTCGCCGCCGAGCGAGTTTTCTTAATTATTTATATCAGATTGTATCCAGGAGGAAGCGGGGAGGGGGAGTCCTCCTTGGGCGTCTCTTTTGCATTTTAAAAAGGGCTTCTTTCTTTATTCCGCTGGTCTTTGGGGGAAAGGAGGGGGGAGAGAGATTCTCTCTTACCCTTCAGTGAATCGGCGTGGAAATAACACATTTTAATACACGCGGATTCTCACTTATTGGTGGCCGAGGGGTGTTGCAGCGCATTCCAGAGCGACCAGCAACTGAAACCTGACCCGCCCCCCCCCCTCCCCAAGCTACGAGAAGCGCTGGGGTTTAATTAAGACCCCGGTTTTAGGCCAGGGAAGAATTTCAAAATGGAACTCTGTTCGAGGCTGGCGGTCCTTTCCAGTCCACGTCCTCCGGTCTCGTCCAGGGGGCTGCTGGGAGATTAAGTTCCTTCCTTGCCTGCTCGTTCGCCTCTGGCTGCGGGCAGAGAATAAACTGGGCATTGTGGAAGCTCAGAGGTGGCCCAACTTCTCTCTCTCTCTCTCTCTCACCCTGAAGCCCTGTCTTCTCTCAAAACCGATACATTTGCAAGCTCTTAAAGGAAACTGCAGAATCAGGGCGGAGAGAAAGGCCCACCCTCCTATCCAATAAAAGTTCAGGATAACTTTGTAATCAGATAGATCCAAAGGGGCAGCCGTGTTGGTCTGAAGCAGTTGAACAAAGCAGGAGTCAAGTTTCACCTTTAAGACCGACCAATTTTTATCTAGAACGTAAGCTTTCGTGTGCTCTTAAGCACACTTCATCAGACGAGGAATCCAGCACAGTGAGCAAAGCCATACATAGCTGAGCCAATAATGCATACATACATGTATGGCTTTGCTCACTGTGCTGGATTCCTCGTCTGATGAAGTGTGCTTAAGAGCACACGAAAGCTTACGTTCTAAATAAAAAATGGTTGGTCTTAAAGGTGATTCTTGACTCCTGCTTTGTTCATTTGCAATCAGTTGTGCGTAAGGACGGAGCCCAGTAGCACCTTCAAGCCTAACCAGATTTTCAGGGCGTCAGCTTCTGAGGGCCCAAACTATCGCCTTGAGGGTTTCGCCAGAACCTTTCTCTTCCCGATAAACTGGGGCTGCGTAGAGGGGTGGCGAAATGTCCGGGGTGGGGTGGGGGAGAGAACGTCAACGCAGTGTAAAGCTCCAGGTCCGAAGCCGGCTCTGGAAGGCGACCCACCCGGGCGCCTCTCCTTTCCCAGCTGCCCCTCCAGTCGCTCTTCTCCGGCGCCGCTTTAGCCTCCGAAGGTGAAATTGACAGACCCGCAGGGGAAGCTGTTGGTGGGGAAGATGAAATTAGCACACCCCTTGGGAGGCACCTGTGGCTCTCTTGTGCCGTTACAGGCCGGGACTTTTGTGCCATTCCAGAAGAGCATTTCTGGTTACGGGGGCACTTCAATGATAATGGGCGGGTGCAGGGGGGGGCGGGGAGAAGAGGAATCAAACTCTAGGGTGGGGGGGATGAAAAACCACCGGGAGAAAGGGGGGGGGAGAGAGAGAGAGTCAAAGATTTATATCTTTTGGAAAGTAGGGCGAGCCAGATGGTAATCGCGTCATTAACAAACAAACGTGGGAGGGACAAGTGAAGTTTAAAATTGGGGAAGAGCTGGGGAGAACAAAGAGGGCTGCTGTTGACCCAAGAGGGGACGGAGAGGGAGGAGGAAGAGGAGGAGGAGGCCGCCCCCCTCCACAGCCCAGAGGGGGCCGCTTCTGCCTACAGCTGGATAATAAACGAGGATCCCTCTTTCCCCGCCTCCGGCTTCCCCCTGGGGCGAGCCAGCAAAAAAAGCGAAGAGATAAAGTTTTCGCAATAGGCAAACGTGGCGTTTATTTATGTGTAACCCTTTGTAGCCTCAAGTGCCCCCAATGGGCCTTTAATTCAAACCCCCGGGTTGATAGGGAGGGATTGATTCGCCCGAGTTGATTTTCGGTGGGAAACAAAGCCGCGCTTGTGGGAGTTTAGAAGGGGCGAAGAGTTCAGTGGCTACTGGGGGGGGGGGGGGGGAGTAAGCAGGATCAAGCAAATATTAGAGTGTGGGGCGCAATCAAGGGGGGAGGGAGAAGCGAACTGGGGGGATGAGGTATCTGCGGGCTTCCTTTCCCTTCTGTGATTGGGTTCTTTGGGCTCTTTTAGCATTTGGTCGATTTCAGTTGTCTAGAAGACTAGCACGTCCTTCGAGCCGATCTATATTCATCGGTTTCAAGGGAATCCACCTGGGAAACTTTCAAGGAGCTGCAGACTCAGCCTGGAATCTCCTGGATATTTGGGAATAAATCCCATTGAAATCAGTGAGGCTTACTTCCAAGTATACGCAGAGAGGATCAGACTTCATGTTACCTGAAGAACCCCCACTTTGTGTGTGTGATCCATCAACTTGTTGAATTCGTCTGAATTTTAGTGATCCGGCATCCTAACCACATGGGATTCGAGAATTCGTCCTTTGGAAATCGATGCTGTGCTACTACCTAAACGTGTATCGTCTAACTAGTCCTATTTCAGATTACATGCGTTTGTGAACAAACGGCGGGGCCCCGCCCCCACCACGTACACCTCCAGGCACGCCGCCCGAATTAACCCCATTCCTTTATAATCTGTCCAATTCCGGAATATGAAACCTGTAAGGGGCAGATTTGCATACCCCGATTCAGGAAAGAGTTCAAAGGGAGGCTTGGATCTATATACAAGAAACCGCTTCAACCTAAGTCCTGAGGATGGCTCGCACAATCCATATGAAAAGCAAAATGCATTATGTGAAATACATTCACGGCATTCATAATACCAAAAGGTAGCAGGTTTGGCGGAAGGCTTGGAACCGTAGGTGCCCTCAGCCATCCAGTGAAAACCGGGACGTTTGAATCTAAGCAGGTGTCCCTCAAAAGAACATAACAGACTCCAATACAGTCTGCGTAGTCTACGATTTCCTTTGTAAGGTCTCCAAGGGCTCCCGCCCTCGTTTGCAGTTCAACCACAGCCGTATCCCTAGCTCGATTGAACCGGTTGCAAATTCAGATTTAGTCGCAGCGACACCAAATCATCTGAAATCCCACCGCTTCTGGCGGAACGGCTTTTTACCTTGGGCGCCGTACATCGAATAAGGATTGGAAAGCACCACAACCTAATGGGCAGTTGACAAGGCAAATGGAACAAATTGGGTCTTGATTAGACGAAGCTGTGTCGTGCATCGCCTCCCGCTTTGCCGAGGCACACACCATGCAGCGGGCAGCAGGTGTGCCTGGGTTTGACAATATCCTCCAGTTTCCCTGCTCCTTGCAGAGACCGGCGCGACCAACCCAAACAACAGCCCTTGTCTGGGAAATACGAGTTCAGCCTATGAAGGGGTTTGCATCCCCGTTCCTCGCCCAAACCTTTGGGGCATCCGATTTGCGAGTCTGTTCTCCGCCTCTTCAGCCTTTTTGGGGCCCCGTGTTGTGTTTTCGGAACTGAAGAACCACTCTGGTGTGAAAAGAAGTTTCCCGGAAATGGCTGCGGCAGGTGGCCAGGCCCGCAAGCCAGCTCCCTTCAAGGCAAAGCACCTGGAGCGGAGGTCGACGGGACTTCGAGGCAAACCGGCTTGCTTCCCTAGCAATAAACGGAACCCGTTTTCCAGCTCCGTCCTGCGCAGAGTTAAGGGCGGGCGCGCCAGGCGCAGGACAAAACCTGTCGGGGAATCTAAATATTCCCCGTTTTATTCTGAGGATGGAGCTCATGTCATCACAGAGATAGTTCCGGGGATACCTAGGCCGTGAGAGGCTGCAGTCTAGAGTCCCAGCTCTGGGAAGGTGTGGGCTTAGTGAGGAGGCGAAAAGAGACCCGGTGGTGATAAAGTTTATAGTCGTGCAGCCCGATTCTATGTTGGGGAAGGCGGAAGTAAGTCCCACTGCGTCAAACGGTGCCGCCCCCCTCTAGTAAACCATGCATAGGATCGCAGCCTTTCCCCAATCGCAAGCGCCTTACACTTGGAAGCAACGTTCCCTCTCAGCTGCAGAGTCTTGGGAGTAAAAATTCTACTTTGTGAGCTACTAGTATTAAAGTTGTGAGCTGCTGCATAAATCACTGTGCTCTGGGGTCCTCCTTCCTGAGCTAAGGCAAAAATGTGTGAGCCGGAGGCTACAAATCTGTGAGCCAGCTCATGCTGGCTGACTCAGTTTAGAGACAACACTGCTTGGAAGCCGTTTACACTGAAATCCGTGTGTGTGTCCTGCCTCCTTTTGAAAGTGTTTGGACTTCATGCCCACAGTTCCTTCAGGGAGACGAAAGGGAAGTTGTCCAGGCTTCAATAAAGTCCCAAGACGAGGTTTCCAAAAGCGCCCCAAACTACTGACGGGCCGAGGTTCCCAAACCGAGTTTGGGTTTGGGGTGCGCGCGCGTGTGCGTGTGTTTGGCTAATCTTTTTCCTTTCTTTCTTTTAATATAGCGGAGATCTTTCAAAGCCATGAGGAATTACCCTGAAGGCCTTATTCAAAGGAGTGGGGGGAGAGAGAGAGCGAGGGGAGGGGAGGGGGGGGGAGGAGAACCAGCCCGGCGTTTCGTCACAGGCAATTGTCAAAGAGGTTCAAAGGAGCGATCAAACAAGTTGCAGAGTAATCTACATTAAAAGCCCGGATGGCGATGTTACAGCTTGCACCTGCGGGGTGTTGGCGAGGCGAGCCCCTGGCCGCGCGACAAATCACCGGGCGAAAAAGCCGCTTAAGCTCTCGCTCCGCCGCTCCGAAGGGTCCCCCGCGCGCCTTCCCTTTGATGACACCAATGCCATCTTGTCGCTGATAAGGCTGTTTCAGAAAGGAAGCCGCGTTGGCCTCCCTCCCTCCCCCCCCCGCCCCACTTCCCCCTCCAACCCCGAAGCTCCTACCCAGAAGGACCCCGGGAGCATCCCCATCCCGGAAAGCCAGGCCGAGCTCGAGGGCGGCAAGGACTGCGCCCGGAAGGAGGGGACCTGCTCCCATTTTTCCTCTGGAGCGGCTCCTCAGAAGCCGAGGGAGACCCAAGTCAGCTATGCGGTGCCGGGAGCGCTTCTAGGGCGCCCTGGCGCACAGCTGGGAGGAGGCGAAGGAGGCCGACCCGGGAGGGGGCGTTGGAGGATTGGGGACCCAAATCCGTTGCAAAACAAACACGCGTGACTTGCAGTTAGAAGTCACTGGAAGTTTGTTTGTCTGTTTAAAAAAAAAATAACAACAACAGGCTGAAATGTGAAATGTCAGCACCAAAGTTCCCTTTAAGCCAGGGGTAGCCAACGGTAGCTCTCCAGATGTTTTTTTTGCCTACAACTCCCATCAGCCCCAGTCATCAGCCATGCTGGCTGGGGCTGATGGGAGTTGTAGGCAAAAAACATCTGGAGAACTACCGTTGGCCACCCCTGCTCTAAGCTGCAGAGTCCTGTGAGCAAAGATTCTACTTTGTGAGCCACTGGCATTAAAGTTGGGAGCTCCAGCATCAATGAATGTGCTCTGGGGTCGTCCTTTCCGACAAAAAATGTGTGAGCTGGAGGCTAAAAATCTGTGCGCTAGCTCACGCCAGCTCGGCTTAGAGGGAACACTGGTCAGCACCGCGTCCGATGTGTTTGGTTTTTGAAAGTCATGAAAAGCAAGACATTTTCTGGGTACTTCTCAGGGGTCAGAATCAGGGGCGGAGGCCACTGAAATCACTGGGATGTCGCCGCTCTAAGGCCATCCCTTTCCTGTCTATTGCTTTTGGCCACCTCGTATTTAATCCCAGGGTCTTCCAAGGAAACCACCGACCGAGAGCCCGCATACCGGACGGCCCCCTCCCCTTTAAAGGAAGCGCTATTGAAACCAGCCAGCCGGCTTCTCTCCCCTGCAAAGCGGCTAAACTCGAAGCACTCCGATTTAATTAAACTGTATGGGGAGGGGGGTGGGTGGGCTACATCTCCCGCACAAACTTGTGCTCATTTTTTCAAATGGCCTGCGTGTTCCTCCCACCCACCCATCCCTCAGGGCAATGTTAGCAGCCCGGGGGAGGTCAGGGAAAGGAAAGAAGGTGCCTCCGCTTCATCTTCCGATCCACAATGGAAGTCCAGTCTGCGCCCAAGTGAAACCAAACCAAGCCGATTTAACTCAGGGTCTTGCCAGTGACCTGTAGGAAGCCCAACCCATTTGAACAGTGGGCGTTTCTGTTGCGCGACCTCGTGCAATCGGCTGGGACACGATCCTGCAGGCCTTTCGCCCTTGTAGAGCCCGTGGGCCTCAATCCAAGGCTGAGATCACACACACACGAAATAATGCACTTTGAATCCGCTTCCATTGCATGTCCTTACTGGATTTTGCCAGTTCACACAAGTAAAACCCAGGTGGAAAGTGCATTGAAAGTGGATTGAAAGTGTATCCTTTAGTGTGTGCGATCGCAGCCCGAATGGGTTGAACAGGTGCGCATCTTTACCCCTGCTCCATACTGGGAACTAAACCCCACTGACTGCAGTGGGATTTTCACCCAAATAAGCGCTTCACTTCGGCTCTCTTTCTGGATGGTTTGTGGGGGGTTTTTCACATCTTTCTCCAGGTATCACAATGTTTCTCGTATTTAAGAATATTTTATATTCTGAATATCATAATATTGAGGAGTATGTGAAGTGTTCTTTGCTCCAAAGCTCCTGGCCTCTGAAATCTGGCCACCGCAGCTCTTTCCCTTGAACGCACTGATCCGAAGACACTTCCTCGGAAGGACGCTCCATTGAACTCCAGGGGCTTCGCCTCTCCCTTCAGTCTACAGGCCCCGCGGCTCCGCTGCTTTCCTGAGAAATCCCCCTCCGTTCTACTGCCCTCCGAGTCAGGGCACCTCCGGCCGAAGCCCGACCCTAGGACCCAGGCGTCCCCCGTCCTGAGGAGTTCCCTTCTGCCGAAGGAGCCCGTGCGGGCACCCACCCTCCTCTCAAGGGGCGCCGCCGAGGGGGTCTTTTGTATTTTATGGGGAGAAAGAGGCTGGTTTGGCTCTTTCGACCCGCACTTTGGGAAGACGAAATCGGGAAGGGGGGCGGGGAGAGAAGGAAGGGAAAAGCGGGGAGGGGGGGGGAGCCAGGCCCAAAGAACGCGCCGGGAAATCCTGCCAGGCAGAGAAGGCAGGTTTTCCTGGTGTCAGCGCAGCTTTGCTTTCTCCTCCTCCTCCTCTCCCAATCCCCAGCAGCTCGCGAGATGCCAAGAACAGCATATATCTCTTCTTCCCCCCCCCCCTTCCCCTCGGCCCGCCCGCCTCTTTGAGCGCCAGCGGAGCGATCAATGGATCGCTTACTCCTCCCTGGAGCCGCCGCCGTCACCGGGGAGACGGAGGGAAGCGCAGGGACGTATCGGAACGCCGCAAAGTCCCTGCGAAGATTTTTTTTCCCCCTTCCCCCTCCTCTCCCCTCTCTCTCTCTCGCAGCTGCGGGAGGCGCAGATATGGAAATGAGCTCATTAGAAAGGAGGGAGGGGCGGCAGGAAGCGCCCCCTCCCCCCGCCCGCCCGCCTCCACCCCCTCGACTCCCCCAAACCTGGGATCATCGAAACGCCAAATCAACAACAACAAGCCCTGCGCCAAGAAGCCACCGACTGGAGCGTACAAATATGTCCATTTCAACGATTATGTAGCGTTTTTGTTTAGATCGCTGAGTGATTTCCCCCCCCCCTCTCTCTCGCTCTCTCTGTCTCTGTCTCCACTCCGCAGCGCCCGAGCCGTTTATGGTATCATTAACCCTTCGCGCGGCGGGCAGAAACCTCGCAAGAATTTAGGAGAAGGGAGGGGGGAAGGGAAGGGAGGCGAAGTAGGGGAGAGGTCTCTCCTGCGGCTCCACACCCACCCACCCACCCAAATGTCACAAAAAAAACTGCAGCGGACTGCTTTCCCCAGTGCCCCTTTGCGCCAGGTCCCTCGTTCTAATTCTGCGCCTGCTACTTGGAAGCCGGTCCCATCGGTCGGCGCTTAATTTACTTTCGAGTCAAGGAATTAAACGCCGAGGGAGAAAAGAATAGTCTCGTGGCGTTCCATGGGGTTTGCTTCCAACTTTGGCGACGAGAGCCCCCCCCCCCTCCATCTCTCCATATAGGTGCCTTGTGTGGTTTTTCCCCCTTTATAAAAAAGCAAAATGCATTTATTGGGTTTGGGAGAGGAAAAGGAAGTCGAGTGTTAATGGGGGGGGGGGTGAGATTGGAGCGGTCCCCCTGTGTGCCAGTTTTAAGCGGCGGAGAGATAGATACCCTGTTTGGCCAACTTAAAAATGGAGGCGATTTGGGGGAAGCGAAACCAGCCAAGCGCCTTTGATGTTCCCCCGGGGTAAAAACCCTCAACCCGGGTGCGCTGTCAAGTGGTAAAGCCCCAGAGGATGGCGAGGCATCGGCTCGCCGGAGAGCTCTAAGCCAGAGTTTCTGGGAGCTTGCCTTCGCCCCGCTTTTTACACCCTTGGCCAAGAAGAATGCCATCCATCACCCTTTAATCTCCTACTGAGTGAACTCCAGAGCGCATCAAAGCGCGCATTGTTGAACGCTTGGGGGAGAATCAACAAGACGAGGCGCAGGATCCGGCATTGTTCCCAGAGCTTGTTGGGGGAAAGTTTTCTAAATAAACTCCTTTCAGCCTGGTTGAGATTTAAATGGGGAGCAGGAGATGGGAATGGGGGGAGGGCCGGATGATCTGTGGCCCTCTTGGTTTCTTTCTTTCTTTCTTTCTTTCTTTCTTTCTTTCTTTCTTTCTTTCTTTCTTTCTTTCTTTCTTTCTTTCTTTCTTTCTTTCTTCCCCACCCCACCCCACCCCCAACAGGTTGGAATTGCACCCAGGCGGCTTAAACCTCCCGAAAAAGAGCCCCACATTGGAGTGAGCTGGTGGGAGGCAGCGTGACCCCAATTCTAAGCCATACGACAGTGTTTTCTGTGCCATTACTGAAGTGGTTGGGAATGGGAATGAGATTAATCCTGACTTGGAGCGTGTTTACTCGGGAGGAAGCCTCTTCGATTTCGAAGGGGGTTTTGCTTCGGAGTGAGCTTCGCAGGCCTAGCTGATATGCCTGTTTACTCGGGAGTAAATCTCACTAATTCCCAATGGCTTTACTTCCCACCTGCACAGGATTCGCAGTTTTCACCGGATTGTGAAATTCGATTGGACAGACTCGGGTCCGAGACCTCCAGCTTCACCGGCCTTTGGATCGGGTTCGATCCAGTTCTGTAAACAAGGAGTTCAACTTTTCTTTTAGAAGAACCGTAGAAGAAGAAGAATCATCTACTGTTTGTAACTGAGAGGAGGAGCATGGGCTTTCTGAAAACCAAAACGCCACCCTGTTGTAGTTTATACGCCACGGTGTAAATCTTGCGGATCGCCCCAGTGGCAACAAGCAGGTGTTGTGTATTGACCCCTGGCACCTGGTCAATTTGGGCAGTTTCAAGAGAAGGGTCGCGGGTGGGGCCCCCAAAGGAGCCTCCGAGGTTCCCGGATGGGAAATTGACTAACAGGTTGTGAAATGAAGAGATTGGAAGCGAGAAGGCAAAAACCATAACCAAACCCTTTCGTGAAACCCTTGACGCGCCTTTCGGAGTTGTTTACTGGCTGCGGCAGAAACCCAACGCCACAGAAGTATTTAAAAAAAAAATACCTTCCAAAGAAAGACCCTTCCAACCCTTCTAACTTCAGATCTGAAGCCTTGGTCGTAGCTGAAGGGCTGTAGCTCCCAGGGTCACAAACAATAGGAGAGAGAGATGGGAAGGGGGGAGAGGGAAAACCCAATTTCTAAAAACAGAACATTCGGAGCGCTGTCTTGGCCGGCCACAAATTCTGCTGCGTACCCTTCTACTTCTCCCTGAAGCCTGCCCAAAAAAACGCTGTCTAGCAACCAGGCCAAAAAAAGGGGAGTTGTGTGGGGGAGTGTTTGTATTTGCTCCTGGAAGATTTAGGTTGTTGCTAGGATGTGCGAACAAAAAAACCCCCTCCAATAAATCGGGCTGCAGGGATGATGGGGATGAGGGGAGGGGGGCGCAGGCGGTTCGGGGCAGGCGAAAGCGCAGACATCTGCTGGAGCTTCCCGGTCTAAGCTGGTCATTTCCAGGAGCCAACTTCCTGGCCATCTCCACAATGAGACGGGCATTGTTCTTTCCCAAGAACTCGAGGTGGAAGGAAAAAAAGGGGTCTTCTCTGTCGGGGCCAGTCCGACGTAGCGACTGAGGTTGTTAAATAATAAGGCGATTGCGATTTGCATCTTGGCTCTGGGAAAGGGGGGCCAATTATCCACTGTTATGTTGCCATAAAGATCATATTAACTCGAATTAGTAATCCAACAATACGGGGTAGAGTTTGTTTTGGCTTTTTTTTTTTTTAAGTATAAGAGGTGACGATCCGAGTGCGGTTGTTGCGTCCTGTTCCCCCCTTCTTCTCCCCCTCCCTTTAAAATTCCATTCGTTTCGAAACAAAACAGAAGCGCACGAATGCACTTGAAAGATGAACCGATTCTTCCCGTTTAAAAGATGCCAAACAAAACACCCCAAAGAAGAAATAGAGGGGGGGGGGGGGAGAGAAGGGGGGGGTCTGTCAGCGCTTGAGGCCGTCGACGGCTCTCCAGCGACGATTGTTTTCAATTAATTTCGAGCCCACCCAACTCTGATTCCCGAGTTCCCCCTTCGGAAAATGTTTTAGGAATTAATTAATCCTCCGGCAGAAATAAAAGGGGGGGGCGGGAGTACTCCATCACTGCCGTGACTTTTGTACGGCTCCTCAAATGTGCGTGTGCGGAGGGGGGCTTGTGTGTGTGTTTCGGTGGACTGCGAGCTTCAGGTGTAGCCCTCGCCGTAAATGCACCAAGGGGAGAGGAGGAGGAGAAGAACCCACCCCAAGCCCGCACCCTGGCTTTCGACTTAACGCGCTCCGCCATAATCAAATAATTATTTTTTTGCTTTAAAGCAGTTATTAGGTTTATAACTCCTTTCCCACTTAAATTTGTGCAACCAACCAAGGCAATCTAAATAGGCTGGAGCGGCCTCGTGGGTCCCGCAAGCAGGCAGTAATAAGAAGGATTAATTATGGGTGTGTTCCGCGGTGGGGGCACCAAGGCTATCAAGTAGCACGGGGGGGGAAGGGGGGACGGGAAGCAGTCGGCAAGGAAGGGGGGGTCCCGCAGGTCCTTAATCCTGCCTCCCCTCCTGAAGGCATCCTTTGGCAGAACTGCGGGAGTCAACCAAGCTTGCCCCTGAGTAGTAGGCGTTGGAGACTGGGCGCGCAAGGGGTCCTATCCACGTCCAGGCCAATCCCGTCCACGACCGGTTAAGGTGGGATCTCTGGGCTGAAACTGAGGGGCAGGAACTCAACTCTCGGCCCCAGTCTTAGCCGCATCCCTAACCCAGCTGAGCCGACATCCTGGGTGCTGACGACGATGGGTGGCACCACGACCTTTTTTTTTTGGTAGGAAAAATAAAAGCCCCTAAGGAACTGATTTGCATAGTAGGCCACACCTCATGACATCACCATTGTTTCGCGCAGGGCTTTTTGGTGGGAAAAGCCCAACAGGAATTCATTTGCATATTAAGCCACGCCCCCTGATGCCAAGCCAACTGGAGCTGCGTTCCTGTGCTGTTCTGCTATTTAAAACAAAACAAAAAAAAAAAAAACCTGCGTGGCACCATGGGTGCATTCACACTAGACGAAATAATGCGTTTTGCAACTGAATTTCCGCTGTGTAGGGATAGCAAAAATCCAGTTGCAGAACGCCTTATTTAGTGTCGTTGTGGATGCACCCTCTGAGTCCTGTCCACGAGGCTTTTAAGCCGGAATCCTCACCTTTTAAACCTTTTCGTGGGACCAGCCTAAGTGTTGCTTCGATAGCAGGTGGGGAAGAGGGGATAATAAACAGACGCTTTTACTCTGGAGATCTCATCCCCGCTCCCCCCCCCCCCTCAGCCTTGCTGGTCTCACTCTAAGGGGCTCCTGGGCTCGCAGCTGCCTCCTCTCCTGCAGACCTCCTAGAACTAGGCAGAGACCCCCTGCCCAGGGTGAACGGAGTTCTAAACAGACTGGGCCTTTCAAGAATCCTGCCGAGGAACTAGCTGGCCTCGATCCTTCGGAGTCAGGCTACTGAAGTCAGTGAGGCTACAGCGCAGCGCGAAGGCCGCCCCCGTTCCAGCTTGTTCCCAATGCACATGAAATGGTCCTTTAGATAGGTAAAGACTTCCTTGGGTCTTCTTGTGGGTCGAGACGGCAACCCTCCAAGGGAGGGAGGGCAGACGAGGCTCGCCCGAGGGGCCAGGGGCCCCCTGGATTCCAGAGGCGATGGAGAGCCCACTCTGGCCTCCTCTTATCCAGGACTCGGCGAAAGAGCCGCTTCGCCGGCGGCTCCAGGAGGAGCTGCTATTTGTCACCACGGTTATTCTTCCTCCTTTCTTTTAAAAGAAAAAAAAAAAACACCCTTTCCGGTTACATGGTTTTTCATAAGCAAACACGGAGCCATTTTCCTCGGCGCAATGCATCACCAAACCCCTCCAAAAGGGTCTAATCTGCTTGGCGCAGGGAGCCACACGGCAGACGCCGGGAAGGATACCCTCGTGAGGCTCGGAGAATGCCTTCTCAGTGACTTCTCTCCTCCCCTCCCCTCGGCCGCAGAAGAGAGAATAGAAGGGGATTGGGAGGTGGGGGGCGGAGAAAGACATATCCAGACAGAAGCATCTTCCGCTGGCAGGCTCGGAAGCAGCTTCTCTGAACACCCAAGCTGGGTCCCAATGAGCCATCAGCGCTGCCGGGGCAGAAGTCAGCTCCCCTCTGCCCACCCCAACTCGTCCCAGGCCGCTGATGGGCTGCCCAAAACAACCCTAGGATACCCCGAGGAAATGTGCTCTTTTGATGGGATGCCTTTCGAGTTAAAAAACCAAAACATTCCACTTAGATGAGCCGCTGGCCTGGCTGAACCTGCCTCCGATCCACAGCCTGGTGAAGCGCAGAAAGAAGGCCCTGGCCCAACTAAATGCTTAACTCCCATATATTGGACTAGGCATGATTAAAATCCATGGGCCTCCCAACTCCTTCAGTGGGCTGTGCGGGGTCCACACATTTTGGATGGGCTTAAGCGTGGGAGAGTCTCCTGTGGAAGCTGGGGAAACGGAAGAGGGACTCAGAGACCAACCCTCAAGAAGACCCTCTGATTTGGTCTCATCCGACCCATCCCTGTTGCCGTAGCTCAGCGCAAGCGCAGGAGAGTTAGAAGAATTACTTTTTTTCGAATTCATTGGAGGAGGGACGGTGGCTCAGTGGTAGAGCATCTGCTTGGTAAGCAGAAGGTCCCAGGTTCAATCCCTGACGTCTCCAACTAAAAAGAGTCCAGGCGAACAGGCGTGAAAAACCTCAGCTTGAGACCCTGGAGAGCAGCTGCCAGTCTGAGTAGACAATACTAACTTTGATGGACCGAGGGTCTGATTCAATAGAAGGCAGCTTCATATGTTCATATTATAACTTGAGGATCTGGCAGCCTAATCCTAAATATCTCCTACACACCCTCTGAAACCTAAGAGGAACTAGGTGTTACTGAAGCGGCTAAAATGTACTTTGAGGTGAATGTGATTTAGTGGAGTTATATAGGCGTTGATTTCCACCAGCCCGCGCCAGGTACCAGGTAGCCTAGGATCCTCGCAGTGCAATTCCAAACAGGGATAGTCGGGATCCTACTCAGATCAGTGGGGCTCATTTCCAGGAAAGTGGGCGGGATCGGTTTGGATCCAGCGCTAGTTAGCTGATCAAATGCTGAGATCACACACACTAAATAACGCACTTTCAATCCACTTCCAATGCACTTTCCAATTGGGTTTTGCCCGTTCACGCAGTAAAATCCAGATGGGAAGTGCACTGAAAGTGGATTGAAAGTGCATTGCTTAGTGTGTGCGATCACAGCCAAGGAATGCCTTCTTAACAGCTCAGTCTTGAAAGCAAGCTTCATGGCATTTGATGGCGTTTACTCCCAAGACAGTAAGCAAAGAATGGCAGTCCTAAGCACTCTCCTCAAGAGTAGGTCGCAACATGTCATAGGATTGGGTTACAGGTCACACTGAGTTTAATAGAACTAGAACCCCAAGGAAATACCTCTAGGGTCCTGCTTTTATTTGAAGATGTACCTCGTGAAAACTAAATTTGACTGAATTTACTCACAATAAAGTGTGCTTATGATCAAGGTAGACGTGCCTTCTCCGCGGTGGCCCCCACCTTGTGGAATGACCCTGCCTGGTGAGGTCAGGAAGGCTCCCATCTGCACAAAAGGATTCACCAAATTACTGCGAAAAAGTATTGGGGACTATGCTACTGTATAGTTTATTTGTTTATTTATTTGATTGGATTTGTATCCCGCCCTCGCCGCCGAAACAGGCTCAGGGCCTGTATAGTGTACAGCTATACTAGAAGTGGTTGAAATGCTGTGGGATTTTGCATCCTTTAATGCGGCCTGTTCATACGTAAGCTTTGTTTCAGTTCTGTTTGGGGACTTCTGGTTGGTTCTACAGCCCAAATCCTCCTGCGTTGTTTATGGAGCGTCCCATGATCCGTCCATTGCTACTGACTCACAGTGTAATCTGCCTTGAGTCCAGTGAGAAAGGCAGACGTAAACCACCTGAACAACAGAAACACGCTGGTGGGTCTATACTTAGGTCCCAGACAAGCTTCAGGTAAGCAACCACACACCTAAGTCGCCGAGGCATGCGCCCTCCTTGGGATAGTGGTCTATATTGGCCTATATTCAAACTCAGACTTGTGCACCTGGAGACCAACTCCCAGCACTTCCGCCTGACTGCTCAACCCACGTGACTGAAAAGGAAGTGGACCTCTCCGGGAGAGGCTAAGGCACCCCTACAGGGGAAGGGGCCCCTCCACTGACCTGGGAGATCCGGTGGGCAAAGCCCAAACCAGCCGCCATCTAAAGATCGGCGGTGGCTCCAGTCTGTCCAGGAATCGAGGGCCTGGCTAAGCCATTGCTTGGATGGATGCCTGGGATTGGATTTGGGGTGATTTGTTGGGGGGGGGGGGGCGGGGAGGAGACAGGAAAGAAAGGGGATTTTTAAAATTATTCATGGGGTTTTCTGCGCACAGGGAGTTTTCACACGCCTGGTTTTCTACAAGGGGGGGGGGTCGTTTCTGAAAGGCTGTGATGCATTTTAACTCCCCTCCCCCATGCCTGCTTCAGGAGAAAAGACAGCAGGTTTTGTGTAAGATATTGGGGGGGCGGGGCGAAGAGGCCGAAATGTTCATTAAGTGGGGGGGACCCCAACTAGCGCTACTGTGCAGACACTTCGTGAACTCGGGGCTGTGGAGCGGGGACAGGGGAGGGGGGGGGCCGAGCCTGAGCGCGTTAGCCGATGCCCTGCCGGCTGGCCGTGTGTGGTCTATTGTAGGGAATGTGCTTTTTCTACTGAACAGAAATCTGCCCCCCACCCTCCCCCCCCACCTCCTTTCCAGCCTAGCGTCGCTGCACCTGCGTTGGCGGAGGGAACCGCAGCCATTCACCACATCAGCGTGGAAGACATCTTTGACAGCACTCAATTCATACCATTTCTTCCTGCTTTTCAAACCACCACACACGCACACACACGCGGAGTCTTGCCAGGCGGTGACAGCCCCCTCCCCTCCTCCTGCCTCCCCTCCCTCAACCCCGCACATCATGTGGTACTGATTTTTTGGGGGGTGGGATTTGATTACCAAGGGGACTGGCCCTACCCCCAAATTAAAGAAGGAAATACATTGCTGAGGGTATCTGACGGGGGTAGGAGCGTTGACTCCCCGAAGTTCATAGTATGGTGGACCTCGAAGATGTTCTGGGACTCATGTCTAGCAAGAAAGTGTTGTGGGTGAAGCACACACACACACACCCCTTAGCCCGGATCTCGGGATATGTACTTCTTCTGTAAGTGACCCCCACAGCCCCTCCTGTCGTGGTTAAGAGTCTCGGACTAGGTTCTAGGAGACCCAAGTTCGAATCCCAACTGTTGCCATGGAAGCCCCCCTGGGTAACCTTGGGCCTGCCACGCTCTCCCATCCTAACCTACCTCGCAGGGACGGTGCGAGGACAACAGGGAGAAGAGAAGAATGATGTTGCTTGGGGAATTGCTTGGGGATGGAAGCGGGGTATAAATGTACGGAATAAAAAATAAATAAATTCTCTTGGAAGGACATTCCGCTTAAGATCAAGACTTTTCCTGCGAGGCTATTTTGGATCGGGCATGAGCTTGAAGTAGCAAAGGATCCTCTTGGGGGGGGGGGGGCGGGTTGGAAGAGGGTGAACCAGAGATTCACAGAACAGTTAGGACCCGCTTGAACATATGAACATATGAAGCTGCCTTATACCCTTGGTCCATCAAAGTCAGTATTGTCTTCTCAGACTGGCAGCGGCTCTCCAGGGTCTCAAGCTGAGGTTTTTCACACCTATTTGCCTGGACCCTTTTTTGGAGATGCCAGGGATTGAACCTGGGACCTTCTGCTTCCCAAGCAGA